>NC_077228.1:458591940-458933042 GCF_027887165.1 Monodelphis domestica
TTCTACACAACTTCACAAATTCAATTTATTACTTATTGTATGTAATATAAAACATATCACTAATTATACATGAATAATTATTTTGTGATTAATAATTATTTAAATTATAAAACACATGGTGTTTTATATATACTATATATAACATATTCTATATAACATAACAATTGTTTTTTATAATTGTCCCTCAAATGTAATCTCTAATATAATAATATAATAAACATAATTGTTGTTATATAGAATATATTGTTATATAGCATATAATTTATGCATATATAATATATATAACATAGAAGTATATATACTATATAATAAATTCTTGATTTAAATTTAAAACCTTATGGGCAGTAATCATCATATAATTCTTTTGTATCTTACAATGGTTCCAAACTACAGCACACTACAGAGATGTCAAAAATATTTTTAAGTGGCAAACAAGACAGAGCCTGCAATTACTTAGGAGGTAAACGCTGAAATGAGGCCAATCTTTCCACCCCCGGTTCTTTCCTGAACCATGTGTAAGTATGATGAAACAAAACAAAACCTAGAACTCTTTGTTATAATAAAAATATCATTTTCTCCAGTCTTTCTGGAGCTCTTTTTGGGCATTTCCCTTTAGGAAGGCTGGTGGAACAAAAACTAAGGCTTCCCTCTTACTTAAAAGAAAGAAGGATAACCCAACTTTAGTCTGGTTTAGAGCCTGCCTTTCTCCATCTTTTGAAGTAACTGGTCCATGAGAGAAGTGCCCTCTGCTGTTAATGCCACCGTATTGCCACTGCTGGGAGTCTTTTCTTCCAGTCCATGAGAGGAGTTGCCAAGGAAGGAATTAAGTACAGTTATGACTATTGTTCTGGAATGTTAACACACAACTGTATTTCAAGGTATTTTCTTTGTTTACGATTCCTCTGTTGCCTTAGATTGTCTTGGGTTAGAGATGTGCATGGGGGAATGGGCCAGTGCTATGCCAGTGAGACCATTTTCTCCAGAAAAACTTGGATTAAAGAGTGATGTGAACTGGTTCCTGGCAGACTTGTGCCCCAAACAACAGGATGGTATTCCCATCTTTTGACAGCCTTCATCAGACCTGCAGTGGCTGGCCTCTTCCCTATTCTATGGTGACCCCTGGGTGAACTGAGTCCTCTATAAGAGAAAATAATTGCTGATCTTGTCTTGCTGAATCGTTACTGTGGATCTCACTCATGGGCTGCTGAAGGAAGTTGGAGAAAACCCCGAATTCGTTTGCTGGAGCTGCTACAAACTTGTTACACATCATCTTGTCTACTCTTGGGGCGAGGTGATGGATTCACTTTCTACTGGCCTCAGTGACTTTTCCTAATCTTCCCCTTCCTCCTTTAACTCTTCCCTGGCTTCCCCCTTTTCCCATCCTCTCAGCTGAAGGCCTCAACTCAGGAACCCAGGAGCTCCTGTCTCCAGGCTTGCCTCTCTATGCACTGGGCTGCCTGGTTGCCCACTGGTATCTTTCCACTTTCGCATCTCCAGGAGAGACCCTCATCATCTCTGGCCCAGGGAGGTTTCCTAATGTTTTGAGCAGTCGTTTCTCCCCACACTTAGCTGACAAAGGGCAGAGATAACCACGCTGAGTCAGCAAGCATTTATTAAACCCCTGCGAGGGGTCATCCACCGCTATGCACCAGGGAGTCTAAGAAAGGCAAAAACCAGCCCCTGCTCTCATGGGAGAAACACACCAAATTTGTA
The DNA here is from genome assembly GCF_027887165.1 of Monodelphis domestica. NCBI lineage: Eukaryota > Metazoa > Chordata > Mammalia > Didelphimorphia > Didelphidae > Monodelphis > Monodelphis domestica. The sequence continues at coordinate 458,593,654 of NC_077228.1, forward strand.
GCAAGGGCTCGTCCGAGAACAGGAGACTTAAATTCTGTTCAACCTAGAAGTAAGAATTTTATTTGAGGTTTAATTTAGGTAGCCCAGGGCTGGTAGAGTAGCCTCTCCGGAGCCGATGGACTAGCAGCCCTCCGGGTGTGGAGTGGCTGGCCTATTAGGGTCCGAGAGCTTGTCATCTCCCATTCTAGAGAAGTCTTCGCCTTTCCCCCAACCCCTGGAAAATAAGCCCGGCCAGGTTCAAGTGGAGCTGTGCTTTGGGGTTTGACACGTTCTTCACAGGGAATAAGAAGCATGAGCAGGTTTGGGGGATTCCCCGGAATGCCAGAGCCCCCGTGGCCCGCCTTGTCACCATTCGTCAATGTGGGAGGTCTCTCTGGCCTTCTGGAATGAGAATGAGGGAGGGTGGGGGGAGGTCCCGTACACTGGAGGACCACTGGAGGTAATTATATCTTCCAAATCTGAAACCATCTAAGTAACTAATAAAACAGACCAGGCACAAAGCTGATGCCCAGGATAGAATACTACAGAACAGAATGAGTAACTGATCAAGAACACAGATTTTGGGGTTCCTACTTGACTAATGCTAGTTTATCTAGTGCTAACTGGTGAGAAACACAAGATTTCCAAGTATGAGGGTCCCTGTCCTATTACTGCCCTTCACCACCCTGTGCCCCATCACTCTTAAGTCTAGTCTAATGGGGGAAGACAACACAAATAACAACGGACAATGCCTGTGTGTAAATTGGGCATAACTGACACAGGGAAAATCACAAGCCTCCTCACAGATGAGTTTGGGGCTGGTTTTTTGTTTAGGGCAGCTCGTGGCGCGGTGGGTGCCAGGAATACTCATGTTCAAAAGTTAAAATCTGGCCACAGAAACCTGTGGTGGCATTTAACCGCCTCAGTTTCCTCATTTGTCAAATGAGGCGAAGAAGGAAGTGGCAAACCACTCCAGTATTTTTGCCGAGAAAACCCCAAAACAAGGTCATGAAGAGTCACACACGATGAACAAAGGTGAGACTTTGGCTGGGACCCACTGGAAGACAGGGTTTCGTTTCACCCCCCAACTCAATAATCGCCAATGGCTCCCTGTAGTCTCCAGGATCAAACATAAAACCCCACTGGGTATTCAAAGGCCCTTCCTACTTTGCCAGTATTCTTACTCTCTATATGCTCATCATTCAGGGTTATCGGTCACTACTCTTATCTAAGTGACAAGGACAAAGAACATTTTCTCCCCTTCCCCTTCTTTTATCAGGCTAAGCATTCCCAGAGTCTTCCAACAAGCCTTACTTGGCATGCTTTAGGCAGACAATACAGCATTTCTGGATTCTGAGTTAAGAAGACCTAGAGTGAGATCACGGCTACTCTTTACTGTGTACCCCGAGTTCAACAATAATGATGCCAGCAATTCACTAACCTACACTGAGCTTCAAATACCTTCACCTGACAAATGAAGGGAAGGGCTGAAGGCGCATCCATCCAGCCACAAACCACGGACCTAGAACTAGTTCCAGGGTCTATTGTCTTTCTCAGTTTTGTCTCTCAAATGCATAACTTGAAGATGATGAAAACTTCAGGCAGTAAACATAATTCTTAACTTCTAAACTCTCAACGGAGTATTAAAATAAATTTTAATTAAAACTCACTTTAATGAGTTCTAATTTTTCTTGTACAGCAGTGTAATCTGAAAAATTTTATACCAAAACACACAAAGTGAAAAAGTGAAAGCATATTCTCATTTTGATATTCTATAACTATGACTCACAAATCTAAAAATTGCCGTACAATAAGTACATTCATCTTTATAAAGCTCTAACAGAGCAGAAGAGACAAGGAATCCTTGGAAAACATTGGCACTCTCTACCCTGCTTAGATAAGCAAAAATGCTGCAAACTTTAACATAAAACTTTTTAAAAAAATATTATGAGCCTTTTTGGGGTCTTTCCTCCCAAAAAAACCCACCCCAAAACACACATTTCAACTACAAATATAAAAATCTACACAAAACTCTCATTCTTTCCTAAATAACTTTTCCCAGAGGAAGAGCTACATAAGTGAGGCCAGCCCTGTCACACATTAGAATGACACCAGCAGCCTTCAACACATCTTTAGTAAATAAAGGACAAAGGAAAGTGAAAATAAAAATCTTGAGGCTATATTTAGGTAACAGTCTTAGTTCCGAAATTTCTTCTTTTTCCGAAACTTCTTGCCAGCTGCATTGGCTGCTTTTTCCATCATGATCTCTGTGTATTTCCTTTTATTGTACCTGAAAAGACATCGAAATGCCAATGAGACATAACACAATAAGATAAAACTAAAAGAGAAAAAAGATCTTGATTTTTCTAAATTTATCAAAACTCTCCTCTTCAGTTTCTCAGCAAACTTTGAGATGCTGGAAACCATTTAAAATGCAATGAAATGTAGAAAAATAAAAAAAGGTAGTAGAGCAGAAAAGAAACTGGAGAAAACAAATGATTAAAATTTTTTTTTTTTACTTTCTATGCTAGTAACAACTCTTAGGACAGAAGGGCAAGGCTAGGCAAATGGGATTAAGTGATTTGTCCCAAGAAAAGATTTTTTTGAAGAGTAACAATCAGGAGCTTCCCCCCTGAGTGAAGCCTTGTTGAGATTTACAAATGCCCTTTTTCTACTAGATCTCAGAAGGATTCCAATATTTTAGTCTAAAAATAGCCATGGGGAAGCTAGGTGGCTCAGTGGATAGAGGGCTAGGCTTGGAGACAGGAGGTCCTGAGTTCAAATCTGCCCTTTGAACTTCTAGCTGTGTAACCCTGGGTAAGTTATTTAACCCCAATTGACTTGCCTAGTCCTTACCACTCTTCTGCCTTAGAATCTGATTCTGAGATAGAAGGTAACGGTTTAAAAATAAATTAAAATAGCTGCCATTCCTAAGAGGTCATTAAACATTCTGCATCACAAAGGCATTTCCAGACGCTTCTCCTAGAAGCTGGGGGGCCTGCTTTTGCTCTCAGGAAGGCATTCAGCTGGTATAACTCACCATTCACAACCATTCCATGATAAAATAGCAAACACGAATCAAACCAAATCAAGCAAGATGAAAGGACCCAGGAGGAGCGAGGGGTGATGTGCCCCTAACTCTCCTCTGTACACACGCCTCAGCTCCTCTACACTCTCTAATCATTCCTGTGGGCTCCTGCCTAGCCACAGCCAAGAGCACAGATTTTCACAGTGGACAGGTACTAGGACAGGAGAGGAGCGAGACCTGGACCCATCCCCTTTCCTCTTGGCTCAATTGTCTCCTCTAACAGGATTACTTCTGAAGTTCTAAACCGCCCGGCCATTGTGCTACTGGCCTAGCTTCCCCACTGCCTTTGGTTTCCTTGGTCCCAGGACCTCCTTGTATACTGGAGCGTGGCACGCCACCCACCAATTCTGACCTACAGTGCGAATACAAGTGCAACTTTCACCATAGATGTCCAGTAGTAGAACAATTTGTAATAGCGGCCATTTTTAGCAACAATTTGCTCAAAATGTCCAATGAAATTAGCTTAATCAAAGCTCTAAAGCAACATGTTACTAATCTCTAACAAAAAACATGAAACTGAGTTGAATAAACTTGTAACACTCCACGCTGCAAACATTTGATCTCTTGAGACCAAAGAAGCTCTCCCAGTCTCATCTTGTATGTGTGGAAAGGGTCATTTCAACCAAATATAAAGTGACATATTTTGGTGGAAATTCATAAAAAAAGACCAATTTTCACTTTTTGGCCATCTAGGTCATCTTCAAAGACAATGAATCTGATAGCTTGCTAGCTTTTGGGGGACTCTCCCTGGCACTGGTCTCCTCCCCCTTCCACCTCCCATGGAGCTCTGGGCTGTCACACACAATGCTCGGCATGTCTGCAGTCTCTGCCTTCTCATCTCTCCCCCCAGAACACCCAGCGCCTTGGCACAATCTTTCCTCCTCCTTCTAGTTGTCTGTCTTTCCATCCTCAAAGGATCACAGAATCAAGAGTTGGAAGGAACCTCAGCATCCACATCTGAAGGAATCCCCTGGACAACAGACCCAGGACGCCTAAGGCCTCCAAAGAGGTGGATCCCACACCCGATTGAGGCAAAACTCATTATTTTGTATTTACTTCTTTGGGTAAGTCCCTCAGTAGAATGTAAGCCAAGGGCAGGTATTTTTTTCCCTCTCATTCCTATAGCCCAGAACAAGTAGGTGCTCAAGAAAATATTTGCCGACCAGAATTTGCCACTAACTTTATGTACTGTTAAATGCTCTAAATTATAGGCTTTTATTTTTAATTGAACTAAAAATAGTAAGTACAAATCAGTTTTAGCTTCTTTTCACATCTCCTCACCCTCACTTTGATTTGTTATTTAAACAAATCTTCCCCCAATGCACATCCAGAGCTCCTAACTCCCGCCATGGAGCCGGACACCCAGAAGGCAGAATATCAGTTCATGGGATGGAATATTCACCAATACACCAAGACAAAAGTAGGGCCAAATGGGGGGCTGTCACCACCTTTGTTTATGATGACAAAGAGGCAAACTTTTATAATGAGAGTTCTATTAGGCAATTAGATCCACACGTCAAGATGTACGAATATTGGCGAGACGTGTGCCCGCAAGAGGGTTGGTACAGGAGATCTCAATCTTTCCCAGAGACGAACAAAAACATTTCTTTGAATACATCCCCAGTTAAGACCCTTGCAGCTCACAGTAACAGCTTTGTACGTGACCTTTGGCCGACAGGAGCAGTGTCTCTGTGAGAATTATTCTTGCCTTCTTTCTCCCTGGGTCAGACCCCAACATTTATTCATGGCTCTTTGACCCTATAAACTATAGGCCCAGACTACTGGGGGGGGGAGGGGGGGAACAGGTAATGAAAATGTACATTTCAATAAAGAAACACTGTCAAGTAGCCATTCACTTAAAACAATAATTATACATCTCGACTCTCAAGTTCCTCTATTTTAAAGGACACGAATCACAAAAATTAATTCCATACTTTCAAAATAGGAATATATTGATAGGATGGTAAGATTTAAATATAAACAAGACCAAGAAATCAACTAGTTCGATACTCTAATTTTGCAGATGAGAAACTGAGATACCCACAGAAAAGTGAAGTGACCTACCAAGAGAATGTGTAAAACTGTGGATTCATAAATAATTCTCAACCTTACAGACCCTGTTTCCTCATCTATAAAACGGGGATAATGCCTGTAGAGCTTCCCCCTCCCAGAGTTACTACCCACTCTAAGGGGCTGGCCATGGGGATGCCAGTTATTATTCATTAGGGGGAAGCCAAACTCAGGGCCTCTGTCTACCATATGGTACTGCTTCTCTCAAGTTCTTGCAATTAAAACCCAAACAAATCAATTTACCTTCTGAATTCAGAATCAGCTAACAATTCTTCCACAATCGTTCTTTTCCTTTGCTTCTTAGGAATTCGAGAATGATAGAAGTCAGCTGGACTATCGACAATTGTTCCAACCTGGAAAATATGGGTTGAAATAGGAGTTCAGAAGCATTGATTAAATATTTACTTTGTGAAAAGGGAATTTGTTCTTTTCACCTTTTCAACTATAGGTACCTGGCATGAGTTTGAATTCTGGCTAGAAACAGGGACTCTTGTGAGGAAAATCATTGGATATATTTAGTCCTGAGGGTAGAACAACAACCAGAAAAATGGAGCAATGGAGTCAAGAATATGGCGAGATGTGTACCACTACTGGGTTTGTATCCCAAAGGGATAATAAGGAAAAAAAAGTGTACAAAAATATTTATAGCTGCACGCTTTATGGTGGCAAAATGAGGGGGTTTCCATCGATTGGGGAATAGTTGAACAAATTGTGGTTATCTTTTGGTGATGGAATATTATTGTGCTGAAAGGAATGATGAACTAGAGGAATTCCACGTAAACTGAAAAGACCTCCAGGAATTGATGCCGAGCAAAAGGAGCAGAACCAAGAGAACCTTATACACGGAGACTGATACATTGTGGCAATGACCCAAGACAATCCAGAGGAACTTAAGAACACTATCCACATTCAGAGAAAGAACTGTGGGAGCAGAAATGCAGAAGAAAAACACATGATCGATCACATGGTTTGATGGGGATATGATTGTGGTTTTGGCTTTAAAAGATTGCTCTATTGCAAATATGAATAATATGGAAACAGGTTTTGAACAATGATACATGTAAAACCAGTGGAACTGTTTGTCAGCTTCTGGAGGAGAGAGGAAAGGGGGGGAATCTGGCCAGACCAGGAAGGCAGGATGGTTTTCCCTACAACTGGCCCTGGACTGCCCTTTGGTGGTCCAGGCAAATTAGAAAACCATGATTGCGTATTAGAATTCTGAACCCTTGGGACTTCATCCCCCAGAAGTCCTTCAGTATTTCCCAGAATTCTGCTCCTCTCTCCACCACATTGCGTGGTCACATTTGTATATAACTTTCTGGGGCTCCTCCCCCTTCATCTTCTTCCTCAAGATTGGGGCTTGAGTTACTTAGCTCCTTTTAACTCTAGTTTTTATTTTAATAAATCTTATAAATATAATACTTGAGTTATTGCATATTAAATTTAATTCTCACAATTGGCTCCTGAGATGTCACGTGTTAATGGGCAGATTGAGCTGGATAAATGGAGGCAGAAGGAGAGCTCCACATGTTGGCTCTCTCCTCAGTGTCAGTGTGGTAGGGGCCCAAAATGGGGACCGCAGATTATCAAGCTAAGTACCTCTCTCGCTTGCTCCTATTTTTCCCTCTTCTTCCTACTACTAATTTTGATTTAATAAAATGTTCATCTACAGCCAGTATCTTATATTTAATTCTTACAGCTCTGTGCTAGGCCCTGGGTGCCAAGGGCTGGGGATAAAAAGGCAAAAACCCAGTTGTTGCCCTAGAAGGGCTCCTTTTCTAACAGGTGATAAAAGGGGCAACTGTACCCAGGAGACATGCAGCAGGCAGACAGAAGGGCCCTTCGGAGGGAAGGCTGGGGGCCACATGAGGGCCTGGGAAAGGCCAAGGACATGAGGAGGGAGGGGAGCATGGTGGGCCTGGAGTGCCAGGTGTCAAGCAGCAAAGCAAAGTTTATCTGGGGACTCTGCAGGCTGAGGAGGAAAAGTGAATGGGGGAAAACTGAGCAGAGAATGGGGAGAGGAGGATCACAGCCAGACACTTGGGATGCTGGTGTGAAACAAGGACAAGGCAGAGGCACAGGCATGTCTTTTTTAGGGCTGCCGGACTCACAGCTACTCTTGGGAGCTCGGAACTGAAGCACCGAGGAGAAAAAAAGGTTGGGTGGGGAGTGAGGTCAAGTCTACCAGCGAGCACGTAGTGAGCATCACTGTCTGCTGGACACGTGCCAAGCCTGTGACTTCCCCCAAGGCATGCCCCATGCAAGGAGATGGCATGCATCTGACTGCACCAACTCGTTGGGGGAGGCAGCTATGGAGGGATGTGAGCCTGCGGACAACCCTCAGGCCGAAGGACAGAAGAGGCTCCTGCTTCCAAAGGGCACAAGGATCACCCTCTCCCACACCCAACTAAGCTTCTGTCCTAGGATGATGTTGGGCTGTTAACATGTATGTCGTCTGAGAACTGGACTAAAATTCTGGAATTTTAAAACTGGAAAAGCTCATTCATGACCAGGTTGATTACAGATGGATTTTATTATTATTTTCTAGTGGTAACCAAAACTACCTACTAAATCAAAGAAGAAACTCTCCCCTCTTCTTCCCTGCTCCTCCGACTGCTCTCAGCATTATTGTTCAGTTGCTATCAGTCACCGAGAGACCACCACCACTAGTCACCTGACCCATTTTTACAGGAATGCCCCTGAAATTCATAACAACCTAATTAAAAACTTCCGGAATACAATCCCTTTGTAAGTTATTAATTACCTGAAGGGAATGATTCCAAGACGGGCCATATCTGAGCCGAGCCACCTAAAACTGTAATTTTGGCTATTTCTCTTGGGATATACACCATAAACATTAACCTTCTGAAGCCAGTAAAAAGCAAACCAGTTGCAACAGTTTGTCCAAATTAAAATAAAGGAACAGTGCTTCTTACCTGGAAATATTTAGGGAAACCATCTCTATCATTTTTCTTATAAAACCTTTTAGGGTCCATACTGGCTCTCATCTGCAGGGCTTTGAGATCATTTTTCAGTTCAGTTGTCAATTCTGGGGCTTTCATACCAAACCAGCCATCTCCTGCTGTTTTTTTTCGTTCCTCCTGAAATTTGGGTGGCAGAATTGAAACCATTACATATTTTATGTCTCAGTATAAAACACTATTTTCCCTTAAATTATACATTTTCAAATATTTTGTGAATTGGCATCAATTAATAAGATTTAAATTTGAAAAACAAACAGAAACAACAAACCCTAAATACCAAAAACAAGATTTGTCTAATTTTATATAAAAAGAGAATGAATACAGGTATAGGAAAGGAATTTTTCAGATAATCAAGTACACTATCTGGAAAAGATTCCTTAAAGGAGGAGATGGAAAAAGAATAGCATTATTTCTATAATAAGTTTTTCCATTAAACAGGTACTATCACTATTATCCACTTAATAAATAACCAATTAATATAATATTATAATAAAATGTCATTTTATTATATTAAATTTAAATTAAATTAAAATACTAAAAATATAATAAAATAAAAATATAATAAAAAACACTCAGAGGTATAAGAAAATCTAAATGAATTTTTCATTCAATCTCCTATATTTTAGAAAGTCATTTATTCCTAGTATTTAAAATTTTTTTTAATCTTTACCTTCTGTCTTAGAATCAGTACTTAAGATTCCAAAGTGGTAAGGGCTAGGCAACTGGGCTTAAGTGACTTGTCCAGGGCTCAGAGGTGGAAGTATCTGAGGCCATATTTGAACCCAGGAACTGTCTCCAGGCCGGGCTCTCTATCTGCTGAGTTACCTCATTGCCCCATTCCTATTTTTTTTTAACAGCGTAGAAAAAAATCCCCCAAACACTGAAATAAAAATAATAGAAATTACTATTCTTCCAAAAATACCTAGGGGCAAGATATTAAGTTTGTATACCCCCTCCTCTTATGTTTTACATTAGTGATAGGAACCTTTATCTACAGTTTATGACAGCTCTGTGGTATTCATAATAGTACTCTAAGACATGGTCCTTGGACTTTATACAGAGCATGTGCAAATGTAGGGGGAAAAGTTGAAAATGGCACATTTTGCCACCATGTTCCTTAAAAACAAAATCAGAGTCACCTTTGTTGAAATGTTTCCCAGTCAGGGCAGCTAGGTGGCTCAGTGGACAGTGGTAGAAGGTCCTGGGTTCAAATGTGGCCTCAGATACGTCCTAGCTGTGTGACCTTAGGTAAGTCATTTAACCCCAATTGCCTAGCCCTTATTGCTCTTCTGCCTTTAAACCAGTTCTTAGGGTAGATTACAAGAAAGAGGTAAGAGTTTTTTTAAAAGGGGGGAAGAAATGGCTTCTAGTTGATTAACATGAATTGAGATGTGTTTCTCCCATGCTATGTGTCTGGCCACGCCTTATCCAAGAGCACACAATTGTTTACCATTTTGGGGGCCACCTTGGTTTTTATAAAATATAATTTTTTGGGAAATGTTCCTGTGGTCTTCTATGGCCAGTGTCTTAAAATTAAAATATTACCAAGAGTTCTGTACTTACCCTGCGTTTTTTCTTAAGTTGAAATTGTGACTCCTTGTATGGTGGGATGCAATCTTTTTTTTCAAAATCAGGAGTAATAATGCTTTTCTGCAAGAGCTGATAAAAAGAAAATGAATGAGGCCTTGAATGCTGTCAGAGTAAGCTATACAACACCAAGATAGATTTTGTGTTTTAAATTGACATTTAAATATCTTCCAGGCTGGGAATCCCTAGGCTTGGATTCTAGTCCTAGCCCTACTGCTGACTAGCTGTAAACTCAGGTAAACCTTAGACTCCGAGTCTGTTATTTCCAGCTCTAAAAATTCCATGAATTCTTTATAGAGCCTAAACTATTTTATTTCTCCATCTATAGCTGATTTACTTTTAAAAGTCTAAAGTTTAGGGGGCAGCTGGATAGCTCAGTGGATTGAGAACCAGGCCTAGAGACAGGAGGTCCTAGGTTCAAATCTGGCCTCAGACACTTCCCAGCTGTGTGACCCTGGGAAAGTCACTTAACCCCTATTGCCTAGCCCTTACCACTCTTCTGCCTTGGAGCCAATACACAGTATTGACTCCAAGATGGAAGGTAAGGGTTTACAAAAAAAAAAAGTCTAAAGTTTCTTTGGACATATTTACTCATAATTATATAAACAGTATTACTGCTCCACATCATAAAGTCCCTTCTGCTTTTCCAAATTTCAGAGTAATGCAACAGATGGCTAAAGAGGAGTCAGAAAAGATGGACAGGAGAGGCCAAATCTGAGGACAGTGCTAACGAACTTGCAGGCACTTCTAAAGGTGGATGTGATGTTACACGTCAAGTCCTAAGTACAAGAGAATTCTAGTTAATGATTCAGAGGGGGAAAGTCCCAACAAAATATCTTAAAGAGGCCTTGTGTAAGATACTGTGCTAAAGGCTATGAGGGAAACACCCCAGTTCCTACTTATCCATTACAGAGCATGTGCTTTGCGGACCACAATAATCATTATATACATCGTACAGGTTCAGAACCAAGACTTGTCCCAGGTCAGGGTGAGTAAAGGTCAGAGCCTGTGAGTCTAATATTCTTGGTGACGGTAAGGAAGCTAGAGAGAGCGCAGTCCCAGAGATAACGGGAAACAAGAGGTAAAGAGGCAACTGCAGCAAGGCATACCTGGGGCACAGGAATGAGAGAGAACTTCAGGGCTTGAACTTGAAAGATAAGAGAGAAGAGATAGAGATAGAGAGAAAAGACAGAAGAGCAAAAGATGGGGACAGGAAAACACACAGCAAAAACAGAAAGTGGAGAATAGTTAATAATGGTTAACATGCAACATATGAAGAGGAAAAGTAAAGAAAGCTAGAAAGATTAAGTTCTGGAAAGGCCTTGGGTAGTGTATAAAATCTGAGTATTATTGAACTGACCAAAAAAATCTAATTCAAGGTTTCTGAGCAAAGGGAGCAATACAATAATTTGCTTTATATTACTTTGGCAGCAATGTGTGAATTGAAAATGGAAGGGAATCCACTAGTTAAAATAATCCAGTCAGATAGATTCTTGGAGGTTTTTGGTAAAGACAGAGGAAATAAGAAGGGAGAGAGTGGAGGCTGGACTCAGGGAGGCAGACAGGCAAGCTGAAGATAACACACCAAATAAACTGTGTGTCCATGTGACGAAGAATGAACAAAACCAGGGAAATGAGGACAAGTTATAGCTTAATTTTTGGTAAGAGTGAAATTTTCTTCAGTTGAAACATCCAGGCAGATTCATTTAGCATACAATTGGAAATATGGGTTTGGAACTTGAAGGTTATAGATATAAATTTGGAAGTTTTCTCCATTGAGATGGTAGTTGAAACCAGGCTCCATATAGAAAGGAAGGGAATAACAATTTTCTAGAACAGAGGGTATCAAGAAGCTGAAAGCAAACAGTAAGGCTCTCTCACTAGAACTTAAAAATAAATATCAGAGGCAACTAGGTGGCTTAGTAGATTGAGAGTGAGGCCTAGAGCTAGGAGATCCTGGGTTCAAACCTGGTCTCAAACCACTACTTTCTAGCTATGTGATCCTGGGCAAGTCACTTACTCTCCCCACCCTCTCCTCTCCCCCTCCCTGCCCCGCCCCCTCATTGCCTAACCCTTACTGCTCTTCTGACCTGGAACCAATACACTGGTTGATTTAAATTGGAGTACTGATTCTAAATACCATAGAGAAAGAAAATTAGCCCCACATTTTTAGTATCAGTGGAGGAAAAGTGAAATATGAAATATTGTTGTTAAGTCAGAGGCTTAGGTATGTGAAAATATAAGAGCATATGTCATGAAACTCACCTCTTTTTTATTTTTCTCCTTTATTTGTGTAAGGGCATTTTTGTTGAAGTTCATTTTTTCTGCATTAAAATTAATATATAAGCCTCCAAGTTGCTTAATACTCAGACCAGGATCTATGCTGCTACTTGACAACTTCAAGCTGAAAAAGAAATTGCCACTTAATTAAAACACTGAATCATTAAAGAAATATGGAAACAGATGGGCAGAGCACTGTGCATAGAGCTAAAAAAAAATGCCTTTCTCTTCTTTTGCCCATTTTACTTTCAATGTCACAAATTACTCCCAAATTACAAGCAAATTAAATTTGTTACATTGGTTTGTCTCAAAATTCTACATGAATGGAATTTTTGAAATAAATGTATTCTACTGGAAAATGTCAATTCAAATGCCTTTAAAGAGAATTAGCAATTTTTAAAATTCTTAATTCATCTGTATTGAAAGACACTTGAAATTGTTATTCCTTGAAATGCCATGGGGGAAAAATAACCACTTTGGGAATAGTATGGTACTTTCTGCTTTATTATAATTCTTCAAATTAAGAAGATTATACTTGACCTTACCTGGAAGCTTCAGGTAGCTAATTTTTTTCTGACCACATAAATGGGAAAAAGAAAACCTCTAAATAATCCACTTCACTTTACTGTGCTGACTCCAAAATGCAATTAGACAATGGCCCACCTCTTTTTCTCAGTCCATGATCCCTTTCACAATAAATCCTAATGTTGGGCACCTATACCATATTCATGACTGGGAGATAGCAGGGCCAGACCCATTAATTACAAACAGATAAAGTATTCACAAACCATCAGGCATAAACTGCTTCTTTGCTTTGAGATCAAGTTATTTGTTACTAAATATTTACTCACTGTAAACACCTTAAGGTATTTGTGAGTGCATCAAGAGACCAAGGAAGGAAATAATAATCAAGGGGGAAATTTCCAAAGAACTATTTATTCTCTATTTCAATTCACCAATCTTAGTGGTATAGCTTCCTATTTAATTGCCTCTATTTCCGGGAACTTATACTGCAGTCAAGGAATCCAAACTCAATAATGGAGCCAAAACCCAACAGTTTACCTTTCTTTTTAAGTTGGTCCTAACTCTGGAGCAGAAAAATCATCATTACAAATAACAACACTTCCTTCCAATCATACTCAAAATCCCCAAGTCACTGTGGACATTCTTCAGACATCTCTTCCTCTACAAACAATACGTCAAGGAAGGCCAGAAACAAGACAGAATAAGCAACTCTGAAGCAGAAAATATTCATCCTGTAAACCCACTGCCCAACTCATTAGACTATCATTTGCAGGTAAGATTCAAGGGATTTAATATAACATATAGCAAGAAACCCAAATTCTTCAAATAAATATAAAAACTTACAGGTTAGACTTGGTGTTACTCAGTAAGTCATCTTCATCTATGAACTCCTCTTCATTTTCTTCTTTGTCTATAGGCTCCTCTTCTTCACTTTCCTCTTCATCATTTTCCTGCTCACTGGCTATTTCACTTGTTTTTTCTTCCTCTTCTTCCAAGTAATAATTCTTATCAGAATTCAATCCAGGGGTTTTGTCAATGACAAATAAGAGATCCTTGGATAGGTTATCTTCTGAATTTTTCTCTGATGAAAGCTTTTGTTCACTACTCTCAACAAAACACAATGTATCTTCTTCATTCTCACTATCTTCAGACACCTGTTCCTCATCACTGCTGAGAACTAAGAAGCCAGAATTATTGTTATCTTGAGACTCCATGGTAACAGAAGGGGACCTTACCATGGTATTACCATTTAAATGCTCTTTTTTGTCATAAGTATCTTCAATGACACTGACTTTGCAGTCACTGTTTTCATTATCAGTAATTTCTGTAAGTGTAACATCATTGGTTTCCTCTAAATCCTCTGCCTTTTCATTCTGTTCATTTATCCCTTCCAAACATCCATCTAAAAGAACAAAAGCTTCGCTTATTCTTTCAGTAGCTGTTTTTTTGTGCTCTGCTTTGGTTTTGTCTGGTGTTGATTGGCTTTGAGAAGTAAAAAATTTTTTAAAGGTGCTTTGCTGAAGTCCTTTACTATTTGTTTCTTTTTTCTCCTCCACCACATAAGATTTACTTAAGTCTCCTTTGGAAAACTCTTCTGCAATGGCATCTTTCTTTCTTCTCATTTGTACTTCTGGCTTTTCTTCTGAACTCTTCACTAAGGATTTATCACCAAATCCCTGAATTTCATTTTTACATTGATTGGACCTATTTCCCAGAGAAGGAGCAGGCTGTTCTGTATTTGAACTCTGAGTATTCACACATGTGGATTCAAAGATGATTTCCAGTTGGGAAGGAACTGTATGCTCGCTCTGGTTTACATTTTCTGGCTTGGGTGTATTATCTTCCCCTTCAGATTGTGATTCAGCTTCTTTCTTTAATTTTATCTGTTTGCTCCTAGTAGTTCTTCGGCTTCCAATGGATGAAACACCTGAGCACCATGACTCAGCATCAGAAGTTTCTTCAGCCAATAAAGCAGAATTTGAATCTACGTGGAATCTTGTTTCTCTCTGTCTGGCCCTTCTGGTTCTAACAGGAGATGCCAAAAGGGAAGAAAGAACTGAGGAGCAGGACTCAGATTCTGAAACTTCACCTTCATCCCCAGATTTGATGGATTCACTCCGAGTAGTCTTATGCCTGCTCCTAGGTTTGGATTCTGGCTGGCAGGGAATGATGATGCGCCTTCTTCTAGTGACCCTTACTGTTGGTTCCTGCAGCCCAGACATATAAGAACAAGTGGACTCAGCTTCTGAGACCTCTCCATCTGTCACTGGATCAATGGTTTGTACTAAATTACTCCTACTTCTACTCTTGGCTGCTTTGACTGTGGGAGGATCCTGCAGGAGGGCCTTGGAATCAGCATCACTTAAATCATCAGTCTTTGAGTCCTTCATGTCTTCTGGCTGTTTGTTTTCACTTCTTGCTCCTCCGGGAGGGGACTCCTGAAAGGCAGGAAATAAAAATCCATTAGAGTAATGTAGGGACACGTGTGGAATTGGGCATGAAAAAATGTGGTCAGATATGAGAGTCAAAGTCGGATTCTGGTGCCAGTTTTGCAGTCACTTCCCTGGATAAGCCCCAACAACTTACCGGACGCTCTAGGCCTCAGTTTACTTATGTGCCAAAGGGAGGAAGTTGGATGAGATGAGCTCTGGGATCCCCTCAAGAGCTACTCCGCCACTCTAGGGGCTAGTTTAGGCATCAAACCCACCTGGAGAGGATATCTTCTCTGCGTGGCCAGCTCTGGTACTCAAACACAGCCCGGATCTCAGGTCTGAGGGAATTTGGGATCCCCAGCAGCCTGAAAGATCTCAGCTGAGAAGAGATTCTCAGCTCTGGCTGCCGGCCACGCTGCAGAAGGAGGTGGGGTTAACGGAAAGGCGGGGCCACGTACGGCACGCCTCTTGCACACGCGCTCTGACGCCACCACGCTCCTCCCGGCGCATGCGCTCTGACGCCATCACGCTTCTCACCGCGCCCGCCGAGTTGGGCCGGGGTCCAAGCGCGCGCAACGTCACTCAAAGGTCTCCCTCCGCGCTCTGATCCGATACCTCTTACCCCAAATCGAGACTCACTTTCTCAGGTCGGACTAACAGTTTGCAAAGTGGGGGCAGTAAAAGATAAAAGAAGAGTAATGGCGAATGCCTGTTTCCTACCCTGTGCCTCGGGGATTCATTCTTCTGAATTCGCCTAGGCTGTGGCCCCTCCAGCCGCATCGATCTGGTTGCCACCATCCTGCCGGGCCTCTCACCCACCAGCTATTGCAGCCTTCACGTTCTGACACTTCCTTCTTTTAAGACGCCCCGGAAATACGTTTTCTAATCCGGTCTTGGCCATTTTTTCCAGTATCGGAGCTTCCCCTCCGGAGTGACGTCACTCCGGAGAGGGCAGAGCAGAAGTCCCGCCTCCTCGCTCAGGAGTTTCCTGCTCCCCGTTTGGTTCCGCTTCCGTAGTTGGAGGTCACTGAGCTGGGCGGGCGGAGGAGAGCGAAGAAGCATCACCCAAGGCATGCCCCTCCTGGTGGCTCCATCACCCCGAGTACTTCCGTGAACTTCTAGAGAAAGTCTGCACTCTGGTGCTGAGCAACACCTTCAGAAAGAACGAGTGTCTCTCACCTCATCCTACGGTCACCTCAAGTTTAGCCCAACATACCCCCCCAAGCCTCTAATTCTCCCTATTCCCCAGTGTTTACTAGATAACCCTTGCAGTTAGAGGCCACTTGAATCTGCAAGCTCGGGTTCAAATGCTGGCTCGACCACTTCTAAGCTTTGTGATCTTGGTCAAGACACTTTCCCCCGCCCCACTTTTTACATTTCTATTGACTAACTGAATGTTGTCAGACTAGGCTCTGGGTTTACAGATACAAAGAATGAAACAATTTCTACTTGAAATCAGCTTACGTTCTAATGAGATAGATAACGTAGGAAAACATAAAGCAAACATGCGCCAAACTAGTTAAAATACAAGGCAGTTTGGGAGGGAGGTCATTAGTATTTGGAATCAGGAAAAGTATTATTCAGAAGATAGATAGTGCTTGCATCTTAAGAGGGGTTACAAGTGGTGGAACTGGATGGTTATCCCCTATCCCTATGGAATGTAGGCTCCTACAAGGAAGGAATTGTTTTGTCTTTTTTTCCTAGTAGTACTTGGCCTAAAATTACGTATAATGTTTATACATTTTAGTTGTTCCTCTTTTCTCCATTTTAAAACGGAGGGGGCCAGACTATGAGATTTCTTAAAACCTTAGTTCAACTTTCAAATCCTGAAATGCAACAGGAGAGAATTTGTTTTGCTGGGCAATAGAAGGATGTTTAAAAGTTGCAGAGAAACATAGGTTAATGTTAAAAAGTATAGGACCACAGATTTTTTTTTTTTCATTTCAGACGGTCTTTTAATAGGCTTCGTAAAGCCAAAGAAAACTGTATACAAGAATTCCTTAACCACTTCAAATACAATATCAATGGAATATGCATACTTCTTCCAGTAAAAAAAGGACAATATAAATAAACATTTTCAAGAACCTCTTTTATGGAAAGTTTGCAAGTCTATTTCTGGGTAATTTACAGTATACAGTAAAAATACCTTTATGCAGAGTGAACATACAAGCAGTTTCTCTTTAGATATACCAAGGTGGTCTGCCTCTCCACAAACCCTCACGGCTGCATTCCTACCTTGCTACACTAAAGGAAGGTTACAAAAAGTTGAAGGTAACGCACTTAAAAAAAAAAATTAAAAAAATAAAACAGAAAATAAAACAAAAACAAACAAACAAAAAAAAAGCCAAACCTCCACAGCTTGTTCAGCTTCCCGTGAACAATGAATTTTAAGGTCCTTTTCTAACTCAAAGAAAACCGAACCAGGGCCCCCAATTTCACAAGTTTTGTTGTAAAAAGCTTAAAAAAAATTTTTCTTAAAAACAAAACCAAAAGAAAAAAACAAAACAAAAAAATAATAAAGAAAACCACCACACCTTGGCTCATGACGAAAAGAAAAAAAAATCCGAAGTGCTTTCAAAATGCTTTTTTAAAAAAACACTCGAGAACAGACAAGAGCTTTCTTAAAAGAAAAGTCTAATTAGGCCATCTCATGTCCGAAGCTGTCAGGCTGTGTTTGACAAGATCAGAACTGATAATACTACAAAAGTGAATACAAGTAGATGGGTACTACACAATAACGATTCAGCGAAGCTCCAAAAATCTTTATAAATACAGCCATTGGAAGGACGATCTTGATTCAGGAAGGATTTTTACTCGTTGTGTGTAGCATAACTGTCATAGCTGTCTCTGTAAGACCCTCCTGAAGACCGGTCACCATAGCCTCCTTGACTCCTGCTGCTGCTGTAATAGTCTCTGGAACTTCATATCCTCCGCTTCTGGATTCAAATCTGCTCCCCCCATAACCGCGGTCTCCACCTCCTCTAGAAAAACCACGGCCTCGACCCCTGCCTCCACGGAAGAAGCCTCGGCCACTGGATGAACCCCCTCTGTATCCACGGGACCGATTTTCTGATGATTTGCCTGCCTGGTCAACTCTAATCTGCCGCCCATCAACAGACTTTCCATTCATGGCCATCATGGCATCTTTAGCATCATCTATGTTCTCAAATGTGACAAAGCCAAAACCTCTGGATCTCTGAGTCTCCCTGTCTTTCACAACAACAACTTCAGCAATCTGTCCATACTTTGAGAAGACTTGTTCCAATGACTGTTCATTAGTATCAAAACTCAGTCCACCAACAAAGAGTTTTCCTTCATCTGATGCCATCTTGACCGGTGTGTAGGATAGGACGGGAAGGATAAGCGGTGTCAGCGAAAAGACCAGAACGACCTGAGCCTCCTAACGGGAAAATCAGGACCACAGATTTACAAGTGGAAGGGCCTTTTTAGGGCCTTTGTAGATGAAGAAACTGAGGCTGAGAGAGCTGGTTAATTGCCCAGAGTCATGTAACTATAAATGTCTGAGGTGGGATTGAACTTTTAAAATTTTCCTGACACCCAAGTCCAATATACCATATTCTTTAAGACCTTCAAACTGGCTTATTAAGAAAGAGACAAGGATAACAGGAAATCAGTTTAGTTTTTCAAAATGTAATTGAAGGAAATTGAACTATATATCAATATGAAATTTTTGCTACAGGTGAAACCAAAACATAAAAGGCATTCGTAGCTAAATAAAAGGATTGTTCACAGATTTTCCCAAGAGAGGCAAATTAGAGTTGTCAGAATTAGTTTCATCCTACAATCAAAGGTGGGAAGAAATATTACATGATGTTCTTGGTTCTTTCTTCTTGTATTCATTATGTATAAGCAAAAAGACCAATCTAAAGATCAGTGCAACTTATAAACTACTGTATGTTGCCAAGGATGAAGAGAAATCCTACAAGAACTCAACAAGAAAAACAGATGTTAAAAGCTTATAGATTACTTAATAGTGCCATTCCTATATATTATGAATACCTCCATAAGGAACACAACCAGAAGAATCTAGACAGAGTAAGAAGTAATCAAGCTAACTATATTTTGACAGGAAATATTTGTTTATCAATAAGGGAGATATCTCTGAATCACATCTTTGTGTAAATTCAGACAAATTTATTTAAGATAAACAGTCAAAACAAAATTACAAAGATAGCAGTAAGAAGAAAAGAGGCAACATGCAATTATAACAGCTGGAATGTAAACTTATGAGCTGGTAGTTTCATTTTTGATTTTATATCTACTAATATGACTAACTTTACATATAGTAGCTGCTTCATAAAAAAATGTTCAGTTAAAACATTTCCAATCTGACCTATTTTTTTAAAATGGGCTGAGAGCTAAGAGTACTGTCATATTTTCAGATGGCTATACAGCCATCTCCCTTTATTTATTTATTTTTTTTTTTTTAACCTTCACCATCCATCTTAGAATCAATACTGTGTATTCCTTTTAAGGCAGAACAGTGGTAAGAGCTAGGCAATGGGGGTCAAATGGCTTGCTCAGGGTCACACAGCTTCAAAGTATCTGAAGCAAGATTTGAATCCAGGACATCTCATCTCTAGTCCTGGCTCCACCCACTGGAGCCACCTCACTGCCCTCAAATGGCTATATAATTCCTACACAAAATCCTGGAGACAGAGGAATGGAATGTCAAGTTTATGTTCTAACTAGACTAGTTTCTCCAGAATGCAAAGGTGCATGAGGAGGAGCAGTGTGAAATATAGAAGGTCACAGCCAAAGTATAGGGGAACATAAAGGCCTGACTGAATAACCAGATTAGGATATTGTACTATTCCAGGAGCAAAAGGGAGCCAGTGAAGGAGCATAGCATCATATTAGAACTAAATGGAACATTAGAGGTAATCTAGCACACATTCCTCATTTTATAGAAAAGGACACTGAGGCCCAAAAAGGTTAGACCACTTGCCATTGGTACACACTGGAAGGCTTAGACTCCAGATCATCTTGGCTCTAAATCCAAGGTTTTTGAGCAGGGGAGTGACTTAGCAATACCTGTTCCTCAGGAAGATTATTTTCACAATTGTGTGGAGCCTGGATTGCATAGGGAAGCACTTGAAAGCAAGTCCAAGTTAGTGATAAGCATCTAAAATAAAGATTTAACAGTAAATGGAGCAAAGGGAATGCATGCAAGAGATGTAGAATCAAAAGGACAGAGAAAATGATTGGATGTGTGAAAGGAGAAGAATCAAAGATGATTAATGTTTTTAAGTGTAATGGAATAGGAGGATTATGATGTTCTTGGAAGAAATGGAGACATTTAGAGGAATGGGATAGGAAAGAATAATTTTTATTTGGATGTGTTGAGTCTAACATACTGGTAAGACAAGTTCACAGACTGCAGTTAAGCACTTCTGGACTGTATGGTTTATTTCTAAATTTCCTTCTAAGTTTGAGTTCCATGCCTCTATAAATACATATATATGGCAATTAAATCACTATAGAGGCTATTCATACTACTATTTCTCAAGCTACTCACACTATCATTATTAGAGGACATCAGCTTATACTTCATATAAAAATGGTGAGACTATCCTTTTTGCATTCCTCCCCAATTCCATACTACTATGGATCATCTTGGGATCAAACTCCATCTCTCCTCCTCTGTTCCAGTCTCAAAGGATGAGGTGGGCCTTTTTGCCAAGGCCAATCTCTTTACTTATACCTTGACCTCATGCCCTACTCTTTCTTCCTACAGCTGCCTCTTTTTCTTCTTTCTGAAATGATAAATCTTTCTGGGATGCATTCAGACATGTCCAAATCTCCCACATCATTAAAAAGCCTTCACTTGGCCCAACTTTCCATAAAGCTATCATCCTGATCGGGTTAATGCTTACTGGGTCTTGTCCAAAGAACTGATTGATGACTCCATTCCAAGGAAACAAGCTTTAATTACAAGGGAATATAGTAAGAGTAGCTAGTATATAAGTAATTAAGGTAAGGTAAGGAGTTATAAGTAAAGATAGTGAGAGAGTAAAGAATATGTGTGTAGGGATTCTTAAGAATGCTTTTAATTTCTAAGGAAGGGGTCATTTGGGCCGTTGTTGTCCTGTTTCCAGGGAAACAATGTCACTTTTTTCCATGGTCAACTCTGGTCTGTGTGGCTATACACTTGGTTCACTCTGTTTTCTTGGAGGGACAGAGGGAAGGTGGGGAAATGTAAATGGGTCTCACTTTTGCTCTTTTCTGGGCAGACTCTTAAGAAAGGCAGTGAGTACAGAAACTGAGCATTGCTTGAACCTAGTCCTGTGTGACTGGGAAACTGAACCACATGCACTTGCTGTCCAGAGACCCCAACCAAAGACCCAGGTAATATCTAAAGATTAATGTGAGGACCTAGCATATTGGCTAACAACAGCAAAGGAAAGTAATACATTTTGGAGGGGATGTGGCAAAATTGGAATACTAACACACTGTTGGTGGAGTTGTGAATTGATCCAACCATTCTGGAAGGCAATTTGGAACTATGTCCAAAGTGTGCTAAAAGACTGTCTGCCCTGTGATCCAGCCATAGCACTGCTGGGTTTGTACCCCAAAGAGATGATAAGGAAAAAGACTTGTGCAAAAATATTCATAGCTACACTCTTTGTGGTGGCAAAAAAATTGGAAAACAAGGGGATGTACATCGATTGGGGAATGGCTGAACAAATTGTGGTAACTGTTGATGATGGAATATTATTGTGCTGAAAGGAATAATGAACTGGAGGAATTCCTTGGGAACTGGAATGACCTCCAGGAATTGATGCAGAGTGAAAGGAGTAGAACCAGGAGAACATTGTACACAGAGACAGATACACTGTGGCACAATCAAATGTAATAGACTTCTCTACTAGCAACAGTGCAATGATCCATGACAATTCTGAGAGACTTATGAGAAAGAACACTATCCACATTCAGAGGAAGAACTGTGGGAGTAGAAACACAGAAGAAAAACAACTGCTTGACCACATGGTTCGATGGGGATATGGTTGGGGATATAGACTCTAAACAATCACCCTAGTGCAAATATCAATAATATGGGAATGGGTCTTGATCAATGACACATGTAAAATTCAGTGGAATTGTACATTGGCTATGGGAGGAGGTTGGGAGGAGGGGAGGGAAAGAACATGAATCATTTAACGATGGAAAAATATTTAAAATTAATTAAATTAATTTTTTAAAAAAGATTGATGTGAAGAGTTTTCTTGTAATTGCGACTCATAAGTCTTATATAAAAGGTAGCCTCATACTAATCAACCAGCTATTATTGTTTCTTAGTTCTTTTGATTGTGTTTTGCTAGTTGGCAGGGTTTGAGGGACATTTCAGCCCACATCAGTCCTAAGTTTTCTACATTTCATAGTCAAACTCTTATAAGTTCTTTATACTTATTGCCTCCACTTAGATTCTCCCTTCATTTCTTAATCTTTGATAATAGGGATTTCCTCTCTACCAAACGAAACTGCTCTTTCCAAGATCACCAACAATCCATTGCTAAATTCAATATGTAGTGTCAGTCCCTACTTTCACTTTTTGGATGCTTCTTCCCTAGGTTTTTTTTTAAACCCTCCCCTTCCATCTTAGAATTGATAGTAAGCATTGGTTCCTAGGCAGAAGAGTGGTAAGGGTTAGGCAATTAGGGATAAGGAACTAGCTCAGGGTCACCTGGTGAGGAAGTATCTGACATCACATTCAAACCGAGGACCTCTGGCCTCTCGGCCTGCTATCTACCCTCTTTCCTCAGTTTTCAAGGCACTCTGGTCTTCATTTTTTCCTTTGCTGTTGGGTAGATTATTATTAATACTTTTTATACCATGCCCATTTATCCTTCTCCAAGCCTATCCCTCTTGCATGAATATATTCTAGGACTGATTCCACCCTTGGCCTTCTTTCTCCTCTTCCCTCTTCCTCATCTTGGCGATCTTACCAAGCTTCAACTATCATCTCTATGAAGAGAAATCTCAAATCTACACATGCAGCCCTCTATTCTCTGCAGGTCTCCTCTGGAATCTCCAGCTGGCTATTGGATATTCTCACCTGGATCCCACAGGCATTTTATATTCTGCTTGTCTAAAAGAGGACTCCTTGTCTTACCCTCCTCCTCTGCCACACACCCTTCCCGTCAGCCCAGCGTTCACAGCCTGTAAACCTTAAAATTTCTTAGACTTATAAATGTTGGAAATTTCACCATTGGGAAATTTCATACTTGAAAAATTTCCTATTGATAGTGGGTCTTGGCTATTGGAATGTGAACCCCATTGGCATGGGAGGTTCCTCCTCCTCCCTTCTTAAGATTACTTTAGGACAGAAACCTTTTGCTGAACAGTGGAAAGGACTTTGACCTATGCTTAAGCATAGAACAGGAATTTCTTTGAGTCATGATTGATTTTAGAATTGATACAATGGAGATACTTGGAATCAATCTCCACCCTACTCAGTCCTAACAGGATTGAGGAAGGGCTGCAGCATAGATCAAAATTTAATTATTCCGGGGGCATTTGGGTAGCTCAGTGGATTAAGAGCCAGTCCTAGAGATGGGAGGTCCTAGGTTCAAATCTGGCCTCAGCCACTTCCTAGCTGTGTGACCCTGGGCAAGTCACTTGACCCCCATTGCCTAGCCCTTACCACTCTTCTGCCTTGGAGCCAATACACAGTATTGACTTCAAGACGGAAGGTAAGGGTTTTAATTAAAAAAAAAAATTTAATTATTCCAATCTCTACCCTACTCAGGGTAACAGTATTTAGGAAGGGCTGTAGCAAAAGATCAAGATTTAATTATTTGAGAATATGACCTTCAACATACATGTGCAAAGCCACAGACCTCTGGGCGGTCCTGGGTTAAGCTAGAGCCACCTTTGGCACAGGGAAAATGATGGACAGTGATTGGTAGATGTGAGAACTGAGGGGAGGGCACTTGGATGGTTTCCTTAAAGATAGGGGGGTCTGAGGACTGGGGGGTGGTTGGAGAGTTTTGGCACTGAGTGGTTGGAGTGTGCTCTGAGAAGCTTGCTCTGAAGGAAGCTGGAGGTGGGGGCCCTGAGACTGTTTCTCCATTTTGGTCATGTGAGTGATAGGGACTGATCTCCTTTCTTTGCCTCAGCTATCTAAGGGCTTGGGCCTTTTGGCCCAGCCTAAACAGAAGGGGTATTTAAGCCCTATTCCCTTCTCTCCCCTTTCTCTCTCTCTTTCTCTCTCTCTCTCTATCTCTAATTCCTTTCTTCCTCCTGTTGTAATTAAACTCTATAAAAGGCTGACGGCTGACTTGAGTTTTCATTTAGGAATTACATAGCTGAATTCCTTGGCGACCTTAAATTAATATAAATCAGTCTTTTAAAGTGATTTCCTTGTCACAAGCCTCGTAGCTTTCCTCAGTAATTCACTTACTCCTCCTTCTCCAACCAATCAAGTGCCAGATATTGACCATCTCCATAACATTTCTCATATCCACGTTGGTCTCCACTCACATGGTCATTGCCTTTGTGCAAACTTTTGACATCAAGAGCCTGGACTGTTGTTACATTCAGCCTCTCCCTTCTCCAATTCATCCACATTGAGGCCAACTTGATATTCATAAAACACAGGTCTGACTTATTCACTTGCTCAGGAAACTTCAGTGGGTCTCTATTGCCTTTCAGATGAAATGCTAACACATGGCCTATATTTTGCAATCTGCCTTCAAGCTGATTATGAAATATTCCTTCAGTTCAGCCAAATGGGTCAGTCTGTTCTTCATATAACACATGGGTCACCAGGTGGTTATTGTCTCCCACTCCTTGTGAGTTGACTTTTTTTTTCCCACCCTTACCGTCTGTCTTAGTATTCTAAGACAGAAGAGCAGCAACGGCTAGGCAATTGGGATTAAGTGACCTGTCCAGGGTCACATCGTTAGAACGTATCTGAGGCCAGATTTGAATTCAGGCCCTTCTGACTCCAGGCAGGCCTGGCTCTCTAACCGCTGTGATACCCAGCTGCCCCTGCCCTTCTCCCTGTGTATTTATAAGGATCCTATCCCCTAGTAGAATGTGAGGGACTAAAATTTCATTTTTTCATTTGTATCTGTGGCACCTTGGCACAGTCTGGCGCATAGTTGTCAATAAATGCTGCTTGACTGACTGAAAGCAGTGTCTTCTAATAGCTCTACATGTAGCTTAACCCTTTCAAAAGGACATGGATATGGGACTTAGCATTTAGCTCATAATTATGTTATAAGGGAGGCACTGCAAGTATTTATTGTCCTCATTTTTACAAATGAGAAAACTAAGAAACTTGCCTATGGTCACAGCTAATAAGAAGAGGAATCCAAGCCCGGGTCTCCTGTCTTTAAGGTCTACATTTGTTTTTACTTTGACATGACTTCTCAACATGTTTAATTTAAGCATGCCATCATTGCTAGAGGCAACAACTAAGGATTTTTAAGTTTTTATGATGAATACTTTTAAGATCTTAAATTTGGGCAGCTAGGCAGCACAGTGGATAGTGCACAAGGCTTGGAACCAGGAAGACTCATCTTTCCAGGTTCAAATCCAGCCTCAGCTGTGTGACCCCAGGCAAGTTATTTGGCCCTATTTGCCTTTAGAATTTCTGAGAATATTTTTCCATTTAACCTTTAAAAGCATAAGCCAAATGATTATTATAATTTTATTTTCTTCTCAATTTTTGGCCTATATCTATGATTTCATAGTTGAAGGGAAAACTTCCATTTTCCCCAATGAAAATTGGCATATGTATTGTACAAATCATAGTCAGAGAACTGCCTGGGAAACTGAGAGTTCAATGACTTATTTGTATCTCCTGATTTTGAAGCTGTTTCTCTCTTCGCTAGTAGGCAGATTTAATACATGGATTGAACTAATTGGTCAGTCAACAAGCACTTATTAAGCAGTCATTAGGTGCCACGTTTGGAGATACAAAGATGAAAGTAAAACAGTTTCTATCCTCAGAAGACTTACCCTTCACTGGGAAGGACAAGATAAATAAGACACAGAAGTAGATGCAAAATAAAAGATAATCTGTGGGGAGAAGGCAGTAGCAGCTGGGAGAAATCAAGAAAGACTTCTTGAGCTTAATTTTGAAGGAAAGCAGAGTCCAAAGAGATAGAGTGTGTGTGTGTGTGTGTGTGTGTGTGTGTGTGTGTGTGTGTGTGTGTGTGGAGGGGTGGGGGTGGGGGTAGGGGATGGGAGAGAGTCCATTCAGGACCCTGGACAGCCAGGACAAAGGCACAGAGACTTTCAAAGAATAGTAAGAAGCCAGATGTGGCTGGCTGGCAGAGTTGTGAAGGAGAAGGACGAGTCTAGAACAGTAGGTTGGAGGCTGATTACAAAAGGGAGTGATATGGTCAGCCGTGCTGTGGAAGCTCATTTTGGCATTTGAGTGGAGGATAGACTGGAGTGGAGACATGTGTGAGAGGGAAACCAATCAGCCAGGCTACTGAAACAGTCCAATCATAGAAGCCTGGACTCAGGAGGTGGCTGAGAGGAGGAGAGGGATGGAAGAGAGAGTGGAAGTAACACTGACCAAACTTGGCACCCGATTGGCTATGTGTGATGTTTAGAATCTAAGTGACTAGAAGGAGACTGGTGTCCTTAAGAGAAACGGGGAAATTTGGTGAAGTGGTGGGTTTTGGTGAAAAGAAGATGAGATCTGTTTGGGGTATATTAAATTCCAGTAGGCAGTTGAATGAATGTTAACTATGCTTTAGGGCCTGTCTAATTATCCCGACTGAAATGCAAGACAATTCAAACACATTCAATTCATACTTTTATTTTAATTAAATTCAAGAAATAAAATTAAAAACTATTATAAATATTGTAATATGTTTTATTTTACCTTAATTTCATAGCACACCTCTAAAGAGATATATAACAAGAAAATGCAGGACTATCTAAATTAAAGCATTTCCCCTTCTTAAATAGATTTGTCATTCTGAAGAACTATAAAAATATCATGAAAGCCATGTTACATGTTTTTTTTAAATACCACACTAGCAAACTAAACTACCCTTTATCAACTTAATAAATCTGCTGATAGAAAAAGAAAGCTCTGATACATTATACAGTTAATGTTGGAAAAAAATGTGGTCAAAATGGATATCTAGATGATAGCAAGAACACAAATCAATCTATTAAAATGAGAGTTTTAATTCACAATTAAATAGTTTAATATGATTTCTAAATGTACATCTTGACTGGAAAAGTTACTCGTTGGCATGTCACTTCTATATCACCTGCTTACATTGCCCAAATATAGAAAATATTTAATAGGTAGGAATGCTAAAATGAAAATCTGTTTATCAATATACATAATTGAATGGTCTGTGCATAATCAGTACTTCTAGAAAAACAAAGTTTTATTTATGTCAGTCATTACTAGGAAATAGGAAAAAAAGACATTCATGCACTAGAGAAAAATGCCTCATCTTTTTACACTTAGTCATTCAAATGACTTACTTTTGATGACCACAGTTTGAAATAGCAACTTCCAATTATTATTTAACTTCATTTCTTTTCAGTAGGTCTCTAACTAGGAGCCTTATTATAAATGTGGTCTTCAGAATCAATGTTATGACACTTTGGTCCTTCTGGAAACCAAAAACTCTTGGAAGATGTTCAAGAAAGACCCATTATACACACCATGCCACAATTCCACTAGTCATGCTATCATAAAGCTTCAAAGTAGTTTGAAAAATCCAATTTCCACCTTGCTAACTAACATCTTTTATAGTTTATTAGAAGGGAGTAGTCATAGAAGTTATTTATGTTTGGTCACTAACCATATCTCCCACAGAAACAAATCCTTCATGTATAATATGGATAACTATTTTTTAAGCCCAGTTTTTTAATAGTGTTATGATTCTTAGTGTTGGAGTTTTGTCACTCTAACAAGTCCTAAATATAAAAAAAATTGAAAGGTAACCCACATGTTCTAATATTTCTAGAAAAAAGGATAATAGAAATAAAGCACAATAAAACTAGAAAGGCTTTTAAAAAATTCAATAAGCTACACTAGATTTGTTATTCAGCAACAAAAGGAACAAAAAGCTCATTTAAGAAATGACACACATGATCCCTCCTTTCATAAAATGAGTCTATATTCTTTAGAAATCTCAAAGCAAAAGAGGACAAGATGTACCTAGAGTTCAGCAGAAGCATTAGCAAGGCAACTAAAAACAAACAAAAAAACTCCCAAACCTAACAATTTCAATTTTTACAAGACCAAGATTTAAAAAAATTAATGTAACATTTAGCTTCTCTTTATATTTTGAGAATAATTCATTTTACAGGTTGAAACAGTTATTTGTAAACTTTTTGTTCAAAAGACATGTTAGATGGGAAGAATGTTTTGCATTTCTAAAACTAGTTTCATTTTTGAGAACATACTATATTAAAAGTTAATATAAAAACGCTATAAGGCTTCAAGCAAGTTCAAAGTCTAGAATAACAATTACATCTCTAGGAATAAAAATTAGGTTATCTTATTTCAACAGAGCAATAACTATTATCAAATAAGTTATCTATTGGCATAAAAATTCTTGGGTTAGAAAGGATGTATAAGGTATTTTAAATACTTATATGTAGGTCTTTTTTTGCTAAGCTGAGAAAGCTAAAGCAAAATGAGTTCTGTAATTTCCCCTGGGTTCTTGAGTCAAATATATTGAATGCAATTCCAAGAATATTGGATTAATACAAAGTTTTAGGTCATAATAAAATCCAACTGCTATAGGCATTGCCTATGAAAAAAATTTAGTTTAAGAACTAATAGCAAATGAATAAAATGTAATTAGATTGTTTTTAGGTCCTTTCCATTCTAAATGCTATTACTTGACTCCTTGCTTTTGAATAGTAAGACCTTATTTTAAAGAGTTATTACACATGACTTTGGCTCTGAATTCAGGACATTTAAAAAATCCCATTTGTGGCCTTTAGTCACCTCTTCTAGGTAGTCATTTACACGAATGGTGTAATGTTATCGTTAGTAGGGAATGGCACAGAATACACTCAGCTGACTGGGCACCCAAATCATCTGGGGGCAGCAGATTATTCCAGATGGCTCAAGAGGTGTAAAGATTATCAGGAGCTGAATGTTTCCCCAGAAGAAAGCTGTCTCTTGTGATTAAGAATGCCACCAGTTTCTTTTTGGTTACATTGGTTTGTTCTTGTAGGAAACATAAGCAAGAAGAAATATGGCACAAGAACAAGGCAATTTTTATTATAAGGATCAGAGTGCCAGGGAAAAAGTTAAATTTTTATTCATGTATTGAAAAGAAAAAAATACCTATAATATATAGCAGAGTCCAACTTCTCTATTTACTTTTAGATGTAATTTCAATCAATGATAGGAATATTCTCCAGTGTTTTAGTTTTAACAACTGTACTTAAACATCCTTATTTAAGAATTAAGAAGTAATTAATCAATTTTTCTTGGTAAATAAAATATATAGAGAGATAGATATGTACATCCATCTCTATATATCTCACCCTGATGCCTATGGTCAAAATATACCTAGCAACAATTTTCTTGATTTATATTAGTCATAAAAATAAAGACTATGTTGTAAGTATTTTCTTTATAGACAATTTCTATTAGAAAACAATAGTTTAATTAAAACAATACAATGTTTCATATATGAATGAATTGGTCTGGAGACAAGGAAGGAAGCATACAGTACTTAAAACATACTGTCAAAATAGGACTAGACTCTTTGCCTCACTTTTGGTTTTTATATCTTAGGGATTCTCAACTTGGAAAAAATGACTTTTCTGCAGTATAAAGTCAGTAGGCCACCCTCCTCTGAAATTTAAGTATCCCTTCTTTTGGCCTGTATGATGTAGCCTTTGGATTTGATAATCCCTCTGCTTTTCACAATGACAGAATACCGAAGAACCCACAGGGGCACCCACTCATTTGCTCCGATGTCAGGGAGACTCTCCTGAAGAGCTTCTTGGAAACTGGATTCAGAAAGCAGTTCTAGAGAAAGAAATCATCACAGAGGATTAGCAGTGATACATGAGCCCGTCTGCCTCTACACAAGCAACAGTGACATAAAACCTACAATAAAAGGACGTAGAGTGGAACATGGCCATGACAGCTATCAGAATCGCCTCCTAGAGAACATCTCGTAGACATGTACGTTATTACGCAAGGCCAAAAGATGGAGAACCAATTTACATCTGCATTACCTAGTTCAGAGAACGCGACGTGAACTAGTTAAGCGTCTGCTGAGCACTGACTGTGCAAAGTGCCATGCATTCCGAGCCACGTTAGGGTAGACAGTAGTCTTCCTTTTCCAGATAAAGAAACTGGGGGAAGTGACACCTCTGCCCTTAGAGGCAGCCCTGACCCCGCTTACTGCCCGTAAGGACGACTCCTCTGAAGGGGCGGTCCTAGGGAAACCGAGGCTCGAAGCCAACAGGGAAGAAACACCGAAGCACACCCACCTCGGAGCCAAAGACGGCTGCCGAGAGGGCCCCAAGCCACGTTCGTATCATTTCAAAATACAGACAAGAGCGAGGCTGAAAAGACTCCAGAACCAAAGGCCAAATGAGAGCTCTCGCAGCGTGCGCTCCCGGAGGCGCGGCCACACCTGGACTTTGGAAGGGAACGCGGCAGGGGGTACGGTGGCCGGGCAGGCCTGCTTCTGGGCGTCACAGGCTGGTGCCTAGGAGTGCCTGGCCCAAGTGACCTCGGCAAGTGGATCTACTCTCGCTTCTGCTAAGCTGCCATTTCCCCGTCTAATAAATGGGGATGACGTTGACAGGATCCTCCGTCATAGCTTTAGCACTGGAAGCGATCTTAGAGACTGAGTTCAACCTCCTTTTTTTTTAGATGAGGAAACAGAAGCCCCAGAGAGGCTTTGCCCCAGCTCAGGCAGCGAAGAGGGCAGAACTGGATGTGAACCCAGGTCCAAGGCCAGCAAGCTTTCTACTACTTCATACCGACTCTTTGGATTTTGTAAAACCTAATGTACTGTATAAATGTCAAATGTTATTGTTATTGCTAAAACTATAGTTAATTAAAAAAAACCCTTTTGACTCACATATACATTTTTGTATATTCTTTGAAAGCAGACAAACCACCTTCCTAAATTACTTACATTAATCATCAAATGAACCTGTATTTTCCTAAGTACAAGATCAATTAATGATAAAGTCAGTAAAAAATCGGCTTCCAAACCAAAATGGTCTTTGTGGTCTATTGATTTTTCCTTTATATAATTTGCAACAGTGCAGTTAGCCTTTATCTAAACTAATCTCAGGATTCTAAAATTCATTTTGTATAGTAAGCTTATGAACCAATTTTCAATGTTTCAAGTTGTGATGTCATCAGGGTGGGAACTAAGTTACAAAATGAACATTATCTTCATCAAAGAGCTATACTATTCATTACTATACTCTTCATTGACTCCTCAGGAATGACTAAAATAACTATTTTTAACATTCCTTTTAAGGGAAGAATTTCTGAATTTTTAAGTAATGTATCCAGAAATGGTCTAGACAAAGTTTTAGAATTATAGCCTAAAGGTTTAAATTATGTAAAGACAACATGGTGCCTGAATGTCAATAAGAGACACTCCATTTATCCATCCATATATGTATTAAACATTTATGTGCAAGGCCACACACTAGCACACTATGGGAGATACACCAACAACACGATCAGATCGTCTCTCCGTATTTTTGTTTGCACAGCTTTGTACATATAAAATGACCTTCCATACAGACACGCACACATACATGCATACTCTAAGAGTAACTGATTATTTTGCCATAATAATGGAATGACAATTGAAACTAAATGTCACAGGAAAAAAATGTCATATGGAAGCACTGTACCAGCAAGAGTAGTGTGTGTTTGTTCCTATTTGTATTCTACTGAAAGGTCAACTTATTAAGTCTGTTCAAATCTCTAAAACTAATTCTCTGATAAACTCCCTCTTTAAGTTTCCAATGTAGAAAATACTAATTTTTCCACACGAGCTATTTTCTCTTGTTGCTCACAATGCTATGATTCTATCATTTAGATATAACTTTTATGAAAGAGTACATGTTTTTTTGATTGACATACTTTCAGGTGAAGGTAGAGGAATCACTGAAAAAATAGGGATTATTTATTGGAAAATCTAAAAATTATTGAATACCTCAAGGATCTGTGACTTTTTCAATAGAGAATCCTCATTACACCAATAAAGACCATGTATTTTGTCCCCATGCCCAGAAAGGAAGGTCCTGGGAGCCTGGGCTCTGCTGGCACAGCCTTTTCCCTTCAGAGGCTTCGATGGATGTTTATTGATTTGATAAATAAAAGCTGGCCAATAACATGACAGGCAGACTCTGACAGATGCTCCCAAGCCAAGATAATCTGTTGTTCGTTCACTTCAGTCAGGCCCCCTTTCAGGGTTTTCTTGCCAAAGAGTGGTTTGCCACTTCCTCCTCCAGCTTATTTTACAGAAGAGGAAACTGAGGCAAACAGGGTTAAGTGACTTGATCAGGGTCACACAGTTGGTAAGGGTCTAAGGTTGGATTTAGACTTAGATCTTCCTGTCTCCAGGCCTGGCATCCTAGCTATTGCACCATCTAGCTGCTCAATCTGTTTATAACTAATAGTTTCATTAAAAACTATATCCATGCCCAACAAAACTGACTATATTCTTACGGGGAAAGTATCATCGTTTAACAAAATAGAAGAATTACAAACATTTGTAAAGAAAAGACCAGTCCTGAACAGAAAATTTGATGCCCAAGCACAGAACTCAAGAGAATCACCAAAAGGTAAGTAAGAAAGAGGTGAAAAAGGAAAACAAAAGCAAAAAACTTTTTTTAAGAGTCCCAATGTGTTAAAATGATATGTATCCCTATAAGAAAAGAGGTCATTGGTAACTCTTAAAAATTGTTATTATCACCTGAGCAGCTAGAAGAATTACACTTAGAGGGAACAGTGACAAACTGTATAGGATGAAATGCCAAGACATAAATATGTATATAGATATATGTATGTATAAACACATATATATGGGCATATATATATGTGTATATACACAACTAGAACTAAAAAAAGAGGTTAATACTAAAAGAAATGGGAAAAGAAACAAAAGGGGGTAAGCATATATGTCACAAAGAAGCTCATGGTGGGTGGGGGGAGAACATCAATACACTGGAAGGGTAAAGAGGTTAGAGATAGGAAATACTCAAATCTTATGTGCATTGAAATTGACCCAAAGAGGGAAGAACAATCCAATCCATTGGGGCAGAGAATTGATTTACACCCTATAGGGAAGCAGAAGGGTAACAAATGGACTGATGGGGGGGGGGGGGGGAGCAGTACAATGGAGGGAGAGGGTGGGGGCGCAGTTTAAAAAGACTGTAAAGAAAATAAGGGGAAAATAAGAAGGGAGGTGGTAGAAAGGGAAGTAAAATAAGGGTGGGAATTAAGGGGACTGATTAAAAACAAAACATTGGTGTAGAAGGAAATAGTGAAAGAAGAAAAGGCAGGACTAGGAGTGGAAATCAAAATGCTAGGAAATACACAGCTGGTAATCATAACTGAATGTGAATGGAATGAACTTACCCATAAAAAGCAAGCAAATAAGCAGAGTGGATTAGAAACCAAAACCCTACCATATGCTGTCTACAAGAAACACACGAGGAAGGTAGACACGCATAGGGAAAAAGTAAGAGGATGGAGCCAAATCTATTGGGCATCAACTGATAAAAAGAAGGCAGGTGTCACAATCATGATATCTGACAAAGCCAAAGTAAAAATAGGTCTAGTTAAAAGAGATAGGGAAGGTAATTACATCCTGATAAAAGGCAGTAGAGATAATGAGGAAATGTCAGTACTCAACATGTATGCACTAAATGGCATAGCATCCAAATTTCTAAAGGAGAAACTAGGAGCTCAAGGATGAAATAGTGTGGCATTTAAAAGAGTGGGAGCCATAAATTATAAGAGTTAAAATGGTTGAGGTTGTAAACTGTAGTGATTAAAATAGTGGAAGATATAAATTGTAGTAGATATAAGAGTGGGTGAGTAAATTGTGACCGCAGGAAATATGTTTTCACTACAGTGTTTTGTTTTTAAATCAAATATATAAGGTGGTCGCCAGGGAAATATTCTCAATTATGAAATATAACCAAGTTAACTGGGTTTTATAGAGATTTTAATTAATAATAAAATGAGAAATTAAAGAGAGAAAGAGTAAGAAAGGAATAAGTATGAAGGGCCTTAAGCCAACATGTCCTAGACCTGAGTCTTAAGAGAGAGAGATCAGTCAGTCCTTAATCACTCACCATAAGATCTGTTCAAGCGAGGATTCAGGGGGACAGAGTCTCCCCAGAGGGAGTTCCAGCCAGAGTCAGCCTCCCTTGAAAGACCTCATTAGAGATTGTCTCTCAAGAGCCTGTATATCTCAAGAGCTTGTTTTTCATCTCAAGAGATCTTTTTTCTTATATAGGGGGTTTTCTCCTATGTCACCTCCCCTAAGTTCTTCCATCTACCAATCACAATAGACGTTTTCCAAAGGACAGCCCATTCTGAATTCACAGCTGAGTAGATTAATCCTTTTATCAATCCACACCTGAGTAGGTTAGAATCTTTGAGTAAGTTTCTCACCTTTTTGTCCTGGCAAGTTTACAAGTTGCCTGACCTTTAATAGGTACTTAGCACCCCTTTATATTAATTCTAAAAATAGGCATGACTTAAGTATGGGTGTAAGCATTTCTCATTGTTCAGCAAGGAGTTTTCTCCCCTAAAGCAGTCCTAAGTACGGGTGGAGTAGAGGTCCTTCCATTTCTGATCCAAGTAGAGTTCTCACTTTCCAAGTGGGGAATATCCCAGTAGGGAATTGTTCCAATGGAGAATTCCCCATTGGGGAATTTTTTTAACATTCACAAGTCTGAGAAATTTCAAGACTCACAATAGATAGAAAAACTATACTAGTGGGAGACCTGAACCTTTCTTTATCAAAACTAGATAAATCAAACCAAAAAAAAAAAAATAAATAAGAAAGAGGTAAGAGAAGTGAATGAAATCTTAGGAAAAATTACAGTTAGTAGATATGTGGAGAAAAATAAATATGGACAAAAAAGGAATATACCTTTTCAGGAGCACATTCACAAAGACTGACCATGTACTAGGGCATAAAAACATTGCAAACAAGTGCAAAAGAGCAGAAATAATAAATGCCACCTTCTCAGATCACAATGCAATGAAGATAATAATTAGTAAGGGTACATGGAGAAGCAAATAAAAAATTAATTGGAAATTAAACAATATGATTCTCCAAAATTGGTTAGTTAAAGAATAAATCATAGAAACAATACTTTCATTGAAGAAAATGACAATGATGAGACATCCTTTCAAACTCTATGGGATGCAGCCAAAGCAGTACTCAGGGGGAAATTTATATCCTTGAGTTCATATGTTAACAAATTAAAGAGGGCAGAGGTCAATGAATTGGACATGCAAATTAAAAAACTAGAAAGTGAACAAATTAAAAATCCTCAGATGAAGATTAAATTAGAGATCCTAAAAATCAAAGGAGAAATTAATAAAATTGAAAGTCAAAGAATTATTAATTTAATAAATAAGACTAGAAGCTGGTACTTTGAAAAAACAAATAAAATAGACAAAGTACTGGTCAATCTAATTTAAAAAAAGGAAAGAAGAAAACCAAATTGATAGTATCCAAGATGAAAAGGGAGACCTCACCTCTAATGAAGAGTTAATTAAGGCAATCATTAAAAATTATTATGTCCAGTTATATGCAATAAATATGGTAATCTAGGTGATATGGATGAATATTTACAAAAATATAAATTGCCTAGACTAATAGAGAAAGAAATAGACTACCTAAACAAGCCCATAACAGAAAAAGAAATTGAACAAGCCATCAAAGAACTCCCTAAGAAAAAATCCCCAGGTCCAGATGGATTCACAAATGAATTCTATCAAACATTCAAAGAACAACTAATCCTAATATTATACAAACTATTTGACAGAATAAGCAAAGAATCAAATCAAATTTGCAAAGAATGCAAATCAAAACAACTCTGAAGTATCACCTCACACCTAGCAGATTGGCTAACATGACAGCAATGGAAAGTAATGAATGCTGGAGGGGATGTGGCAAAGTCTGGACATTAATGCATTGCTGGTGGAGTTGTGAATTGATCCAACCATTCTGGAAGGCAATTTGGAACTATGCCCAAAGGGCGATAAAAGACTGTCAGCCCTTTGATCCAGCCATAGCACTGCTGGGTTTGTACCCCAAAGAGATAATAA
This sequence comes from Monodelphis domestica, assembly GCF_027887165.1. NCBI lineage: Eukaryota > Metazoa > Chordata > Mammalia > Didelphimorphia > Didelphidae > Monodelphis > Monodelphis domestica. The sequence continues at coordinate 458,629,915 of NC_077228.1, forward strand.
GGAAAATTATAGGTGCGCTCTTTGTGGTGGCAAAAAATTGGAAAATGAGGGGATGCCCTCCAATTGGGGAATGGCTGAACAATTTGTGGTATATGTTGGTGATGGAATACTATTGTGCTCAAAGGAATAATAAAGTGGAGGAATTCCATGGGAACTGGAACAACCTCCAGGAATTGATACAGAGTGAAAGGGGCAGAACTAGGAGAACATTGTACACAGAGACCGATACACTGTGGTACAATCGAATATAATGGACTTCTCCATTAGTGGCATTGCAGTGATCCTGAACAACTCAGAGGGATCTACGAGAAAAAACATTATCCACATTCAAAGGAAAAACTGTGGAAGTAGAAACACAGAAGAAAAACAACTGCTTGACTACATGGGTCAAGGGGATATGGTTGGGGACATAGACCCTAAATGAATATCCTAATGCAAACACCAACAACATGGAAATAGGTTTTGATCAAGGACACAAGTAATACCCAATGAAATTGCGTGTTGGCTGTGGGAATGGTGGTGGGGAGGGAAGGGAGGGAAATAATATGATTCTTGTAACCAAGGAATAATGCTCTAAATTGACTAAATAAATTAATTTAAATAAAAAAAAAACCTATATTCAATAGAAATAAATCTGTCTATGCTAACTGTTTTGTATTTATTTCTATTAAATCTACTTTTACATGTTTAGGGTGTCTCCCTGATAGAAGTGACTTGATGTTTGTCTTTATACCTCTCCATTCCTAGCAGTGTCCGGCACAGAGTAATAAATAAATTATAATAATAATAAATACTGGGGGCAGCTGGGTAGCTCAGTGGCTTGAGAGCCAGGCCTAGAGATGGGAGGTCCTAGGTTCAAATCTGGCCTCAGACACTTCCTAGCTGTGTGACCTTGGGCAAGTCACTGAACCCCCATTGCCTAGCCCTTACCACTCTTCTGTCTTGGAACCAATACAAAGTATTGATTCTAAAGTATAAAGTAAGGGCTTAAAAAAAATAAATGCTAACTGAATGATGGGAATGAATATGAATTAATCTTAGGATATTATCCAGAAGCATACTTAAAAGTGATGAAGTCAAATCATCACTCTCTTAAGTAGGAAGTTTAGATTATATTTTAAACACTCATAGAGGACAGAGAAGAGTCAGTATGAGTTCAAAGGGGATTTATTTTTATCATCTAATGAATACTTGGTATGTGATTCCATCCGTGTAGGCATGTTCCTAAGGGCAGGGGGTGGCTCTCTCCTCCATGTCTGCCCTCATTGCTCCATGAAGCGTTATTTCTCTGACACAACAAACCTACCTTCTCTAGTAGTAGGTCTAAGTATTAAGTTTTTAATGACTTAAATTATGATTAAATTACGAGTACTTTTGCCAGATACCCATCTTTAGTTAGGCCGCATTTAGATAGCCCTAAGTGTGTTCTCTGGGGTCTCCTGGGTGAGAAAAATGCAAGATTTCCGTCTGTCCTTACAGGAACTGTCCGGCTTACCTTTGGGGTCGTTGTGAGTCAGCAGCTGTATGTCAAACTCCTTGGCAAATGCTGTTAGGTCGGGCGGCATCACGCAGCAGGAGGCAAGATTCACTTGGTTACTGTTTGGTTTTACCTAGGGATGAAAAGAATCTTCATTTACTGGTGACTTCCTAGATCCGCTCAAGTTCTTTGGCATGGCCGCGTCCTGGCTGCCAATCACACATGCCCCTGTCCCCCAGCCAAGGGGCTTTGTTTAGGTTCTAGTTCAGGCCCCCGGTGCACGTCAACATTCGCCTCACAAAGACACCAAAACTCAAACGACAGACACGCTTCGTTTCTAAAGTGGGAAAGTGCAAATCAAAATGGGAAGATCAGGACCGTCGCAGACTTGCTTGTCACCCTCTAGGATTATCACCGTACAAGAATGTTGCAGCAGCAAAAAAAGGGGAACCCCGATCCGTTTTTTTAAAAAAATGTCCAGATCTCCCAAAAGTTTACAAATGCTGCAGAAAAATAAAAGGAGCGACACCAATGGCCCTCTATAGTGGCTAGTGAGTTCTTTCCCACCAAATCTGAGCTACAAAAGCAATCACTTCCTCACAAAGTTTTCAAATGTCAAAACTGTGAGTATATCCCCTGGTCTGTGTTCAAGATAACCGAGTCAGGGGAAACGGCCAGGAAAGGAGACGGTGCTCATGAGCCGTGGCTAAGGAGGCTCTCCGCAGGCCCCGCTGAGAGAACGCCCCATTTGTTTTCAATAAACCACGCTCTAGCAAGCAGTAACCTCTCAAGGAAGGAAGAGGACACCGAGGCATGGAATGCTGGAGGTGGAAGGGGCCCATCCAGCCCAGAGGGGACACGGGGCCCAACAAGGCGGCGTCGCTCCCAACGTCACACTGGCCAGAAGGGGCAGAGCCCGGGCCTCGGCTTCTGGGACGGCACGTCCGGCTGGGCTCTCTGAGCCGCGAGAAGTCTAAAACCTTGGAAAGGGGCAGGATGGACGCGAGTAAGGGAGTCGCCCCGGAACACGGCTCTCCTGCTGACACGTGTGGCTTAAGGGCCCTCCCGTATCCGACTCTACCAGGAATGACAAGGGCCGCGCCCCACAAAGGGCGTCATGAAGAACGCTCTTCGGTCTAACGTAACCTCCACGTAAAGGGCACGAGACGGCGGCCCATGCTACCCCGCTCTCCTGCCTCGGTGTCCGCACTGGAACCCGGGCCCTTCGAGGCTGGCCCTGGAGCTCTCGCCGCTCCTCGAGGAGCACTTGTACGTGCATTCACAAACATGTGCATCCCTGACGTGAATCGGGCCTGACGTCGCCTGACTAAGCCTCCCGGTCCGCTCTGAGCCGCCCGTTACCTGCGCCCACTGGTACAGCTGCTCCAGCTGCGCTTTGTCCAGGTCGGAGGTGCCGATGGCCACCACCTTCTTGTTCTGCACCAGGTTCTCCAGCTCCTCCCAGTAAGGCTGCAGGTGCTCCAGGGCGAGATTCACGCCGTCTTCCACGGGCGGCGAGGCGATGATCACCGAGTCCAGCTGCGCGATGCCCAGGGCGGAGCAGGCTGGCGGCAGAGAGAGCGCGTGAGGTGTGAGGTTCAGGCGGCTCAGGACCCTGCAGCCCGGACTTCCCCCCGGCCTCCTCGAGGCCTCCCGGTTATCGCTGCTCTTGCTGCCAGGGGAGAATGGACAAAAATTCTCCCTTCCCGGGGCGACCCCCAGGGTGTGCCTACATATATATGTATATATATATATATAAAAAACCCTTCCCTTCTGTCTCAGAATCAACAACAAGGAGCAGCTCCAAGGCAGAGCAGGGGAGGCCTAAGGTGCGGGGGTTAAGTGACTTGCTCAGGGTCTCCGGTCACACTTGAACCCAGGATTTCCTGTCTCCGGGCCTGGCTCTCTAACCACTGAGCCCCCCGGTGGCTCTTCTCCCAATATTTTGAGTCTTTCTTGTTGGGAGTGAGTGGCTGTTGTTTGGTCATTCACACCCCACTCTTGGCCCCCCCGTGGGCCCCGGCCCTCCAATGCTGCCTGAGGGCTTTCTTGGCACAGACCCTGGAGTGGGGCGCCATCTCCTTCCCCCAGGGATGAAGGCAAACAGGGCCCATCACTGGGAAGTCTGAGGCTGGCTCAGACCTCAGGTCTTCCTGACTCCAGGCCTGGCACTCCATGGGCTGAGCCGCCTTATTTGAAGCCAGGAATATGGCAAGTGGATCTACATTTCCAGAAACAGGCAAGTGACGGTGCCGTAAGGCCTAAGAACGGATCGGCATGTTTTTAGAGCCGACCGCTCACTCCAGAAACAGAAATGTATAAGCTGCTTCTCTCTGGTGTCCACATCAATCTCGTTTTGTTAGTGATGGGGAAAACTACTCGTGTCTACACCAGGTGCCCGTGTGGTCACGCAGCTGTGGGGCCAGAATGCAGAGAGCCACACGCAGTGGGCAGCTTCTCCGGCCATCAGGAGCCGTCACGTACTCACTTGCAAAAGAGACCGAGTACCTTTTTAATATGCCAAAAAAAGCATCCATTCTCGATCTTATGGATTAGAACGATTTGTGCTCCCTGCACCTGCCATCTATCTAGGCCTTTAGAAGAGAAAACGATTTCCCTCAAGATCAGTGCCCTTTCTTTGATGTCAGCCAGCAACAACGTAAAGGCCACATTCCTGTAAAGCCCAACATGAAGGAAAAAAGCAGCTCTGTTCTTGCTTACCCATTTCAATGGCGCTTCTCATGGAGGAAGAGTTTGATCCTACAATAAACAGTTTTGCTGTCCGCCAAATAAAAAACAAAAGAAGTTAGTAAGTATTCAATTTTTAATGCTAAATACAAAAAGTACCTTTTTAAAAATTAATACACCCTGAAGTTCTCCAGAACTTTTCTAAATAGTATAGAAGGAAATTTTCTTCCGTTTTCCTCACTTCAACCCTCACTTCACATTAACCGCTTTAATGAATTTAGTTTTTTTAATTATAAATTTTACATCCATAACATGATTCCTTAATGATAGGTCACATCAAAAGAAATCTTCTCATTAAAAAAGTTGGTTCCCTTTATATTAGTTGGAACAAGGCAGATTAAGCAAATAATTCAGATCATGAGAGTTAGATTTTATTTGATAAGAACAAGTCATCAGCAGCTTCTATTGGTACTCAGTTTTATATTTCAATGATTTGGTAAAGTTTTTGACATTGACTTTCAATTTAGTTAAAACCAGGAAAATTTGCTTGTAAGCCAGGGAAGAGGAGACCTGTTTACTTGAGATTTAATTTTAAGTTAGTAGTAGTAGTAGTAGTAGTAGTAGTAGTAGTAGTAAGGGAGAAAAAAATGTTAAAAACTCTTTGGAGGAATGGTTTTTATTTACTCTAGAGTGGCTGCTATTTTCACTCTACAAGGTCTGTGTCTTTCAATAGCTCAATAAAAATATCACCAATAGGCTTCACTTTCAGTAAACCTGATATAAAAAAATCTAGATTTATTCAAGGGATCCACTGAGAAAGGAAAGAAGGAAAGAAAGAGAAGAGAGATCCACATTCTTAGGCGTGATCTAGTCCATTCTCCTCTGGTCCCGGTTCTCCGGCCAGCATTATTGAATGTCTCTCTCTCTGACACTTCCTTCCTGTTTGCCTCTAACCACACAGAGGGCTTTCTCAGCCTGAAAAGCATTCCCATAACCACGTGCTGACGTTCCGGTGCCCATCCTGAAAGCAGGCTCTGCCGGCTGGCACCAGGCCTGGGACCCCCTCCAGTACTCTCAACAACAATTCCCACCATGTTCTCACACTTAATGTCTTCCTGCAGGGACCTCCTTTCCCAAGGGGACGGTCAGCTCCCCCAAGGCAGGAACGATGTGTCTAACTAACAGTCCTAGGTACAAATTAGAGTTTTGATTTTAAAACGTCTGCAGAATTTCTTTAAGTGATGACTAACCCTTTGATATGGAAGTATCCAGCTGATCACAATTCAATTCACACAGCTTTCCTGAGCCCATCACTACATGCTCGGCCCCTCTGCGGGGCACCAGAACCTCTTCCCTCATTTGGTCGGCCTCAGGGAAGAGCGTGCAGGAAGTGTCTGTGTGGCAGCATCCATGGTGGCAGCCCCAGCGCTGCAGGGAGTCCAGGTCTGGCTGGTCCGGCTCCTGGGAGTCTCTCTGTGTTAGCTGGGAGCTTCCCTTCTTAGCAGAGCATTCTCCAGGACAGCCAAAGCAGCTCTGATGACCCGTCCACACCGGCCCCCGGGCCTCCCAGCAGGCGCTGCTCTTGTTCCAGTGAAACTAGACTTTTCCAGGACTTTCACCTCGTTCTATCCGAGCTCTGGATCCCTGCATGCCTGGCTCAGGGATCCCCCACCCTGGCTCTGCCCGTCTGGGTGAGCCCTGAGGGCTGGAGCCCTCCTCACCCTCCACCTCCCCACACGCAGGAGGTCCTCATGAGCGCCTGCTCGAATACAGCCCTTCAATGCATGGCACGGAGGCCGGCCTGTGACCGCTGAGATGCTCCAGCAGGGAGGCCGGCATCTCCCCAAAGACCAAGCAGCAAGTGCAGGCCGCTGGTCCCACTGCTGTGCCGGCCTCAGCCCTGTTGCTGAGGGCTGCTTTAGACCCGAAAGGCAGAGAATGAAGAGAAGGAGGCTTGGAAGGGGGAAGCTCTTTTCTCACACTCCCTACAGCCTCTGTCAGGGCGGGAACAATGCAGAACCCCCAGGGAAGGGGCAGAGCTGGCTGGGGCCTGGAACCCACAGGAGCGACGCTCGGGAAGCTGTCTCCTCGGCTTGTGCCCTGACCGACTCCTCCCAGACTGGCTCCCAGCCATCCCTCCAGCATCGCTGTGCGTGTCTGGTCGCTGCCCCTCTGCCATGCTCCCCTCAGCCGCTCTCCATCCTCCACGTCTCGGCCTGTCTCCATCGGCTTTCATGCTGGGCACACACTCCCCCTGCCCCAGCCTTGGAGCCCGCAGCCCCCTCCTCTGGCACCTGCAAGGCCCCAGCAGCTCCCCTGCACATCCCGTCGCAGGCATAAGGCTCTTCCAACACAACGGAGCCTTCCCGAGACCTGGAGCCGTTTCATATTTTTGGTTTTGTATTCCTAGTTCTTATGACTGGTACACAGTAGGCACTCAATAAATGGTTACTGATTGATTTTGAGGCTGTTTTCATGATTTAAAGTAAAGTGATTTACTTATTCAACTTTTCAACGTGTGAGTAAAAGACAAAGCCAGAAGAGCAGCCTCCTAGCAAATCAATCAAAGAGCATTTATTACTAATCGTATTTAATTTGACTCTAGGCAAGTCACTCAAATGTCTCTGTGCCTCAGTTTCCTCATCTGTTAAATGAGGAGGTTGTACTCAATGGCCTCTAAGGACTCCTGTAGCTCCAAATAGGTATGATCCTATGTTGGGTGCTCCTTCCCCAGAGCCTGACTTCCAGACAGCCTCCCAACAGGGACAGGAAGGGCAGATTTTAGCTCCTCTGAAAAGGAACACGGAGTTTCCATTTCACCTCTCTTTCTTCTGCTCCAACTCCCTCTTCCCTGATTATCCAGGGCTAAGCTGCAGCCTAAAATCCACAACACTGAGACGCATCCCCACACCCACAGAGTGCTCCCTGCCTGGCCTTATAGGAGACCCAATTCAGACAACTCTTTTTGACCCTCGATTAATCCAAGTCTTCAGCAAATTTCATTTTCCCATTTCTCCCTGGCGGTGCACAGCTTCCCCATTCATCTGAATGACCTGCATGTGTGGACTGATTCGCATCCTACAAGCAAGCAATAGGGGCTCATTCTGTTCCTGACAAAGATCTGGCCATGACAGGCACTGTATAATGGAACAGTAAGATGGATTTTAAAGAATGGACTTTACCAGAAACTTTCATCTCTTCTCTTTCATCCGGATTTATTTTTTCTACTGCATGAGCTACGGAACATTCCAAAACATCTGGTAACTCCTATAACAAAGAGAGTAGGTTTGAGAGTTGAGTTCAGAAGATGATTATTAATGAATCATTCTGCTTTTCCTCCTTAAGGTCAATTGCTTTAGAATCAAGGTACCATAAGCAAATAATTTATCACTACAAAATGAAAATAAATGGAAAAGCTTGACTAAAGTATTATACTTACCTAAAAAAATTCATAGGCAAAGTAATAGCCTTTCAATAATTGTGTATTTTTCAAAATAGGCACATTAGGTTAAAGCTATTTGGGGGGAAAGATATATTCTGTATGAAAATCCTCTATAAAATATATTGAAACTTTAAAGCAATATTATTATTATTATTTTTACCATTTACATAGTATAACTCATAAAAGAGTTTTAAGTTCTATTGTGCCTCTAACATTCTTGGACATGCTAAATCATTCATGCTAAATCCTGCTCATAAAAATAAGTAATCTTATTGTAATTTAAAATGAGGTGATAGGAATAAATTGTTGGCAAACACGGATTTAACACACTCAGCTTACACTTTTAACATTTACCTTTGAAGGTGTCTTGCATATATGGAGACTTTTTGCAAATCACAGATTCAAGTCAAATTTGAAATTTGAGTCAAATTTCAGAACTGGGAAATATCTGAGGCCAACTAAGAAACCACAGCCTGACCTCTAGCACTGGACAACAGACTCATCAGGGAAAGACTGGACGATCATTTGAATGTCTCAAGGGAAATGGAACCCACTACTTTCCAAAGCAGCCCACTTCACTTTTGGATAGGAAATTTTTCTTTCCATCAAATCTAAATTAACTTCTCAGAAATTTCTAACCTTCCCTTTTAGTTCTGCCCTCTGACACCAAGAAAAACAAGTGTAGTTCCTTTCCTGTCCCATTGATAGTTTTCCAAACACTTGAAGATAGCCACCAAATCTTTTCCCTCTTGGGCCAAACATTTCCAGGTTCTTCAACTGATCTAGAGTTGATGAATCTGAGGCTCTTAGCCAATCTGCTTGTTCTCCCATAGATGAGACATTCTGGCTCATCGGTGCTCCTCCAAAAATGAGACACCTAGAACTGAATCTCACCTTCCAGATATGGCCCAACCAAGCCTAGGCCTCTTCTAGTGAGAGCTAAGATTTATATCTGCTTTATAGATCACACAGAAAACTGTATGTGGTCTCGGAATCAGAGGTAAAAAAAATTAAATGATGAGTAGTGTTCAATTAATGGCATAATTAGAAGTAACCAGAAGAAACATATACAATTACTCATAAGTTCTTCTGACTTATGGTCCATTCATTTCCTCTTCTACACCTCCTATAATTTATATTCCAAGGGCCTCTGGCTGTGGTTAGTGGACTGGTAGAATGTTTAAAATGGTTAGATCCAGGGCATTCCAGAAGTCTTAATGAAGTCTTAGACTTCAATAGCTTAAAACTGGAATACCCTCTATAGCCATATGTCTACATACATGTAGTTTTAAACAAGTTTTATCTGTATGCATGCATAAGACTCAAAAATGGACTATATCCCCCTTGAACTGTCTCCCTCTTGTCATTGTACCACCAGAAGCCAGCCCATGGACTGCTGGTCATTTGGGGCCCTGATTTCTGAGACTTAAAGCATCATGTTATGGTGCAGAGTCAGCCTCTGGCCAAGAGCACATCTTTTCGATCCAAGGCTCGCCTCTGACCTACCCTCACTGTGTGACTTTTGGGCAAATCCCTTAAACTCTCAGTGTTCCATTCAGGGCTCTAAGCCTATTAGTAGGAGAGAAGATACCAAACTGCACTGGTAGGGACAGCTTCCTTACTTATTAATTCCCTATACCAATGAAACTACAGGTCTACATTCTCTCCATCCTTCCCCACATGCATAAATACACATATATGTGCACATGAATACATATATACACATCTTTTTTTTTTGTGAGATTTCATTATACTTACTAAATTATTGCCTAGTGCTCCAGAAGTTAGTAACAGCATAAGTCTGCCCACCACCAGCTTGATAAATAGCACCAAAAATGGTTGGTATGAACATTAAAAACAAACAAACAAACAAAAAAACTCAACAAACAGAGAAAGGGAAAGCAATGCTAAACACAATGCTAGGGATATTTCCCCCTTTTCCCTCTTGATGGATGAGTTATCAATAACAGCAGTTAAAGACAGAACAGAAATATCATAAATACTGTACTTCCATTGCCATCAAAGAAGCAGCATTTGGGGACAAATTACCCAGTAGGCATTTTTTGAAACAGCAGAATTTGTTTTGTTTTTAAAAATTATTCTAAATTCCAAAGGTGCTGTTCTTCATGGAAGGCTGCTTTATTCAAAGTCCAAATCATTTAAACAAAGTCATTTATGTTGGATTTCTGTTTTGTTTTGTTTTCTTAATAAATGATTATCTATTTTATCTGTTGATTCTTGCATTTGAAATGGCAATCACATGAGTCTCAAGGGCTAGCTCTTTGTGTTTTGTTTTTTGTATTGATCTCCATCACAGATGGAATTTTTCATTGGTCATTCCTCAGAACTAAATACATTCATGGGCAAATAAGGGCAGTGGAAATACATTTCATGTCATAAAAGAAGAAAAACCAAAGGAAGAGAAAACCAGCCAACAAAACCAGTTCAGTTCTCCACTGGTGTTGGATTTTGCAAGGGCTGGTTCACAATAACCTGTACTACAGTCCTTTGGGATCTTCAATTCTTCCACTTTTGTTTTGTCAGTGAGTGGCCTGCCTGAAAAGAACCAGCACTGACCACATGGTTCCACTCCTTCCACGGCATTCAACCTCCTCTCCATGTGGTATTCTGTGTCTGTACTACAAGCCAAAAGTTTGTGGTCTTTGCCTGTGGAAAGACGTCAACAGAGTTGACATTCATATCGAGGATTCGGTGGTGGGTCGGGACTATCCGGAGACTCCAGATCACTAGACCAGAAGTTGATATCTGTCTCCCAGTTCATCCTAACACTGTGTAAGGACACCATGTGGTAATGGCCTATGTGCACCATCGATGATTGCTTGTGCCAGTTCAGGATCACTGCTCCCAAAGGCATGTGCAGCAGCCTTCTGGGCGTCCCAAATTTCTTTATGGCCTTCAAAGGCTGGTGCCATATCCCAAAATTCATCTCTCTTGCTGCGCCATTGTCCATCTGTCATGGGATAATCCCTTTTCCATTTTGGTTTCTCTTTCTTCAGAGGCTGATTATGACCTAAAGCACTGCCCTCCAGCGCCCTCCAAGTTCTCGCTGGGCACCCACACACCTGCCCATGGGGGCGGTCTCATCTGCCTGCTTGCCTCTACCTCCCTCCTCAGTCATTGCCCATACACATCCTTCCTATTAAATAAAACTCCCATATCATCATTAGAATATCCTTTGAAGAGTTCTATTTTACCACAAATTCTAGTGAAACATTTTTGGATTAGTTGATCTTTTGCTCCACGGTAGTCTAGTAAAAGAAACTGTCATTACAAATTATCAATTGGTATTATGTTAATTTACTGTGACTTCCTTATAAATAATGAGAAGCAATTCAGTCAAAAGACATAATGAACTTCATGCTTATTGTCACTTTATATGAACAAGATGTGAACAACCACAGAACTGATATTTAGTTATATATAATTAAACTTTTAAAAAGTCATTTCACTTACCCGAATGAGATCAGGGCTGATTTGGGAGCTCCATTCATTCAGTGTTTTTTGAATACAATCTCGTAGCTGTAAAGTAATGCATTGGGCATTAAAATTATTATTCTATATTTAAATATAAAGAAAAATCAGCTATCAGGCAGCCTTGTCTTATAAAGAGAATAGGTCTCACAAGTTTTGGGTCTGAGACCTGTTTGTCACACCGGGGCTGTGTGAGCTTGGTGCCCCCAAGACAATTACTGAAGATCATCGGCTGCAGAAATTTCTCCTTGAGCTAGTAAAGGGAATTATGGGTCCGGACAGAAAAATAATAAGCTTAATAATAAAAGATGAATAAAAAGCAACCATAAACTCAGACTTTATCTTATCTAAAGATTCTTTCCCTTCAATACAAATCAAATCTGTACCTATTTACAAACCATTCTAGAATTGAAGTTGTGACATTTTATTTTTAAAGACTAAACAATGCTAGTTAAAATGTCTAATTTTTAAAAACCTCATTCAAATATGTAAATGCATTCAAGTAGATTATATTTTAAACATCTTAAAATTGAATAACTTTAGAATCAGAAGTGGGGAATTTAGTTAAATTATATTTTTTGTAGTTTTGTATAGGAATATTTAAAATGGAGGAATCAACTTGAATAATACATGGTAATAGGTATGAGTCATTCACTGACTATTGTGACAAGGAAATCACTTTAAAAGACTGATATATATTAATTTAAGGTCGCCAAGGAATTCAGCTATGTAATTCCTAAATGAAAACTCAAGTCAGCAGTCAACTTTTTATGGAGTTTAATTACAAACAGGATGAAGAAAGGTATTAGAGATAGAGAGAGAGAGAGGGAGAGGGAGAGAGAAAGGGGAGAGAAGGGAATAGGGCTTAAATACCCCTTCTGTTTAGGCTGGGCCAAAAGGCCCAAGCCCTTAGTTAGCTGAGGCAAAGAAAAGAGATCAGTCTCTATCACTCACGTGACCAAAATGGAGAAACAGTCTCAGGGCCTCCACCTCCAGCTTCCTTCAGAGCCAACTCTCAAAGCACCACCTCTCAGACCAAAAACCTCTCCAACCAACCCCCCTCAGTCCTCAGACCCCTCTATCTTTAAGGAAACCATCCAAGTTCCCTCCCCTCAGTTCTCACATCTACCAATCACTGTCCATGTCTTCACTGTGCCAATGGTGGCTCTAGCTTAACCCGGGACCGCCCAGAGGTCTGTGGCTTTGCACATGTCTGTTGAAGGTCATATTCTCAAATAATTAAATCTTGATCCTTTGCTGCAGCTCTTCCTAAATCCTGTTAGGACTGAGTGGGGTGGAAATTGTATTTTCTAAGACCTGGTTCTGTCATTCCAAGTATCTCTATTGTATCAATTCTAAAATCAATCATGACTCAAAGAAATTCCTGTTCTATGCTTAAGCATAGGTCAAAGCCCTTTCCATTGTTCAGCAAAAGGTTTCTGTCCTAAAGTAATCTTAAGAAGGGAGGAGGAACCTCCCATGTCAATGGGGTTCACATTCCAATAGAGTTCCCACTCTCAGTAGGAAATTTTTCAAGTATGAAATTTCCCAATGGTGAAATTTCCAACATTTATAAGTCTAAGAAATTTTAAGGTTTACACTATTAAGGCAGCATTTCAAACAATTACCAAACAACTACAACAAAAAACACAAACTCCTACATGATGTTCCTACTGATGCCTAAAAATAAATACAACTGGGGGCAGCTTGGTGGCTCAATGGATAGAAAGCCAGGCCTAGAGATGGGAGGTCCTGGGTTCAAATGTGACCTCAGACACAACTGAGTTGTGTGAACCGGGCTAAGTCACTTAATCCTCATTGCCTAGCCTTTACCCACTTCTGGAATCAATACACAGAAAAAAAAGATACAAGCATTGAAATTAATGAATTACAAACTTCTTGAAGGCAAAGACTATGTCCTGTTCATCTTTGTAATTTGTTTCATGCCCACTAGCAGAGAAGGATCTCAATAACTAGTTGTTAGGTGAAACTAGACTTAAGGTCCTGATATATGACACCTTTTTTGATAGCAATTGTATAGCCAGGAATAGGGGGTTCCTCACTCTCATTATCTGGACTGAGATTGCACATGACCAAAATCTTGGTTGATATCACATTATTTCCTAATGTTTTAGGAAAAAATGATTGTTTAATCATTTTTTTTAAAGTGTATATAATTTATTTACTTGCCAACCACAACAGGTTTTTGAGGGAAGTTTACATGCTCATCTGTGAGTACTTTGGTGAACATAATGCAGTAGAAAGTGTGTGTGTGAAATCCTGCTTCTGCCAATTACTCTTTTTGTGAGCTTGTTCTTCTATTTTCTTGTCTATAAAATAGAGATTAAAGATCTCTCTTCCAAACCATAATCCTATTAAAAATTCAAGAGGTGTAGGTATGGCTTTCTGGGGAGCACTGTTATGCCAGGCACTGTGCCAGATCCTGGGGATATAAAGACAGCCCCCAAACAGTCCCTGCTTTCAAGGAGTTCCCAGTCTAATTAAGATTAGACTGTGGAATTAGAAAGTCTCCAACTATTCCAGAAAGGGTGCCTATACTATCAGAGATACCACTCTTTGTATGCAGAAGACTTTCCTCCTGGGTTTTTTTAGGTGAGGATGGTGCTAAGTTATGCACCCATTATCTAAGAGCCTTCTTGGTTAAATTCGGGGAAGTTCATCATGGAGAAAGCTAGCTGCCAGATGAAGGTTTTTTTTTTTTGCCTCAAACAACACATAAACATAAAAAGCACATCTGTTAAAGTGTAGAAACTGAATTAGAGATCTTTTGATGCATAACTAATGACATGCTTCAACTAGCCAAATTCCATTTCGACAAAAAATTTGGATAGGAAAAAAAAAAGGATTTCAAAGTCTCACATATCTCGGTCCACTTATTTCATGTAATATTAGATCAAACTACACACTAGTAAAACAAAAGAAAACAGAGTCCCCAGAAGTTTACAACAATGAGACTTACAGGGTAACTTTTTTCATCTTATAACATTTTCTCAAATATGGGAAAATATGAAAATATTTATCAAAACTAGAATCTAGAGATACATATTCATTTAAGAAAAAAAGTTAACTATTGAGATAAGCATACACTAGTTAAGAAAGAAGGTATAGGTTTTGATCACTTATGGCTATTAAAGCTACATACAAAAAAATCTTAAGAGTGCACTGAATACCAGAACTAAGCTTAGCTAGGTTCAACCCCGGCCCAAATGTGGAATATGGCAATTTCAGAATCAATCATTTTTGGTAGATGTCCCTTAGCAATGACTAGAACTACCTACCTTGTAGGATCATACTAAGAAATAATATAGTATAAAATTTGCTTTTTTTCCTTTTTAAAAGGCAGTAAGGGCTTACATGTCCATTGACAAGACCTGCTCGACAAATTACTCATAGGTCAATGAACCGGGATGAGAGAAATGATTCTGGGATTACAGGTGGGTCAAACTGACAGACAGACACGTAGGATCATCCTGCTGATCAGTGACAACGTTTAATGATTTGGGGTACATACTTTATAGGAAAATGGCGTAGGCTAAGGAATTCGGTAAGCTTTTGCAGAGACAATAGTTAGCAATGATTTACAAGACAGAGACAATGGATGCAGATTAACTCAGTGGTTCTAAATAGTTTTCTATAGGTGATATTTCAATATGTCAATGTGTAACTACCTGGCTAAGTTTCTCATAGGATTCCTGCACCAGTGATTTCTTGGAAGAACATACAGTATTTGTGAAGGGGAAAAGTTTGCTTTTCTCATGCTGAGGAGCGGGCTATGTGTTTGGCAATTCTTATACTGTGGCTACCCAGAGGCCTTGTGCACTGGGCATTTTTCCACATAGCTTTGCTGAATGGAAAGCCCTAGATCTTTCTATAACAAACTACCCGGAAGCTTTGTGTTCTGCGGTGCACTGGGCATGGAAGTCCCTGATCTTCTTATGCTGTTCCCACATCTGCTCCTTTTTTAATCAAATCAGACAAACGAAGCTGGAGTGTGAGATGTAAGTATGTAAGATGAGAGGTAAGTATGCTTGAGATCAGTTTTTGCTTTCTGAGTTGAATGCACTTGATGACGACTAAAAATGAAAGAGAGAGACTAAGAATGAATGAATACTCCAATTCCTATTAGGGAAAAAACAACTTGAGTGTGGGGCTAATTCTTTTAAAGCACTTGTGAACTGTGCTGTAGCGTCCTCTGGTGAGGTGAGGGCAAGTTGTGTTTGGGACAGCCACTCCTTCTTGGTGGAAGGTATGTAGGACTAAACTAATATTCTTGTGGTGCCATACTCCTAACAAATGTTGTACAATGCTATTCCACCTGTATTGGGAGGAACTGGTGGGGAGTGGAGTGACACAAATTGATTTGTATTCTCCATAGCATTGGAGGTGATTTTTCATTTTTATACCTGTTATCTGTTCTCCTAAATAAAAAATTGTACCTTTTAAAGTATCAAGTTGGGCCTGTAATTTTGAGTCTATAATTTCTTGTACTCTAAGGCATGAGAAACATTTTCTGGCATTTTATTAACATAAGTGGCTGTGTGTATAGTGTTGGGGAGCACTACTGTGGATGTGACTGAAGTGGCAATAAGGATCACTAGGGTGATAGCTCCTGCAATGAGCCGTCCTAGAAGTCTTTTGACTCTTCTGAGATTATCCATAATCAACTGGAGGGTGTAAACATTTGGATCTGAATACCAAGGACCTGAAGTTTTATAGGGAGCATAACAAACGGAGGTTGTTTCAGGAGAACAATCTGATCAGTTATAGACACAAAGAATGGAAAGATACAATTGGTGATTTGGGTCCAACAAGAAGTAGGTATGGATTGGGAACACACAAGAGGGGTGTCCAGTAATGGGGTCAGCTTCCCTTCTTTCATATATGTACTCTAATGTGATTTCTGACAATTCATTTAACAGCCTCTGACAGCCTCAACATTTATATATGGGGTCTTGATTATCCATAGTCAAATTCTAATGGTGGACTCACTCCCTCAGTATGTACCTAAGCTCAACTTTCATCTCTCACTGAACCCTTTCGTGCCCAATCTCCACCCTTTAGAGGGAAGAGGTGAAGCAAGGCCTCCTGCTGGCCATTTGCCCTGGGTCTCCCATCACCCATGGCATGGTTGGAATTCCCATGCTCTTTGGAAAGAGGGGAAGGGCCATCACTCCGGGACAGCACAGTCCCATCCTGGGGATCCTGAACACCTGAGCTCATCAGACAACCCTCATTTTCCAACTTCTCACCTCTCAAGAGTCCAACCCCTGACCTCCCCGCAGAAGGCCTGTAATTTAGGCCACAATCCTTTATCCTGCATTCTTCCAGAAGCCTGGCTCTGCCCCAAGGCACAGGCCCTCTGGCCACCCTTGAGGGCGGTGCCTTCTCTCATTTTCCCAGCCCAGCAGCTGGGGTGGAGGATCTGGAAGCTTGCTTGCTCCCAGTGGCCATTTCTAGGTTCTCCTCCCTCCGTAAGTGCTGTCTAGAGACCCCTTTCCTTCCCTCCTCAATGCCTTCCATACCCAGATGACAGCCTTTCTCACCTCCCCAATTTTTCTGCTGCTGACTTCAAATCTTGAATCTCCAACTGCCTCTCAGACATCTTGAACTGTACCTGTACATCAGGGAGACATCTTCAACTCACTAAGTCCAAATGAACCCATTGCCTTTTCCCCAAATCTTTCCCCACCTCTATATTCCTGATTACAGTAGAGAGCAAGCCCATCCCTCAGGCTCAGGCTCAAAGCTGGGCGTTTCCCTAGACTCCTCCTTCCTCCATTCCCCCTTCTAGTCTCTGGCCTAGGCTGGTCAATTTCACCTTCACATCTCCCCTCCCTTCCCCTGCACCCCCAACATCTCTGGTCCAGCCTGGGTAGGCTCTCTCCTCTCTCCCATGCATCCTGATAATTTCCCTCAAGTTCAGGTCTGACCAGGTAATGCCCCTACTCTTATAAACTCCAGAGGCTCCCTATTGCCTCCAGGATTAAATGCAAAATACTGCTTGGCATTCAGTCCTTCCTAACTTGCCCCTCAGACCTTCCTAGTCTTGTCATAATCTTACTCTCCAATAAGCACTCCAATTCCGTGACCCTGGCCTCCTGGCAGTTTCAGAACAAGACCCTCCATCTCTTGGCTCTGGCCATGTTCTCTGCCTGTCCCCCAAGCCCAGAATGTTCTTTCTCTTTAACTTCACTTATGGACTTTCTTTTATTTCTTTCATTCCAGCTAACAGTCCATGTTCTACAGGAAGCCGTTCTGAGTCCCTCTGAATTCTAGTACCTTCTCTGAGTTAATTATTTCTTATTATCCCATATAGAGGTTTGTCATCCTTTTATTTGTTTGTTTGTTTCCCCCATTAGATATGAAGCTCCTTGAGGGTGGGGACTGTCCTTTATCTCTTTGTATATCTCTAAGACTTGGCAAAGCAAATAGCAAGTACTTAAATGTCTATTTAAGTGTGATTCATTATAAAACAATATATATGTGTATGTATATATTTTAACCCTTTACTATTATTCTATAGCTTTCCTGCACTGTTATGGGACAGAATAACTTTTAAAGCATCAAACTGTGTAATGGAAAAAGATCATTAATTGGACAATCATTTTATATGCTAAATGTGAAGCAGAACTCTTTCGAGTCACCAGGTACCTATTAAAAAGTTCTACTCCAGTGTCTCATCAAGGATAGGTGATGAGCCTGTGCCCTGGGTAGTTATGCCAACAGATGATAGGCTCTGCAGAACCAGAACATTGTACATAGAAACCGAAACATTATGGGATGATCAAATGTAATTGCCTTTGCTACTAGCAGCAATGCAATGATCCAGGACAATTCTGAGGGACTTATGAGAAAGAACGCTATCCACATCTAGAGAAAGAACCGTGGGAGCAGAAACACAAGAAAAACAACTGCTTGATCACTTGTATATATGGGCATAGGATTTGGGGTTTAGGTTTTAAAAGATTATTATAAAAATGAATAATATGGAAAGTTTTTTGAGTGATATTATACATATAACCCAGTGGAATTGCTTGTCAGCTTTGGGAGGGGGGAGAGAGCATGAATCATGTTAACTTGGAAAAACACCTTAAAATAAATAAATACATATATTTTTAAAAAATGATAGGCTCTGGTGGGTCCTGCAGAGCTAAAGGCTTAGTGGAAGCAGCCAACTACCTGCTAATCTCAAAGTTCAGAAATGCTCAATACCCAGTTTGGCACCAAGTAATAATTTTTTTTTAAACCATAGTAAAGAATCCTAATTGGTGGAAAGAACAAACAGATCATATTTGAAACAATGAAAATTAACAAATATGCTTAAAACTGACATCTGAAGGGTTTTTTAGAGCTTTGAGGGCTTTCCCCCTTTCATTTACTCAACAGGAAGCCTACAAAAGTAGGAAAGATCTGCTTTCAAGGCCATCACCACCAGAGATTAGGGTTGACACATTTGCATGTTTTAATGTGGGCAAGGCAGCTAGGATGGTCTTTTTCTTATTTACTTTAAACCTGGACTGACAAAGGCTCCAGAGAAGCTCACCTTTAAACCAAAGACAACACACACCTTTTTTGTACTGCATTAAAATGAGGCTATAGGGAAGTGTTTTACTTCCCAAAACATTAAGCCCTGTTATAAAAAGTGCCAATCGCCTTATACCTGCAGCACTTCCATTTACTCCAGGTCTCTCTCTGGCTCTGGGATTGATCGGAGTCCCAAGTTTTGATGCTCAATCTTCTGGGTTCTGGGCAAAAACAGTATCATATTTGTGTGCCTAGCTCATAAAGGTAGTAGGACATAAAGAGCCCTGGTTTTGGAACTGGGTGGTCCTGGGTGTGAATTCTGAACACAGCAGCGCTGTGACCCTGCAGGCAAGTCCCATTCTGGGGAGTCTCATTTTCCTCATTTGCACCATAATGACACTACCACCAGGCAATGCCTCGCAAGGGCAGTGGCTAACAGGGGCACACGAGGTAGGCAGGCTGGCGTTGGAACTACGACCAGGTAAATTACCTGGGTGAACTCTTTCCGCTGATCTGAAGTCTGTTGCAGAGTTGGCTCCTGGGAGGGAGGGAATTCCCTAAGAAGACCTTACGGGTGCAGTCCCTATGCCTCCAGGGTTTGCAAAGCCGTTGGCATACCTAAATTCTTTTCCTCCCTTTTACTCCCGGGTGGAGGTGAGGACTTGTTTTACCAGCCCTACCGAAAAGGTGGGCAGTTGTAGTCTATTTAGGGGGCTAGACAGCCGTTGCGGGAAAGGGGGGGGGGGGGCAAAAGTCTTAGAAGAAAGGAGTTCGCTTTGCCAACCTTAAGGAGTCGCATAAAGGACCAATCGGGGCGATAAGCAGCGTTTAACTAATACCAGTTGGCAGAATCCCTGAATTCCCCGCCGTACAGCGCGGTTGGTGGGAGTGGGGGTGGGGGTTGTCACCTTTAAAGATCGCTAGAAATTCTTTCGCATTTCCTGCGCCTTCCGTGCATGCACACACACGCACGCATGCACACACATATACACGCGCATGCACACTCTCACGCTCGGGTCCGGGCACTTCTAGGGAACTCTTGAGCCTTACTGAAGAAGGGAATAAGAGAAGATGGAGAAGGAAGGCAGCCTTGGCTTCTCGCTGCGGTCGTGCCCTTCCGAGACGTGCCCGGGTAGCAGCCAGCATCCCCACAGCCAGAGGCGGGGCCGGGAGGCCTTCGGCCACCTCCTCCCGCCCCTATCGGGCCGGTACCCTGGCGGCGGAAAGGCACTCACCTCCTCTCGGTGGCTGGACGGACACTTCTTCCGCAGGCGACCCCAGTTGAGCAGGTTGCCGGTCTGCAGGTGCAGGGTGCTGGCTCGGCGCAGTAGGAGCCCGGCAGCTCGGCTGTCTGTGCCCATGGCGGCGGCGGCGGCGGCGGCGGCGGCTTCGGGCCCGCCGGAGTGAGGGGCGGGCGGAACTCTGGCCACCAGGGAGGGGAGGGAGGGAAGAGGGAGGGTCTGCGAGAGCGGTAGAGAGGAACCGCGGGAGGGGATGGGAGCGAGGGGAGGGTCTGCTGGGAGGCCGGGTCGGGAGGCGGGAGTGGCTGCAGTAGCCGCAGGAACTGTGACCGTGACCGTGACCGTGACCGCCGGGAGTCTGGGCCCGGCTCGGGGGAGCTGCTATTTCCTGGAAGGCAATGACTAAGCAAAAACGGCGGCGGGAGAAAATGCTTTGTAACCGTTACCAGTCACCCGCCGAAGGGGGGCCCGATCGGGTTGGGTTGGAGGGCGGAGCCTCACTGGGGATGGACCCGAGACGCGTTGGGGGCGGAGAGGAGGCGGAGCCCGACCATAAGAAGGCGGGGCAAAGGCGGACTGGGCGGAGCCTGACAGGGGCTGGGCCGTGAGGTGGAGCTGGGCTGGAAAGAGGCGGAGTCTAGTCCGTGGCAGGGTCGGGGGCGTGGCCAGAGTGGAAGTGTGAGGGGGAGGTCACCTCCTGTCCAGAATGGGGTCTAGCAAGTCTTGGGATCAGGTGGGAGACTGTCCCCAGCGCGTGGCCAGTATGGCTTCAGGCTTGTATCCGAGGGACGTCAGATGGATGAATGTATTGACGAATATTTCTTCCTGTCAAACCTAAGGTTTTTCCTGTTTATTCGCGTGATTTTTTTTTGTTTGTTTTTAAATTTATGTTATCAAAACCCAGCCTCAGCCTTCCCATCCTGGCCTAGTCTCAGGTTAGGACTCCGGGAGGGAGGGAAAAAGAGACAAAGAATCTTGACCTAGCGGAGGAGTGTAAGCAGGTTTCCCTTGGAGGACATTGTGTTCAAGCTTCTCCTTTCTTCCAGCACCACTCTGCACTCAGCCCTGGAATATTGTCCTGCCTCATTTCCCTTCCACATCCACCTAGGCAGCCCTCTCATTGGGTTCCTAATGCCCTCTCCAAACCCAGTCTCTGGTTCTCTTGTATATACCTTGTATTGACTCATCTGTGTTGAATCTCTCCAGAATGCAAGCTCCTTAAGGGTAGGGGCTGGCTTCCTCACTTTATATTTATACCCTCTTAACCTTGCTCAGTGTCTGGCACATAATATGCACTTAGTAGCTGGCAAATGGGTAGATGATAGCCAAGATAAGTGAAGACATGGGAAAGGAACACCTAATTGCCTTTGATAATGGCTCAGATAAACTACATCCTCAAGTCCTGAAAGAAATTTGTCTCTTTTTTATATCCCCAGTGCTTAGCAAAAGTTGCTTACACATAGTAGATGCTTAATAAATGTTTATTAATTTATTAATGTGATTGTTGAACTAATCAAGTTATATTTGAAAGACTTATGGAAAAGGAAAAAGGTACTATTAGGATGGAGAAGAACCAAGGTATAGATTGTCAGGAGAGAGAGAGAGAGAGAGAGAGAGAGAGAGAGAGAGAGAGAGAATGAGAAGATCTGTGGTGCCAGGCCAGGAACTTGACATGGATTCTTGGGGAAATTCTAGAACACATTGTGAAAAAAGTAGATGATGTCTAGTTAGTCAGTCTATAATACTGACAAAGTATCTATTATGTGTCAGGCCTAGTGATACAGATATGAAAAAAAGCTAATCCCTGCTTTCAAGGAATTTATAAAGGGTAAATAAAACATATGGAGTAGAGGTAGCCTGAGAAAGGTACTTTGGTTTGGGAAGTCACAAGAATGGTTAATGGAGCCATAGGAGAGTTGAGTTATGCACCCCCCCAAAAAAACAATGGTAGTATTGACTTGATCACAGTTCCCAGAGCAAGAGGGTGTCAGGAAGATAGACTCCCCTACCCCCTTATATTGATTGGATTTTAGTGATAGTGATGGGTTTAAAATAATCAATATTATGATTCTAAAGTGATTGGTATAAATTCCATTATAATCAGTACAATCAGTACCTGTAGATGTAGGTCTAATGAAATCAGCTACTCCTGTAAGGTTGAAGACTAAGGAAAGACCAGTTCCTTGGGTACCTCAATATCTCTAACTAAAGAAGCAATAGAGGGTATCAAACCAATCATTGAATCCCTAATCCAACAAGGGATCACAATACCTTGCTTCTCAGAATATAATACACCTATACTTCCAATCAAAAAGCCAAAGTTAGATAAAAATGCCAAAGTGGTATATAGATTCATAGAGGAATTAAGAACGATAAATGATTATGTGATAAAGCCACATCCTATTGTACCAAGTCCAGCGCCTATAATTTCTTCCATTCCAAGTCAGTCAAGATATTTCACCATGGTAGATTTATGCTCGTTTTTTTTTTTTATTCTAATTCACAAGTATTCTCAAAAGATCTTTGCTTTTACCTGGGAAAAAACTCAGTAGATGTAGATTCATTTGCTCCAGGGTTTCACCAATTAGCCAAGCCAATTTTCACAAATTTTAAAGAGAGATCTAAAAACCATAACATTCAAGGAAAGTAAATTAGTTCATTTTGTGGATGATATTCTCCTTGCATCCCCAAATGATAAACCTTAGGCAAAAAGAAACTTAATTTTAAATACAAATTCTTATATTAGATCATAGAAAAACCCAAAGCTTGAATGACTAAGACATTGGCATTCGTTCCAAACACAAAGTACAAACATTAACAAAGAAAAGAAAAGAAACAAAGGAATGCTGAGGAAAGTTGAGCACAGTCCATAAGGTTAAATAAAACAGCAGTGTATCTGTAACTTGTATCATAAAGATCTTTTCTTCAAGCTTGGAAAACAAGGGAAGGTGGACAGAAAATTACTCAAAGATATTTCTTGCTTACTGTTTTAAAATTCATAAGCAGAGCAATAACTAGCAAGAAGTAAATGGTACTTTGTCCTACAGGACACAAATATTGTTGGGGCTTTGAGGCAGTGTACTTTCTCCTTGGGAAAGCATGTAGCAGCTACCATTCAGAGGTTCCTTACCTTGCCATGCTCTGACTTCTGGAAAACAGGCTAATCCCATCTTTCAGCACAACTTCATCCCTGGTGGAACTGTCCTCTGTACTATCATTCTTCCCTCAGTCCACCTTCCAACTCAATTTGCCCAAGAGACAGTCTCATCTAGTGGTTGTTCAGTCATTTCAGTGGTGTCTGACTCTTTGTGACCCTTTTGGGGTTTTCTTGGAAAATATACTGAAATGGTTTGCCATTTCTTTCTCCAGCTCATTTTACAGATGAGAAAACTGAGGCAAATAGGGTTAAGTGACTTGCCCAGAACCACAAAGCTAGTGAGTATCTGAGGCTGAATTTGAACTTAGATCTTCCTGACTTTAGGTCCAGCATTCTATCCCCTTCTCCACCTAGCTGACCCTATTATCTACTTACACTTTGTGTAGGAGTCATAAAGGGGGAATTAAGAGAGAGAAAACATAAGCATTTGTCCACATTTTTAAGATGCTAATTTAAAAAAATCCTTACTTTCTGCCTTAGAATCAATACTATGTATTGGTTCCAAGGAAGAAGAATGGTAAAGGCTAGGCAATGAGGGTTAAATGACTTGCTCAGGATCACACAGCTAGGAAGGGTCTGAGGTAAAATTTCAATCTAGGACCTCTTGTCTCTAGGCCTGGCCCTCAATCCACTGAGCTACCCAACTGCCCCAAAGATGTTACATTTTAAGAAACTGGTTTATCAGACTCAATTCAACAATGAAAAACTTAATGAAAACTACCCATCACAGTTGTCCTCTCATTACACCAATGATATTCAATACATGGTGTTAAGACATAGAGTTATTGCAAGGGGTCTAGGAATCCTTATTTATACCAAGCTGTGGTAATTTGATTTTTATGTACCAATCTGTATCTGCAGCATGCACATGACAACATTACTTTAGTTAATCCCATTTCTGGTTCTCCTAGAGCAATGATGGCAAACCTTTTAGAGACTGAGTGCCACTGCTATCCATGCCCTGCTCCACCCAGACCCTTGCTAATTTCCCACCCACCCACTTTTACCCCAAACAGGAGAAAGAGTAAGCATTTCTGTTGGATTGTTGGGCAGAGGGTGTGACAGTGGCTTGCACATAAGAAAAGTGCCAGGTTGAAGAGTGTGTGGAACTGATCACCTCAATGAGGGAGGGGCCCCAGGAGTTTGGAATCTGGAGGAGAAGACTCTGGCTGGTAAAGGAGTTGGTCTCTCAATTGGGAGAAGCCGAAGAGAAAAGGTTGAAGAAGACTTTCTCCTGAAGGTTACCCACTTTTTCCTGTTTGACTAGAAATCTTTCCCCCCCAACATTTCCCAATTGTAAAGACTATTGAAGAGGAAACCTGAGAAAGACATTTTAAATCTCTGTCTGACTTTACTTCAGCTCCTGTTGCCCTGAGTCTGAATTGTGGCCAACGAGCCAAACCCAGGGTGAGTCAACCTGACTTTCTTTCAGGGGGCTCAGGCTGCCAAGGCCTGAGTTCCCCCCAGACTTGAGGAGGGAGGGGAAAGGGTTTAGATAGAGAGAGGGACTGCATTTTCCCCACTTTCCGCTCATTCTTTCCCTGCTAGTTATTTCTTTGTATTACCTTGATTGAGTTGACATTAAAATAGTTATCTTTTCCCCAAGCTATATGTGAGTGAACAGATCCTCTGATTCCAAATCCAGACAATACATAGAGTGAATGAGATCACTCTTTGGGAGTGAGTTAACCCAGCTCAGCTGAGAGAGAGACCTGTGGAGAAATCTACTCTTGCCTCCCTGCAGGCCACTTCTTGACAGACCCATGTGGATGTATGTAATGTACATTGGCAAACAGCCCTCGCACCCACAAACCAACCTTCTCTACTTTTAACCCAAGTTTCGTGGTCTAGTCCTGTGTTTTTTTCTATTATGTTGTGTTTCCTCTCCAAACCATTACTGATTGATTTACGCTTATTCAATGTTTGGGAGCAAAGTGACCTAGTAGAACGAATACTCTGTTATCAGAGAATGTGGGTTCATATCCTGCCTTTGACATTTATTACCCACGTGACCATGGATGAATTGGCTAACTTTTCTGGATCAGAGTTTCCTTATCTGTAAAATGAGGGAGTTAGACTAGGTGACCTTTGAGATCCCTTCCAACTCTAGAGTTATAATCCAGTGTCTAAAATGTCCCAAAGAGGCTAATTCTTCTAAGAAAGGTAGTATTAAAATGAAGAGTTTCATTCACTTAGAGTGACATACATGGAGTGAATTAGAAAAACCTGTAGGGTGTGGGGGAATAGGAATCATAATTGTATTGTCATAGAAGTGGGAATCATCTGTGCTTGGCCTTGTACTATTTTAACACTTTTATCAATAACATAGAGGAGGGCATAGATATGACATGTTTATCGAATTGGCCAATATCTCTTGGCAGAGATATCTTGGCAGAGTGGATAGAGGAGAGGTACAGAATGAGATATAACATTTCCAGGCATGGCCAAAGTGATGATTTCTTTTGCTGAATTCACCCCCCACCCCCACCCCTTCCTAATCATTACTGTCAAGGTCACTGTGCCCTGGTCACTTGTGCCAACCTGAAATAAAGAGGAGGACCAACCAAAGGAGCAACAAGGGTCTTTAATCTAGGCAAGAAAATTGCAGTTTCAGACCTCACCCAGGACCAGAGCACAGGAGTGTAAGAAAGAAACCGGGGGTGGGGGTTTAAATACACTTCAAAAAGGAGGGGCAGCAGCCGGGAGGACTTAAATTGTTTAGCAAAATAGCTAAAGTTCTGCTTGGAACAATGGGCTTCTTGGTCAGTGAGCTTCCAGAGGTACCACAATGTCAGGGAGGTCAAGGGAGCCCCTTCTGAGGATGGTGCTGGGAAGCTGGGGTGGAGGGCATAGGAAGTCTGCATGAATGCGTGAACTCACCAGGATGAGAGGTTGAGCAATAGAGGCAGGAAGAGACCTGAGGTGCAGTCTATTGGACCAATGGACAGGTCTGAGGCAGGAGGAGCATGTCTCACAATTTTCCAAAATTAAGTTATATTCCCTGTGCTTGATGCAGGAACTGGGCCTAACCTTCCCTAGCAGGTTAGTAGGTCCTAACCCTCCCTTCCTCCCTCCCTCCCTCCCTCTTCCTTCCTTCCTTCCTTCCTTCCTTCCTTCCTTCCTTCCTTCCTTCCTTCCTTCCTTCCTTCCTTCCTTCCTTCCTTCCTTCCTTCCTTCCTTCCTTCCTTCCTTCCTTCCTTCCTTCCTTCCTTCCTTCCTTCCTTCCTTCCTTCCTTCCTTCCTTCCTCATTTCTGCCTTTTGGCCTTTCTGACTTCCTTCAAGTCCCATCTAAATTGGTCCTGACCTTTTTCAAGAATCCTTTCTGGATCCCCCTTAACACTAGTACCTCTCCTCTGTTGTTTCCAATTTAATCTGTGTATATCTTTTTTATACATAGTTATTTTCATGTTGTCTCCCCCATTAGACTGTGAGCTCCTTGAGGGCAGAGATTGTCTTTTGCCTCTTTGTATCCCTAACTCTTAGCACAATGTCTGGTGCATTATAGACACTTAATAAATGCTTTTTGAGCAACTTATTGATTACACTTTGTTATAAGGGAGAGGAAGAGCTTCTATTTTGGCTGTGGGTATGGGAGTCTGCATTAGTGGGCAGTGATAAGAAATGAAAAAAGGGCTCTGAAAGGAAATAACAGATTGACAGAACATTAAAAATGCATTTAAAACAAAACAAAAAAGAAAAGGAATCCAAAAGAGGACACAAATGGGACAATTTTGCTCACTTTCTTGGGAGTGTATCTGTGATTTCATGGGCAGAGTGTGGTTTGAGCAAGGAACTTCTCCTAATACAAAACTATACTTTTTCTGCAATTTGTAGGTTTAGAGAGTTACCTGAGATAGTAGTTAAGAATATTAACTAAAAGACTTGGTAGGGACAGCTAGGTGGCTCAATGAATTGAGAGCCAGGTCTAAAGACAGGAAGTCCTGGGTTCAAATGTGACCTCAGACACATAGTAGTGAGACCCTGGATACTCTTCTCTTTGATTCTTTTTTTTTTTTTAAGCCCTTACCTTCCATCTTGGAGTCAATACTGTGTATTGGTTCCAAGGCAGAAGAGTGGTAAGGGCTAGGCAATGGGGGTCAAGTGACTTGCCCAGGGTCACACAGCTAGGAAGTGGCTGAGGCCAGATTTGAACCTAGGACCTCCCGTCTCTAGGACTGGCTCTTAATCCACTGAGCTACCCAGCTGCCCCCTCTTCTCTTTGATTCTAAGACAAAAGGTATGAGTTTAAAAGAAGAAGAAAAAAAGACTTGCCCAAGGTCACACTTATTATCAGAGAACTTGCATCCAGGTTTTCCATATTAAAGCCAGCAAGGGGCAACTGGGTAGCTTAGTGGATTGAAAGCCAGGCTAGAGATGGGAGGTCCTAGGTTCAAATCTGGCCTCAGACACTTCCCAGCTGTGTGACCCTGGGCAAGTCACTTGACCCCCATTGCCTAGCCCTTACCACTCTTCTGTCTTGGAGCCAATACACAGTGTTGATTCCAAGACGGAAGGTATGGGTTAAAAAAAAAAAAGCCAGCAGGTATATAGGAGTATTCTGGAAAGATGAGCACCTCTAGTGTGAGGGCTTGCCAAACCCTTTCCAGGGCTGCTCATCTGGGTGAAAGGTGGCTATCACAGGTGAATGAGCAGCCCTGAAAAATGCCAGGCAAGCCCTGAATACCCCCTATACCCCAGATGCTATGCTGCTGAAACCATACTTTGCCTTGACTACAGATCCCTAGAAAGAAGTCCTGAATCTCCTTTCCCAGAAGGAGAGCTCTCATGGAAGCTGAAAACCTTTTCCTCTGGGCTTAGGGAAAATATATTTATTTTTCATTATTTTAAAAGTACCCAGTGGAATGGCTTGTCAGCTCCAGGAGAGGGGAGGGAAGGGCAGAGGGAGACAATATGAATCATGTAACCTTGGAAAACTTGGGTGCAAATTTATTACTGGAATAAAGTAAAGAAAAATTCATAAAATAATAAAGTTTCCTTTGTCTTCATAGACAGCATTAGCCATAAGCCTTTCTCAGTCTGGATGTTCTTATTGGAAATGTGGTTGGGAGGAGGCAACTGAGGGGAAGGAGGCATCCTCAGAGAAGAGAAAGACTTAATCTGGTTTGCCAGCTCACCTCCACTGTCTAGGGACTTGGAAATAGAGAGAAATTATACATTCTTTGATACAGCTTCCCAGAGTAGACAAGGAATGCTTATATTAGGAACATTTTGCACTGAGTCAAGAAGTAGCAGGATGATGGAGGCAAGGAGGTGTGAGGACCAGTCTTGCTCATCACTGCCATGTCAGCATGGTTATACAGTCATTTTTCAATTGTGTCCAAATCTTGGTGAACCCATTTGGGGTTTTCTTGGCAGAGATACTAAAATGGTTTTCCATTTCCTTCTCCAGATTATTTTATAGATGAAGAAACTGAGGCCAACAGGGGTAAGTGACTTTCCCAAGGTTACATAGCTAGTAATGTCTGAAGCTGGATTTGAACTCAGGAAGATTAGCCTTCTTGACTCCAGGTCTAGCGTTCTATCTGCCTGTTCTGTTCTATCTATATATTTAGCTGTATTAGATAGTATTATTGTTGGGGGTGTAATATAGGGACAAGAGGGAACAAGGAAGATGGAGGGGGAGAGGGAAATGGGGAGACAGAGTGAAGAGATTGTCCTTCCTCTCTCTTTCTTTTGTGGGGAGATAGTTAAGTCCTCTCTCCTTGAAGAGGGAGTATGTCTCCTCAGAGAATGGTTCTGGGAGATGAAGGACAAGAACTAGAGGGGAAAGCCTTAGTAACATGACACAATGCCCCCCTTGAGGTCCAAGCTATTCTTGAGAGGCAAGATGAATTCTTATGCCTCTGATTTCCTCAGGGACACCAACTGCCAATTCCCTTCAGGACCTCCACAGCCAAGGAGAGATGTTTATTCCTTGGGTATGGTAGTTTTGGATCAGTGTGATCCCAAGGTTAACCCCCCTCCCCCATTTTTAGGGAGAGGTATGATCCTCCCGAAATCTTTAGTCCCCTTTACTATTGTTAAAAACTGGCCCAGATCTAAATCTAAGGTAACAGATAATTTATTTGGGTTCAAACAGGGAAGGAGTGGTAAAGGTATCAAGCAGGGAAAATGGGTAAACAGGAAGCCCTATAATTTGTCCCTTCTGGCAAATTGGCCCTCCAAAGTCTAGGGGTTCAAGCCTTCTTAGCCTTGACCCCTCTTCTTGCTAACTGCCTATTGGTTCCTATTCCTAAGCTAACTAGCTTGAACACAGGAGTCCAGGAACAGATAAGGGAGAGAGATATGGAGAGTGAGATCTTTGAAAGGGATCTCTGTGGATGACATTCTTCAAAGTCCCAGTCCGTGATATCCACTGATGGCTTTGATTGCTGTTAGAGAGTTGAGTGAGACGTATCCAGGGGTTCAGAAAGAGACAGTTGATCTCCAGAGAGACACAGGCTTCTTCCCAGCCTCGGAGATCTGCCTCTTCTTTCTGGCTTCCACCTGGAAGTGAGTGAGTGTCCAGTTGGTGTACTCCAAGCTTCTGGTTCCCTCCTGGAACTTTCAGTTTTTTCTTCTTGCTCCTCCCCCACTTTCTATGCAACGAATCTCTGTCAGAGATTGCTCTCTTGCTCAAAGTGGATCATCTCTCTTCCTACCTTACAGGGGTCAAGAAAGTAAAGTACCTTGTCCAAGTCATTTAAAGAGAAAGTAGCAGAGTCATAACTAGAACTTGAGTTTTCCCGAATCCTGGTCCAAGGTTCCTTCTATTCTATCATGCTGACTCACTCTAGCTCAAGGGGTTCTTAAATCTTTTTGCTTACTTTGGACCCCTTGGGCAGTCTGGAGGGGGTCTAGGGGGCCCATCTCAGAATGATAATTTTAAATAGCAGAAGGAAAAGCTACATTTCATTGAAACATTAGTACAAAACAAAGAT
Source organism: Monodelphis domestica (assembly GCF_027887165.1). Classification (NCBI taxonomy): domain Eukaryota; kingdom Metazoa; phylum Chordata; class Mammalia; order Didelphimorphia; family Didelphidae; genus Monodelphis; species Monodelphis domestica. The sequence goes on from NC_077228.1 coordinate 458,659,899, forward strand.
GTACCTTTTTCCCATCTAAGTTCACTGATCCCCTGAAATCTATCCAAGAACTCCTGCTCTAGCTTGCACCACTTTGCCTAATTCCTCAGGACATCTGTAAGAGTGCCAAGAGTAAGGGCATTGAGATCATGAATGAGTTCATGAAACAAGCTACACAAGGAAGAAAACAGATTCAATCATCTGAAATTTATGGCCTGACAAAATGACAGTGTGAACAGGTAAGGTTATTGGAGAAGGGGAGTGTCAGCTGGGGGTGAGTTTATGAGAACCTACCAAGTATATATGAACCCCAAAAGAACTTGCAGTTTATGTTCTAAGGATAAGTCTGAGCAAGATTCAGAGGATCCAGTCAGCAGTATTCTTTTTTTCTTGCCAAAGACTTCATTATATGTATTTTTCCAATTGCCTGCAGAAACAAATTTTTCAACATTCATTTTTTGACATTTTGCGACCCAAATTCTTTCCCTCCTCTCTTCTCCCTCCCTGCCCTGAGGCAGCAAGCAATATGATATAGGTTATACATGTCCTATCATGCCATACATATTTCCATATCCATCATGTTGTGAAAGAAGACACATATCACACATCCAAGAAAATACTCATGAAGGAAATAAAGTGGAAAATGAAATGCTTCCATCTGCAACCAGTTCCTTTAAATGGGCATGGATAAGCATTTTTCATCACGAGTCTCTTTGGAGTTGTCTTGGATTCTAGCATTGCTGAGAGGAGTTAATCTTTCACAGTTGATCATCATACAATATTGATGTTACTATGTACAATGTTCTTGCGGTTCTGCTCACTTCACTCTGCATCAGTTCATACGAGTTTATCTAGTTTTTTTCTGAAATTGTTTTGTTTGTCATTTCTTATGTCACAAAAGTATTCCATTACGATCATATACCATAACCCGTTCGGCCATTCCCGAATTAGACATTCCCTCAATTTCCAATTCTTTGCCACTACAAAAAGAACAGCTAAAAATGATCTAAAAATTTTCCTCGTTCCTTTATCTCTTTGGGACACCTTCCAAGTTGCTCTTCAGAATGTTTGCCCCAGTTTATAGTTCCACCAAAAGCGTAGTAGCATCTTCAGGGGTGCTCTTGCCACCAGACTCCAGGCAGGGCAAATAAACAGAAAACTTGATTTTTGCTAAAGCTTTGTCTCAATCTTCATCCCACTCTCTAGGAATGAGTGTCTGCCCGTTCCCTCACTCTTCACTGCTTCCACCTCATACTTCCATGTGAAAGCTATATCCCAGTCCCCAGAATAAAGAGAGATCATGTACAAAATGTAAGTTTCTGAAGATCTAGGCACGGAAGGATTTCAGTTTCTGGTTGCAGCCTGGATAAACCAGGGCACAAAGGTACAAATGAATGCATAGTTTATTCAGGGGCATAACAGAGGGAGTAGCCTAGATAGAACACAGAGGTTATTTTTGGAAGTAGTGGGGAATGAATTTGTCAGGTGAGGCAGTTGGAATAGTAGAAAGAGGGCTGGAGCTGGAGTTAAGAGTGACTTGGGTTTGCCTATCACAGGACATTTTTAAGCTCTGATCATGGGCATTTGCCTCAATTTCCTCATCTATGAAACGGTTACAGAGTTATTGAAAGAATCAAATAAGATAATGTAGGTAAACACCTTGTTCACCTTAAATTAAAAAAAAATCAACTATTATCAGCATTATGGTAGGGTTGGTCCAATAGATGGATAGCCAGTGATACCCACTAAGGAGTTTTGGATCTGAGTTATAGGATGCTACTATAGTTTCTTTTATTCATTCTTTAATAATAACAACAAAACCTTTACCCATTCTATTTCAGAATCAATAGGGCTAAGGCAGAAGAGCAGTAAGGGGTAGGCAACTGGGGTGAAGTGACTTGCCCAGGGTTACACAGCTAGGAAGTATCTGAAGCCAAATTTGAACTCAGGACCTCCTATATCCAGACCTGGCTTTCTATCCGCTGAGCCACCTAGCTGCCCCTAATAATAAAATCTTTGTTCTAAACATATATAATGAAGCAAAACAATTGTCTTTTTTGGCCATTTCCTAAAAATCCACTATTTATTCTTTACCTGGAGTCTATTACCTCTCTATCAGGAGGCATGTGGCAGGCTTAGCATATAGCCTCTAGAATTGTGGTTAGTCATCATCTTTGATCCTTACTATAATCGTCATCTAACCTCTGTTGGCCTCAGTTTCCTCAACTGTAAAATGGGGTTAATAATAGCACCTGCCTCCCAGGGTTGTTGTGAGGATCAAATGAGATAATATTTACACTACAGTGGCTGGCACATAGTAGGTGCTTCCTAAATGCTTATTCTCTTCCCCTTCCTGCTATAAATTCTTTGCCTAGTTTTCCTCAGTTCATATCCACTTTTCCAAGTTCCCTAGAGGCAGACAGATATCATAGGTATTATTTCTCCCACTTTTCATGGGCAGCAATTGAGGCACAAAGAGAATGTAGCAGTTTTTGAATTCAGGTGTCCTTCCACTCCAGGTGGTGTTGTACCTTCTCCTTCTAGCTCCAGGATCAACCATTAGCAAACAGTAATGTTTTCCATGAAGCCACCCTCCCTCCCAGGTCTGTGGACCTGGAAAGGAAGCACTAAGTGGAAACAGGGCTTCGTTCAGGTATAGAAGCTGATGACATAGTAAGGTTGTGTTTACACAAGAGGCAGAAAGCTGAGAAATCAGGCTACTCTTCCTGAGAAGATTCTCAGAGCTCAAGACAAAATAGAAAATAGGGCAGCCAAGAAGTCAAAGAGAGACAGAGATAATTACTTCTTGGGATTTTTGCTCTCCTGTTCTGTTTCCATAGTGATTAGGACTGAAGAAGCAAAAAACTCAACCAAACCAGGCTATGAAATCATACCAGAGTGCTGCTCATTTATCCAGTCAAGTTTTAGTTATGTGGAGTTGATTTAAGACATATATAATCAGTTTATTGCTTTTATTGATCCGGTTTTTGAAAACCACTTTCTTTTTTGTTTTAAAAATCAATCATTTGGGGGGCAACTGGGTAGCTCAGTGGATTGAGAGTCAGGCCTAGAGACTGGAGGTCCTGGATTTAAATCTGGCCTCAGACACTTCCCAGCTGTGTGACCCTGGGCAAGTCACTTAACCCCCATTGCCTAGCCCTTACTGCTCTTCTGCTCTGGAATCAATACACAGGATTGATTCCAAGACAGAAGGTAAGGGCTTAAAAAAAATCAATCATTTGTTTGACAGAAGCAACATTCAGACAATATATAATATATAAGTCTATGTAATATAATAACAATAATTATGATCAGACAATAAACAAACCCCAAACCCAATTAAAAGACTATCTCTATTTAAAAAAAATGAAATTGCTTCTCTAGGCACTTGTTTGCTTTTGGGTATCCCTTTCAAAGTCTATGCCTATAGATGCTATAAAATGTTTCATGCCTAAATAATGAATATTTTTATCTCCAACAAGAGAGAATAATGAAAAACAAATAAATTAATCTATTGTGTCCATTTTCATTGACTTTTTTTCTTGAAAAAAGTTTAATCACAGAGTCTATTTTCATTTTATATCTCTTTCTTTGGATTTATAGGACATGGACAAGAATCAACTGGGAAGAACAGACAGATATTTTTATAATCTGCAGTTCTGAAAGGAGCTCCCAAATTGATAAACCTATAAATTCATTCATTTCTTTTTTCCTTCCTCTTTCTTTCTTTCTTTCTTTCTTTCTTTCTTTCTTTCTTTCTTTCTTTCTTTCTTTCTTTCTTTCTTTCTTTCTTTCTTTCTTTCTTTCTTTCTTTCTTTCTTTCTTTCTTTCTTTCTTTCTCTCTTTCTTTCTCTCTTTCTTTCTCTCTTTCTCTCTCTCTTTCTCTCTCTCTCTTTCTTTCTTTCTCTTTCTCTTTCTCTCTTTCTTTCTTTCTTTCTCTTTCTCTCTTTCTCTCTCTCTTTCTTTCTTTCTTTCTTTCTTTCTTTCTTTCTTTCTTTCTTTCTTTCTTTCTTTCTTTCTTTCTTTCTTTCTTTCTTTCTCTCTTTCTCTCTTTCTCTCTTTCTCTCTCTCTTTCTTTCTTTCTCTCTTCCTTCCTTCCTTCCTTCCTTCCTTCCTTCCTTCCTTCCTTCCTTCCTTCCTTCCTTCCTTCCTTCCTTCCTTCCTTCCTTCCTTCCTTCCTTCCTTCCTTCCTTCCTTCCTTCCTTCCTTCCTTCCTTCCTTCCTTCCTTCCTTCCTTCCTTCCTTCCTTCCTTCCTTCCTTCCTCTTTCCCTTTCCCTTCCATCTTAGAAGCAATACTGTGTATTGGTTCCAGGGCAGAAGAGTAGTAAGGGCTAGGCAATGGGGGTTAAGTGACTTGCCCAGAGTCACACAGCTAGGAAGTTTCTGAGGTCATATTTGAACCCAGGACCTCCAGTCTTTAGGACCAGTTCTCTAGGCACTGAGCTATCTAGCTGCACTTCCAATGGCTTTCTTGAGTTCTTCACTTCCCTTTTTGGGGTTCTGGTAGATAGATGATTCAGAAGATAAAGTGTTGGCCATGAAGTGAGAAGGAACTGGGTTCAAATCAGCCTCAGACACTTATTAGCTTTGTGACCTTGGACCTTTGTTGGCCTCAGTTTCTTCCACTGTAAAATGATGTTATTACAGCACCTACCTCCCAGGATTGTTGTAGGAATCAAATGTGAGAATATTTGTAAAGTCCATAGCACAGTGGCTGGTGCATAGTAGGTGTTTCCTAAATGCCTGTTCCCTTCCCTTCCCTTTCCTGGTTTAAATTATTCTCCTGCTTTTCCTCACTTTACTCTGTATTTGTTTATCTAGGTTTTTTTGAAGTTCCTCTGAAATTTTTTTATTCATCATTTCTTATGCTATTATTTCTTAACATTTGATCTGATTCATCTATTAAATCCCATTTAGGAAATGAGTACAAAGGGATGTCACTAGTTTATACGTTAGATTCCTATGGTTGTTAGGATAAACAGGATGTTATTGTTTGATCACAGTTGATATTGGAGCTGGAATGAGAGGGTACAGCTGGTTAGTGAGGCTGTCTCTGAGGATGGCAGTGTATTCACTGCCTACCCTACTGTTACTGATGGTCTTCTAGAACAGAGCTGGTAGTAAAGAAGGAAAGTGATTTGAAATTATTCTCCTCCCTTCTCTTGTCTTCTCAGGGCTCCCTGAGCTTGATTCTGTACCTCAACTATTTCAGAATTTGGGAGGATGGAAAGAAATGGCAGGATCGAACCCAAGATCTCAAGAGAAAACAGAAAAGATGTTTTGTGAAGGATGTACTATAATAGTAGTACAATGTTCTATATTAGCGATAATAGTAGTATTTTGAGTTTGATGTTTGCATGGAAGTTATGTTCACCTTTTGTTTTGATGTTATTTGCTTCTTTTGCTTTTGCTTCTGTTTGACCTTTGTACTTGTTTATTATTTAATTCCTTTTCCTTTTTCCTTGTTAAATTCCCTAGAATAGGTTAGTATTAGTTAGATTAAGATAGTCGAGTGTAGGTTATTTGTTACTTTGGGTAGATAGCTTAGGTAATTGGTAAATATTTTAGGTTGTGCACAAATGCCAAAATAGTGTTTTCACCATGATTTGGGCTTTATGCAAAGGGGGGACTGTATTAAGGAAGAGAAAAGATTGCCTTTTGATTGACAGAGACATGTGACACAGAATCACATGGAACCCTGGGTCAAGATTCCAAGCAAGGAGGTTGGGGGAGGTTTGTCCCAGCTGACAACAGTTTTCCTTCTGGAGCAGAAGTAAGTGTGGCTGGTAGCTACAATTTCAACTACAAAAGATAACACTGGTCCTTGGAAGACATCAATTGTGGAGAGGGACTACTTCAGCCAGACTGCAGGTCAGCGGGACTGGAGAGTATAAAGAAGATTCATCTACTTGGCTGGGAGCTGTTCTCTTTCCTTTTGGACTCTGGACTATCTTGGACTCAACTGTGTGAGAAACTATTAATGTGGGACTTAACTTATTTAGCTTAGGAAGTTAACCAATAGGATAGTTATTAGGGAAAATTCATTTTGGGGATAAGATTTAGAAATTTCCCTTCTCCTTGTTACCCTCATTCCTATCCCATTTCCCCATTAATAAACTCAAAATATTTAGATATTTACCCCTTATTCCTTCCCCTTAAACATCCCTTAATAATAAGGAGAAAGGTTTTGGTGGAAGGAAGGGACTGAGTACCATCACTCCACTGTGGTAATAGCTTTCCCTTGGCAGGAGTAAAAACGATGAATAAAATATGGAAATGTTTTTCTAGAATGTAAACCCCATGAAGGCAGGGAGGGTTTTACTTTTGTCTTTGGATTCCTCAGTCCTTAGTACAATGTCTGGCTCATCCCAAGTGCTTAACAATTTCTTGTTAGTTGGGTTGATATGGTCATAGAAACCAGTGGTCTTAACCAGTAGTTACATATTTTTTCTTTAGTAAGAATGGAGAAACTAGAATTGGACTTCTTCTACTTAGCTGGTTGGAAAAAATTTCTTTAATGCCAGGTTGTATGGGGTGGAGGAGTATATGAGGTGCTGTAGTTCCAATGAATAACTGTTAAGTCCTTTTTGAGTATTTGTCATATATGTGTAATGTATCTGCAAAAGAATACTCTGTTAGTGAAAGATATCAAGTTAAAAGAGATGTTGGTATTGTAGAGTATGTGTGAACACTAACACATGGCGATATTTTTATTTGTTTATTGTTTTTCCGAAGAAGGTTCACTATGTATGAGTCTCCCTCAAACTACTCTCATATTTTATAAAATTATGTGTACTTACAAGACAAATAGCTACTGGAAAATGATAGATATTGGAAGGGATGTAGGAAAGTTGAGATACTGATGTTGGTACAACTGCTATAAAGCAAAGTTTATAGCAACTCCTTTTTTTTGGTGGCAAAAAATTGGAAATTGAAGGGATGCCTGTCAATGGATGAACAAGTTGTAGTGTATGATTATAATGGAATACTCTTGTGCTATACGAAATGACAACCAAGATGATTTCAGAAAAATCTGGAAAGACCCACATAAACTAATGCAAAGTGAAGTGAGCAAAACTAGGAGAACTTTGTACATAGTAATAGCAATATTGTATGATGATCTACTGTAATTGACTTAACTATTCTCAGCAAAATAGTGATCCACAACAATTTTTGAGGACCAATGACAAAGAATACTATCTACTTCTGAATGCAGATAAAATCATACTATTTTCCACTCTTTTTCTTTGGGGATTTTTTATGATATGTGTCTTCTTGCACAACATGATTAATTTGGAGTTATGTTTTACATGATCACACAGGTACAACCTATATCAAATTACTTATTGTGTCAGAGAGTGGGGAGGGGAGAGAGAGAGTTTGGAACTCAAAATTTTCAAAAGTGAATGTTAAAAATTATTTTTACATGTAATTGGGGAAAAGAAAATATTATTATTGTTTTTAAATCCTTATTTTCCATCTTGGAACCAATACTATGTATTGATTCCAAGGCAGAAGAGTGGTAAGGGCTAGGCAATGGGGGTTAAGTAACTTTCTCAGAGTCACACAGCTAGGAAGAGTCTGAGGCCACATTTGAATCTAGGACCTCTCTTCTTTAGTCCTGACTCTCAATCCAATGAGCCACCCAGCTGCCCCTAAAATAAAATATTATTAAAAAAGATAAATAGCAAAGCCACATTGAGTGTCCCATCTTTTTCCATCATCTCCATATATGCCATGGATGATAAATTGCAAGGCTAATGATAATCCAGTTCAAGCCTTTTGCCTCTTTAACCAATAAAGATATCTAAAATTCAGAGGCCCCAATTAAAAGTAAGGGTATTCTTAGCTCCTTTTCTCTTCACCAATTAAAATACTGGAAAATCTAAGCCAGAGAGTGAGATGTAAGGGATAAGGGAAAAACCCACTGAAGCAGAACCTCCTTAAGAATAAAGATATAAAGATGAAACTATTTTATGTATTCTCTTTCTTCATGGATGCCTGATATTTTATGTTGAGTTGGGATGGATAGGACTATGCAAGCCTAGAAAAGGCATGCTCCATGGGGGTAGAATTAGTGGATACAATGGGAGAATAAGGAAAAATTGGTAGTGGATAGGAGTTCTTACCATGGAACTTGTAATAGTTATAGGGATTGTTGAGGATTGAAGAGGAATGGGGATAAGGAAGGTTTTTGTAACAGGGAATGGAGGAGTTGCAGGGAGAGAGGGAATATGACTGCTGGTGAGGTAAAAGGAGATACTCCCTGCTGAGAGGCTATCTTTGAAAATTGAGAGAAATGGGCCACCTATGAAACCCCTGAGGGGGTATCTTCTCTATTGATGTTGAAGATATCCCATGACAGATAAGCACTGACCCCGTGAGGGACAAGTCTCCCCCCAGATGAAGGTCATCCAACAGGGGTCCAATAAAGAGTTTAGGATTGAATGGCTATCTTTAGGTTCTGCTCTCTCTGTGACCCCTGAAATGACAGTCATCTTATTTGACTGCAGTTATTTAAATAAAGATGAATTTTAATAACATGTTTGAATTGGGGAGGTATCAGGTAAGAGGGAATCAGGATTTCCCTAAATGGGGCTTGAGTTTCTCTCAGCTTTTGAGCTGAGGCCAGGCATCACAGGCTGGTGGAGGATTTCTTTTATTCCTGTCTATGCTAATCTGTGCTAGTTTTCTTAAGTTCAAAGTCTTTAGAAGTAGACATCAAGAGGAAGAAAAGGTTCTGACTTTCAGAGATGGTTGGGCCTCTCTCTTCAGTCTGACGCCCCTAAAGATCAGCCTTACAGTTCAAAATGCTCCTCTTCAATCCTTTTGTTTGATGACACGATCACAGGAATCCAGATAGAGCACACAGTTGGGAAAAGTCCAGGAATAGAGGTATCCAGAGACAGGGAGAGAGTCTCCTTCCAGTCTGAGGGCCAGTAGAGAGAGCAAGATTCATGAGATCAACAGTCACTCCAAAATCCCTTTCCCCCACCAACTGTCATTCTTGTCAATATCTTCTCTCTAACATTCCAACAACTGTTTGTTCCACCTGAGTGGCAGACAGTCCAGAACTTGCTTCAATTTTCCTTTTGACAATCATCCCCCCCCCTTTTTTTTGTGACCTACCCAAGGTCACTTATTTTTATTATACTTACCAATCTACTAAATCTAATTACTAACTACTCCCTCCAAAATAATAAACTTACTTCAATTACTCTATCACTATTCTATTCTAACTTTATCTACTCTAAGGAATTCTTTGCAGGAAAGTTTTGGGTAAGGGTAGTTTTGGGGTTTTACAATAAATTCAGTACAATAAATGTTTGAACAAAACCATTACAAAGAAATTTGAATCTTAGTGCTGATATTACTTACTCTTGCTAATTTAAGCTAATACAAATGTTTTTCCTATTTTATATATCTATGCAATGGGAGAATAAGGGAAAATTGGTAGTGGATTGGAATCCTTACCATGGAACTAGATCCTTTGCTAAAGGCACCAAAGTATGACCAGAGGCGCCTAGTTAGTTCCTTGGTTTCCATGAAAGCTAAGGAGTCAAAGATGATTGACAAGTAAGACAGAAAAAGCCAAGTTAAATCAACAAGTATGTACTAAGCCACCATCTGTCAGGAATTCTGCTAAGCACTGGTGATACACAGAAAGGTAAAACAGTCTCTGCCCTCAAGGAGCTCCCTATCCAATAGGGGGAGGCAACTTTTAAAAAAATGATGTTTAAACAAGATATAGACAGATAATCTCAGAGGGAAGGCATTCGTATTATTGAGGATCAGGGGAAACTTCTATAAATGGTAAGATTTTTTTCTAAGTCTTAAAGGAAGCCAGGAAATCAGGGATGACGAAGGAAAGTATTCCAGGCATGGAGAATAGCAGGTGAAAGATGCATAGGAGTTGGAGTATTTTGTTTGAGAAAGGGGGTCATTGCTTTAAAATGTCTGGAATGAAGAAAGGACAAGACTGCAAGGTAGAAAAGAGCCATTTACTCAGTAGGCTTTAAAAGGAGAGACCACCACTTCTCTTTCCCTCTTTCTATTAAGTCATTTAGGTGCAACCCTCCAAAATTAAAGTGTATTTTGCTTGTTACAATTCCTTCCTTGACCATTCTCTCTCTTATATAAAACTCTGTCTTTTTACTATCCTTCTCTGTTTTCCTGGGGAATTTAATGTGCTTCTCAACCAGTTTCTTTATGTGCTTATGATCAGAAGAGATCAATAAGAGCATCATGGGATGCTCAATTCTCCTCACCCCTTTTTCTGTGTTTGTATATTCTTTTTCTTATTTTCCCCTTTCATGAGAAATAGTAAAATCTTTATCATTCTTACCCTCTTGTTCCCTATAATTCTTTAGTGTTTCAACCTCTAAAAGCAATCTAAGACTATGATGTTAAGATTGGTTCCACTTTCCTTGATGGTGAAAACAATTTGTAACAAAAATCTCTGCAAATCTTTTCCCTTTTTCATCTCTTTATTGTCTTTCAAGTTTCATCCTTCAATGCTTCCAGGGTGTTTTTACTAGTCATGTCTTTTGCCAAGCTTTCCTTAAAATGATTTGATGCTTTGCTGTTTCTTGGTTCTATAAAGTGACATTATTGATTGTCTTCCCATGTCATTCTAAAACTATAATCAAGTTTGTATTTTGAACTGTTGTTGCCATGAGCTTCATTGTGTCTCTGCTTGGCAAGTAAGTCAAGAGTTTTCTGACTGAGGTTTTTTTTTTTGGTTCTTTAGTCTTCTTAGAAGTTATTTTACAGTAAATTGATAACTTCTCCATGAAATTAATGAAATTGATTTCTATGTCTTTTTTTTCTGTCTAAGACCCATTTTCACTGTCAATAATTTGCTCATATAAGTCAGGTTGTAGTTTTAATTAAATGTCATATCTTTTCTTCATTTTTATTTTTTCATCTGGTTTTATATTAATTTTTAATTTTGCTTAAATGGGTTGACATATACTCAAGAATAATTCCTTCATTAGCAAAGAGTTATTTCTTGCCTGCTAAAAATAATTAACTTTATTTTTTGTGTTATTATTTAGTGCTCAATATGTTCAATACCTTTTAATATTTTTCTTTCAAAAACTCTTACTTTCTGTCTTAGTATCAATTCTAAGACAGAAGAATGGTAAGGCAAGGAAATTGGTATTAAGTGACTTGTCCAGGATCACACAGCTAGGAAGTATCTGAGGTCAAATTTGAACCCAAGTCCTTCCATCTCTAGACCTGGAACTCTATCCACTGTGCTACCTACCTATCCCCTGATTCTTTTCTTGATGACAGTATTTATAATGTCTATGCAGAAGGTTTCTGTGTGGTCTCTGAGTCTTTAAATCAATCTTTATTCCTGATTGATGTTTCTAACATTCTGCAATTATTTACTATGTCAAGTGTCATTAAAGACTTTTTGTGATAAATACCACAAACCTCTAAGGAATTTGTAAACTATTAAATGGAACCAATGAAATACTTAATAAAAATGATATTACCATATGCTTTATTATAATAGTTTTATATATATGTATAAAACATATACACCAAATTCACATGAAATATCCTTATGTATGTGTAAAAGCCCTATTTTTCCTATATCCTTTACAAAATAAGCATAATCTTATCACTTACAAATTTTTAAAAAATGGTTTTAGGTAAGACTGCTTAGGATTCTAATATGAAATGATAGTTTTTCTTAAAAATTATAATTAAACCAGGACCTAGGCAAAATGTGCTTGTTTTATAATTATGGTATAATTTGTTGCTTTATATAGATAATTCATTTATTATGTTAAAATGTTCTCTTTGTCAAACATGATTATGTTTTAAAACAAAAATAACATTGGGAATCAATCCTCTGTGTTAATACAAGATTATTGTTCTAATGCTTCTCCTTTAGTTTTCAAATATGGTACTGATTAGATGTATAGTCTTCTCTTGCTATATTGCAGTTCACTTATCACAGCTTCACTGTATCATCAGTTTTAAAAATATATACATCTAATTCTGTATTGCAGAATTTTAGCTATATCATTGGACTTTGAGGAAGGATACCATACTGTAACAATGGAAATGCAGTATGCCACTGCCACTTGCACAAGTTTGCGAGGGTGAGATTGTTCACAGCAAACTATTGGCTGATGGAATGAAAGGTGACCAACTGCAGTGCTGTGTTCTGTATTCTGGGCACTGATTGTCTCAGTGACTGTAGCATCAGTCTGTTTGTTCTCCCACACTGAGCCCATATGTTCAGAAAGTGTTTAAGAGCATATGAAGTGTTTACAAGAGTGTGGAAAAGGTTTATAGGAGAGTGGGAAGGATTTATAAAGCCTTAAAATATATATAAATAATAAAATAAATTTAATGCTGATACTTTGTAGATTTCCACCTATGGTGGGGATCTTTGGAATGTAACTCCTGCGATAGGTGAGGGATCATTGTATTTTTCTTTTCATTTTAAAACTTTTTTATTGATAAATTTTGTTTCTACATGTCCAGAGTATTTTCAATGTATTTCCAATGGAACTTGTCACCTGTACAATCCCTGAACAGAGTTAAATGAAACAGCATAGAAGAGTTGTTGTAATTGATATATATTAATAAATACATTATATATGAAATTTACACTTTCATAGTTTTCCATTTGTTAAAAGAAAGGATGAATGCATGCGTTCTTTTTATTGTTATTATTTGGTGTTTCACTCTTTCCCACTTCTGTTGGGGTTTTCTTGACAAAGACACTGGAATCATTTGCCAGTTCCTTCTCCAGCTCATTTTATTGATGAGGAAACTGAGGAAAATTGGTTTAAGTGACTTGCCCTCGGTCACACAGCTATTAAGTGTCTGAGGACAGTTTTGAACTCAGGAAGATGAGTCTTCCTGACTCCTGGCCTGACACTGTATCTACTGAGCCATGTTAGTACCAACAATGTTTCATGTTTTTAATCTGATTTTATAACCCACTAAAGAGTTTTTTTTTCTCCTATAGTTTGGGTCATTTTGTGTGTAGGACATAGATTTAAAGCTGGAAGGAACTTCTGGAAGGAATCGCATTCAGTGATTTGCCCAGGTCACCTGAGAAGTAAGTAAATGGAGCCAGAGTCCCAACCCAAATCCCTCGACTTTAAACTCAGAGCTTTTCCCTTCATACTGGGCTGTCTTTTGAAAGCCTTTAAAAATGGACTTTTTCAGGATATCACTGTTCTCATGTTAAATGTTTCTCAGGAATATTCCATGAAGCTACAGAAAGAAGCAAGAAGAGAAGCTCTTTTACTGATTCTGCTTTTTTATTCTATTTTATTTCATATAAGTCCCATGGTTTTGTTTTTTAATTCTTCCTAGTATTATTTCTTATGATGCAGTAATTCAGCACACAGTTGCATTTTTTTGCTATTAAAATCTTGCTACTCTGAATAATTTTGTTCTCTTATATTAAAAAATAACTTAATTAAGTGGTTTTAATTAGTTTATATTCATTGTTTTGTGCTTCCTTATAGCTTTGTATCCTCTATTTGTAATCCTATTAGATTCTTTTTCTATTAGATATTCAGTATTAGAATGATAAATTATAATCAGAAAAGATTTAATGGTAAGGAATAATTCCAACTGTTGACTGAATAATTATGAGAATCAGGAATCAATAATTATATTCTGAATAAAACAATAAGGGAAATACTCTGTGTGCCTTGCAAAATACCTTTGCCTAGGACAGTTTGCACATGCCTCTAGTGGCCAGATTTCCTGAGGGTGTTGTATCTAATTTGGCTTTGAAACTATAGAATAAACTTAGCCACCTTTATTTTTACTATATATGAAACAGGTAGTTCCATAATCTGCTCCTATAAGAAGATAAGGGAAAAACCTGATTTTCTTTAAGAAGAAGACCTTCTAGAAGGTGGAATTGTGGTTATTCTGAAAAGAAAGATGTAGCTGACTGACCCTTGTGGGGAAGAGTTTGTGTAATATGACTTGTGTAAAGTATAAATACTAGTCACTTGATGGACTCAGAGTCTCAGACCATGCTGGGTGTGTCTAGAGACCCTAACTTTGTAATTTATAGTTCTTACAATAAAGTCAATTTGCCTCAGAAGGTTGTTTACCAGTATTTTTGGAAGAGAGCTCAACTCAGACATGTCATTTCTTGTTCAGCTTCAATCCCTTGGGACATCTGATTAACTTCTTTATCATCCCCATCACCCCCACTTTTCCGTTTTCTTCTCCCATTAGATTGTAAGCTCCTTGAGGGAAGAGACTGTTTTTCTTTTTCTTATTTGTGTCCCCAGCACTTAGCACAGTGCCTGGCATTTAGTAGATGCTTAATAATTGTTTATTGACGATTGTTGTCTATGACTCTCTGGAGTATGAATGAATGAATTAACAACAACAAAAAAAGCATTTAATAAGTGGTTACTCTGTGTGAGGTATTGCACTAAGCAGTAGGGGTACAAATAGGAAAACAAAGCAGTTCCTACTCTTAAGGAACTCATATTCTCATTAGGGGTAGATAACATATGTAGGACATATTGGACAACAAGGAGATCAAATCAGTCAGTACTTAAAGAAATTAATTGACAAATAAAGAAGCTGAAGTTGAAATACTTTGGCCACAGAATGAGAAGACAAGACTCACTGGAAATGACTCTGGTGCTGGGAAGGATTGGAGTCAAAAGGAGAAGGGGATTTTGAGGATGAGATGGATGGATAGTGTCATGGAAACAATGAACATGAGCTTGGACAGACTTTGGAAGATAGTGGAGGAGAGAAGACCCTGGTGTGCTCTAGTCCAAAGTTGGACATGACTGAAAAAGACTGAACAATAAGAACAGCACTGAAACATATAGGAAATTTTTGTTGCTCATCAAAGCTTCATGGTCCTAAGAATCCAGTATCAAAACACATAGTAATATATGTTGTTTAATGCCACTTCCATTGATAAAACCATATTGGTTGAACCATTTGATGGTATCAAAGACTTTAGTGGGAAGAACTTTCTTTTCTGGATGCTCAATAGTTCTGAGAACTGAGGAATCAAAGGTTATAGATCCGGCAGTGGTCCCACCTCTATAAGGGTCACTTCTTCAGGGTCTTGGCTAGAAGCACAATGCTCATCTTGGGTATCTTGTGTATATTTGCCCTTCGGTAGTTGGTAGATAGTTGATGGTGATGGGAGAGGGAATGGCTCTCCCTCCTCCATGAAGATTGCGGGGGAAGGTTGGAGAGTAGGATAGAATCAGGGATATTCACCTGGGGGTGCTACTATTCCTAGGGCTCTTGGGCAAAGTATCCTTGGCAGCCTCTATCATGTTCTATTTTTTATTTTTAGAATTGAAAATTTTTATTTAATTAATTGATTTAGATTTTTTCCCCCATGGTTACATGATTCATGTTCTTCCGCCCCCCCCCAATAGCCACCGAGTAATTCCACTGGGTCTCTATCATGTTCTGAAGGTAAGTGGCAGTTGAAATTGTGGCAATGATTTGACCCTCATAACCATATGATGCTTCCTGTCCGTCTCCCTCAGGATGTTAGCTGCTTAAGCATCTGACCTACACCCATAGTTGGGGATGATAGCAATGGCAGGCCCCTTCTTTATACAGCTTGCTTCCCTTTGGATGATGGTTACTAGGGCAAAACTAGAAGCAGGGATGCTAATCTGGAACTTCTTACACACACAAATTCAAATGCCATGAGAACAAGCAACCTAATAGTGGAATAACTTTTTAAAGATATACATATTTGATTTAGCATCTTTTATTCTGAGTACCTCAAGTGGCATTACCATGACTTCCATTTTCCAAACCAAGATATTGAAATCACAGCACATGAGCCATTCATTAGCTGTCAAACAGGAGTAAACCAAGAACAAGAGTCAGAAATATTAACAGAGAACCTTCAAATTTCTAGAGATTATTCCCTTACTAGGAAATGAAGTGGACACTTTGTCTCTCTCTCTTTTATACAGTGCAACAGATAATATATGTTAATGATTAAATCTCACAATTATGGCTCAGAGTTTTCTTAATCATGGAATGTCAGCCACAGAATAATCTTAATTAAGCAATTAGGAATTAGTTATTAAATAATCGTTCAAGGGTATGAACAGTTTCACATCTTTCTAAGACAGAAGATAAGGGTTTAAAAAAAAGAAAGACATTTTATGCATCTTGAAGGCAAAGACTCTGTTTTCACCTTCCTTTGCCCAATCCTCAGTTGTTTAGTATCATGCTCAATGCATCATGGAATTGAGTACCTGTTGATTTTTAAGGGCCATGCACAAATAGGTATGGTGGAAAAGAATTAATTGTGGAATCAGAGGACCTGGATTCCAATCCTATCTTTGATGCTTCCTACTTGTGTGATCTCGGATAAGTCAGCTACCCTCTACTTCATCTTTAAAATGAAAACTTTTTCCAATTTCTCTTTCCACATATGAATGGATTAGCCCACTTTCATTGTACTTTTTGGATTTAACTTGAGATATCTTTCAAGTACTAGGCAGTTGTCACATGTCCCATTGGCAGTACAACCTCTGGAGACAGTGACTAGGCAAACTCTCCTTCAAAGGAGTTGACTTAAGCATAAGTTAAAAGCATAACTCAAAGCCTGACCCTGGCAGTCCAGCTCCCCCTCAAATTCCAAATGGAGATTATTAGAGACACCCGCCATACTTGGCAGAATTGGAAGGCGATCTATCCAATTGCTGTGTTGGCTGAACATCAGTGGGACAGAGTACAAAGACGATATTGCAGAAATAGTCAATGATGGAGGGTCTACAGGAAGACAGGCATATTATTACAGTGCTGGTACAGCTGGGAATGTCTAGCCACTCTGGAAATAAGCTAGTAATGTGACTAAAATGTCCAGAGATCTCACCCTGTGACCTATAGCTCAAGGGGGGAGAGGGAAGAGTCAGAGACAAAAAAAGGTGCCATATATACAAACATATTCATCGTGACACTTTGGGAGCACAAAAATTGGAATCAACATAGATGCCTATTGATTGGGAGATGCCTAAATCAATTGGGGTCCATGAATGTACTCTCCATAAGAAATGATGAGTATGAAGAATTCCAGTAAGCATGGGAAGTCATAGAAATTGTTGAAGAGTGAAGAAAACAGAGCCAGGACAACCATATATGTGGTGATTGCAAGAATGTAGATGGGAAGCCCAGGACAGCCAAACTAAATGCCACCCAATAACGAGTAACATTGGATCTGGGAAAGAGAAGAGGAAATGTACCATCCTCTGTTCACTGGGGAAGACCAGGGCTTTAGAGAGTATCCTGCTCAGTGGAGTGTTGTTTGGTTTTGCTGAATTCTCTTTTCTGCGATCATTTTTGTCTCAAGGGAAGACTCCCTGAGTAGGAGAAAGGGGAGAGAGCAAGAAATGAAAATGATCTAATTATTTTTTAAAATGTTTTGTTTATTTGTTTAATTTTTTGTTTTTGTTTATTTGTTTAATTTTTTGTTTATTTGGATATATGCTTTTATATGGATGTGTATCCATATATATGGATATATGATTTTATAAAATTATTCACTTACAAAAATGATTAATATGATAATAGGTTTTGATTGATAATACATATATAATCCAATGGAAAACAAAACAAATCTGGGTCTCTCCACAGAAAGCTCTGAACTCACACACACTACTTTTAGACCTAAAACTTGGGAGATCTGACCTGAAGTGTTGTATGAAGAAGGTTAAAGACTGTTTTTCTCTTTCAAAAATGATGCTAATTATACAAAATTTTTCAAATAAAAAATGATGCTAAAACAAAAGGCATTTTTGTTTTTAGTTGTTTTTAGTTGACTACATTACCCCATAGTAGACAGAAAAAAACATTGTATTGGTCCTGGAGAGCCATGGAATGAGATTTTAATGTTGGACCCTGCTATTATGATATTATTGAATGTATAGGTGTCTAGTTATTGGGTGATATTTTCCTTAATTTTGCACAATGCATATAATTTGAAATTTTATTTTCAGCACAAGGGCACTTATTATACATTTCAGCAAAAGCAAAATGAAAGACCTTTTATTTTAAACCCTTTCCATCTTAAATCAATACTAAGTATTGGTTCCAAGGCATAAGAGTGATAAAAATTAGGCAGTTGGAGTTAAATGACTTGCCCAGGGTCATATAGCTAGGAAATATCTGAGAACAGATCTGAACCCAGGACTTTCCCATCTCTGGTCCTGGTTTTCTATCCACTGAACCACTTAGCCTCCCTTAAGCAATGTTCTTTTAAAGTTGTAAGGGAGCAGCAAGGGATATTGGTTATAAAGTTGGCCTCAGGAAGTAGCTAGGTATTCAGTGGATTGAGACTCATGCCTAGAGATGGGAGGTTCTGGGTTCAAATCTATCCTCAGTTACTTCTTAGCCTTTCCCACTCTTTTACCTTGGTACCAATATACAGTATAGATTTTAAGACAGAAGGAAAGGATTAAAAAAAAAATAAAGTTGGCCCCAGAGTTGAGAAGACCTGAGTTTATTGAACTGAAGAATGATATGGCTAGATGGTATAGTTGATAGAACCTTGGACTTGAAGTCAGGAAGACCTGAGTTCTGAACTTTTTCTTTTAAAACCTTACTTTCTGTTTCAGTGACAGCTCTAAGACAGAAAGTCAGGGGCTAGGCAAACAGGGTCAAGTGACTTGCCCAGGATCACACAGCTAATAAGTATCTAAGACCAAATTTGAACCCAGGTCCTCCTGATTCCAGGCTTGGCACCTGTCTCGAGTTCTGATTTTGTCTCATGCACTTACTAGCTGTGTGACCCTGGGCAAGTCATTTAAGCCCTGTTTGCCTCTGTTTTGTCATCTGTAAAATGGGGATAATAATAGCCACCTACCTCACAGAGTTGTCATGAGAACAAAATCAGATAATATTTGTAAAGTACCTCACCAAACTTAAAATGCTGTATAAATGCTAGCTATTGCTATCAAGTGGTCAGAACCTTTCTGTGTGATCCGGTGACTTCATTAGTTTCTGGTTGTCTTTATTCATTCATCTAGCAACTTGGTAGCTCTTTAACTCATATTTTAGAGACTTGTCTGGGGATCTAAGAAGTGAAGTGACTTTCCCAAGGTCACACTGTTAGAGTTAGGATTTTAATCCAAATTCTTCTTGGTTCTGAAGCTGGTCTTCTGTCTACTACCCTGCTGTGCTATTCTGAGCTATTTTCCTAGGGAATAATATTTTATTTGGCAAAGCACTTGCTGAGAAAAAAAAAGAAATGATAGTTCGGTAGGGTAAATATTCCCCTCTTTTCTGGGATCATAAGATTACAGGGTTTAGGAGGGACTTTGGAGATCATTTACTCTAACCCCCACATTTAAATAATTTTCTGAGAAAAAATCCTAGTTACTAATTGCAATGATTAGGGATTGTCCAACTTCATTCCTTATGAAATTTTTAGTATGCTAGATTCCTCAGGGGTAGCTTTAGTCCACTGGGAATTATTAGATAATAAAAGAAAATTTCTTTTAGTTTATTAAAAATCTGCTTAATACTGCACTTGCTACTAAAATCTGATTACCCAGCTGGTCCAACTTTGAGCTTTCATTAAGTTGCTTACTATTCACTTAGGGAAAAGATTTTCTTTTCCTTTGAACAGTAGTCTTTAATTATTCTTGACATTTAAATTGTTAATTGTTGTCTACAGTTGCCAGTACCAGTGGCAGAATGTTTTCTTGATTCCTTCATACCCTCCTCCAACTGCAAGTGATTTAAACTACTTACACTAATTCTAAAAGCCTTTTGTTTACTTGATGTGGGCCAGCTAGGTGACCCAGCAGATAGAGCATTAGATCTGGAGAGTCAAGAAGACCTGAGTTCTAATCTAGCCTCAGACACTAGTTGTATGACCCTGGGCAAATCACTTAATCTTGTTTGCCTCAGTTTCTTCATCTGTAAAATGAACTGGAGAAAGAAATGGCAGACCACTCCTGTATCTTTGCCAAGAAAACCTCAAATGGAGCATGAAGAGTTGAACATGGCTGAAAAACAGTTGAGCAATTTCACCTGACGAACACTGACCAAAAAACCAAAACTTAAAAAAAAAAAATTTTTTTTCTTTTAATTTCGAGTTCCAAATTCTCTCCCTCTCTCCCACCCTTTCCCCCCTCCCTGAGACAGGAAGCACTCTGGTAAAGATTTTGCATGTGAAATCATGTAAAACATTTTTCCATATTAGTCATTTTTGAGGAAGAGATCTCAAACAAAAAGAAGAAAAAGGAAAGCAAAATATAGTCTGTTTTGGTCTTCATTCAGACTCTTTCTCTGGAGGTGGATCACATTTTTCATTATGAGTGTCTGGTCTTGTAATTGGATCATTGTGCTCCTGAGAACAACTAGTTCATTTACAGTTCATCAAAAAACTGCTGTTACTGTGTACAATGTCCTGGCTCTGCTCTCTTCACTATCCATTAGTTCATATAAATCTTCCCAGGTTTTTCTGAAAGTGTTCTGCTCATCATTTCTTATAGTACACTAGTATTCCATTACAATCATAGACCACAACTTATTCAGTCGTTCCCTGATTGATGGACATCCCCTTGGTTTCCATTTCTTTACCACAAAAAAGGGCTAAATAAACATTTGTGTACAAATAGATCCTTTTCCCTTTTTTTAAAACCTCTTTGGGAAATACACCTAGTAATGTTATAGATGGATCAAAGGGTCTGAGTTTGATGGCCTTTTGATTAGAGTTCCAAATTGCTCTCCAGAATGGTTGGATCAGATCACAACTCCACCAACAGTGCATTAGTGTCCCAGTTTTGCCACATTTCCTCCAACATTTATCATTTTTCTTTTCTGCCATATAGGTCAGTCTGAGAGGTATAAGGTGGTACCTCAGAGTTATTTTGAAGTGCATTTTTCTAATTAAGAGTGATTTAGGGTATTTTTTCATCTAAATATAAATAGCTTTGTTTTCTTCATCTCAAAACTTTGCCTGTATATGTCCTTTGACCACTTATCAATTGGAGAATGACTTGTATTTATATTTTATTCAAAATATTTTATTTTCTCAATTAAATGTAATATCAATTTTCAACATATGTTTTCCAAAATCATAAGATCCAAATTGTCTTCCTTCCTCCCTACTTTCAGAAATGGTAATTTAATCTGGATTATTCATGTCTTATCGTGCATAACATACTTCCATATTGTTTGTTGTTGTAAGAGAATACTCATAAAACCAAAAGCCCAAAATAAAAACAGAATAAATAATGTGAAAGATGCTTTGATCTGCATCTGGTTCCAACAGTTCTTTCTCTGGAGGTGGGTAGCATTCTTTGTCATAAGTCCATAAGAATTATCCCAGATCATTGCATTGCTGAGAGTAGCTAAGTCTATGTAGTAAGCAAAGAAAGACTGCATTAAGCAAAGCACAAGTATGTGACTCAGAACCTCATGAGAGCCTGGGTCAACATTTCGTGTTATATCAGAAATGAAGATCGCCAAGATGGCAAGATGGCAAGATTTCAAGTTGTCTTACGTTATTAAGGGATGTTTAAGGGGAAGAAATGAGGTAAACATTTAAATATTTTGAGTTTATTAATGGGGAAATGGGATAGGAATGAAGGTAACAAGAAGGGAAATTTCTAAATCTTATCCCCAAAATGAATTTCCCCTAATAACTATCCTATTGGCTAACTTCCTAAGCTAAATAAGTTAAGTCCCACATTAATAATTTCTCACAAAGTTGAGTCCAAGATAGTCCAGAGTCCAAAAGGAAAGAGAACAGCTCCCAGCCAAGTAGATGAATCTTCCTTATACTCTCCAGTCCAGCTGACCTGCAGTCTGGCTGAAGTAGTCCCTCTCCACAGCTGATGTCTTCCAAGGGCCAGTGTTATCTTTCGTACTTGAAATTGTAGCTACCAGCTACACTTACTGCTCCAGAAGGAAAAACTGTTGTTCAGTGGGGACCACACCTCCCCCTTGGAATGTTGACCCAGGCTCTCAAGATGTTTTCAGTCACATGCTTGCTGGGAATTATGTACCTAAGGAAAAGTTAACCCATGATAGTCTTTTGGGATTGGGTTTGAGAGTCTGATCTTTTGGGGATGTTTTGGAGAATTAGGGTACAGGTGTTTTGCTCTTGCATAATTCCTTTTGAAAACTAGAAGGAATAATAATCATGTCAATTTCATAGGTAAGGGATATTGATGAGAGAGGTCATGCAAGGGGGATAGAGTGGGCAGTCACATCTCGCCAAGGGCCACTCTGTGGCCTCCTTAGCTACCACGTGTGACTCTGTCAAGGCGTCCTGGCCTGATGGCTTCCAGCACATACTTATGCTTTGCTTAATGCAGTCTTACTTTGCTTACCACATCTATCACAGTTGATCATCATAAAATATTACTGTTACTGGGTAGAATGTTGTCCAAGTTCTGCTTATTTTGCTCTGCATCAGTTCACGTAGATCTTTCCATCTTTTTCTGAAAGCATCCTGCTCATCATTTCTTATAGCCCAATAGTATTCCATCATCAACATATACTGTTTTCTTCAGCCATTTTCCAACTGATGGACATTCCCTCAATTTCCAATTCCAAAAAGAGCAGCTATAAATATTTTTGACCAAGAAGGTCCTTTCCTTTTTTTAAAAACAATCTCTTTGGGAATCAGATCTAGTAGTGGTATTATAGAATCAAAGGGTATGCACAGTGTTTTAGCCCTTTGGGCATAGTTCCAACTGCCCTCCAGAATGATTGGATCAGTTCACAACTCCATGAACAGTATATTAGGGTCCCAATGTTGCCACATCCCCTCCAACATCAATCATTTTCCTTTTCTTTCATATTGGTAAATCTGATAGATATAAGATAGTACCTCAGAGTTGTTGTAATTTGTATTTCTCTAATCAAGAGTAATTTAGAGCCTTTTTTATATGACTATAGATAGCTTTGATTTCTTCATCTGAAAACTGCCTATACATACATACATACACATCCTTTGACCATTTATCCATTGGAGAATGACTTGTATTTTTATAAATTTGACTCAGTTCTCTATATAGTTGGGAAATAAGACTTTATTCAGATACTTTCTATGAAATTCTTTTCCCAGCTTTCTGCTTTCCTCCTAATTCTGGTTACATTGGTTTTGTTTGTACAAAACCTTTTTGTTTGAATGTAATCAAAATAATCTATTTTATATTCTATAATGCTCTGAATCTCTTGTTTGGTCATAAATTCTTCCCTTATCTCTAAATTTGACAAGCAAACTATTCTATGCTCTCCTGATTTACTTATGGTATCACCTATTTATGTCTAAATCATGTATCCATATTGACCTTATCTTGATATCCAGTGTGAGATGTTGTGACAAATTATAGGCAGCATGGTATAATGTTTAGAGAACTATTCTGATTCAGGAAGACCTGTGTTCTAGTCCTACTTCAGAAACGTTCTAGCTTTGAGTCTAGGAAAGTCACTTAACCTCATCTCAGTCTATAAATTACAGACCAGTAGTTTAGGGGGAGAGAATATTCCCTCCCCTAGATGCTCATTGAAAGGATGAAGTCAGGACCAGTTTCTCCCTAAATGTTTTTTCATTGACATGTTTTATTTATGCATTACCTTTAGTCCTGAACATTGTCACTCTTTCCTCCTCCTATCTAATGAGTCATTCATTGTAAAAAAAGAATCAAAAAAAGAAAAAAAAATACAGTTCTCTCAAACCCACATAATTCTGACATCATGTGCAAACTTCTACACTGATACCTCACCTCTGTAAAGAAGGGAAAAATCATGGCACCATTGGTCTAGGAGCTGGAAGAGACCTCTAAGACTAGGTCAATCAGCCCAACCCCTTCATCTTATAGATCAGGAAACTGAAGGAAAGAAGCTCAGTGACTTAACAGAAGGAGGAAGGTGCCCCAAATCCTTCCTTCCTTCCTTCCTTCCTTCCTTCCTTCCTTCCTTCCTTCCTTCCTTCCTTCCTTCCTTCCTTCCTTCCTTCCTTCCTTCCTTCCTTCCTTCCTTCCTTCCTTCCTTCCTTCCTTCCTTCCTTCCTTCCTCCCTCCCTCCCTCCCTCCCTCCCTCCCTCCCTCCCTCCTTCCCTCCCTTCTTTCTTTCTTTCTTTCTTTCTTTCTTTCTTTCTTTCTTTCTTTCTTTCTTTCTTTCTTTCTTTCTTTCTTTCTTTCTTTCTTTCTTTCTTTCTTTCTTTCTTTCTTTCTTTCTTTCTTTCTTTCTTTCTTTCTTTCTCTCTTTCTCTCTTTCTCTCTTCTCTCTCTTTCTCTCTCTTTCTCTCTTTCTCCTCTTTCTCTCTTTCTCTCTTTCTCTCTTTCTCTCTTTCTCTCTTTCTCTCTTTCTTTCTCTCTTTCTTTCTCTCTTTCTTTCTCTCTTTCTTTCTTTCTTTCTTTCTTTCTCTCTTTCTTTCTTTCTTTCTCTCTCTCTCTCTTTCTTTCTTTCTTTCTTTCTTTCTTTCTCTCTCTCTCTCTCTTTCTTTCTTTCTTTCTTTCTTTCTTTCTTTCTTTCTTTCTTTCTTTCTTTCTTTCTTTCTTTCTTTCTTTCTTTCTTTCTTTCTTTCTTTCTTTCTTTCTTTCTTTCTTTCTTTTCTTTCTTTCTTTCTTTCTTTCTTTCTTTCTTTCTTTCTTCTTTTTTCTTTTTCACACCTGGTTTATTCTTTAATTTAATTGATTAACTTAATGCAGAGTCCAGGTAAGTGTCACATACATAAATGAGGAAACTGAGTCCAGGAAAAAGAAGGCTTTCTTTTTACCCCCAAAGGACACATAGTGGCACTCAATCCTAGAGTTTAGGTCATCTTTCACCTTCGTTGCCTTGTTTTCAAGCTGGTCAGTTCTGGCTTTTGAGACACCATTTTCCTGTTGTAGTTCTCTGTGCCTCTGTTTCCAAATGACTTATTTTGCTTTTTAAGTTCTTTTCCCAGTTGTCTTCAACTCCTCTTAATTGTTTTTTGAATTGTGTTTTGAGTTCTTCCAAAGCCTGTGTCCAATTTGCTGGAGTTTCTGCATTTTTGCTTGGTGTTCCTTGGTCCTCCTCTGTTCCATTTGCTCTTTGTTCATTACCTGAATAGAAGCTGTTGATTGTCATGTCTTTTTTTCTTTTTCTGTTGTTTTATCATATTTTTTTCCTTCTTTACTCCCTGTCATTGGCTGTAATCTTACTCCTCTTATTATTTTTTGGATCTCTGGGTTTGGGCTATTCTGTCCTGAAGGGGCTTCTTCTCTACTCTGCTGATTGAGACTAGATTAGGCTGATGGAGTGAGCCCTGAGGTCAGATCTTCTCCAGCTGGAGACAGAAATAAATATAGTGTGTAAGGGAGACAATTGAGGAGATAGTTCAACTGTCCCAGAGGGATATCAGATTTGGAAAGTAAGATTAAAGTGGTAAGATGGGACTAATCTTTTTTTTTTTTTAATTTAAAAATGTATTTATTTAAAGAACTAGGCAATGGGAGTTAAGTGACTTGCCCAGGATCACACAGCTAAGAAGTATCTGAGGCCAGACATAAATGACTCTATGTCTGGCTCTCAATCCACTGAGCCACCCAGCTACCCACTCTCAATCTTGACTAAATAGAGACTAAAGAAGATAAACCAGGTCACGATGGATAGGTTGGACTGCAGAGGAAAAAGCAACAGAGAAATTTAATAGATCCAACAGATCACAATCCCAAAGGTCCCCAATTTAGTTGATCATCTAAAAGCTCTGGTGCTTATTTTATGCCTTTTCCAGCAGTGCCCCTATCTTGAAGAATTGAATGTGAATGAAGGATTATAATGATCTGTGTCATACCTGCTGACAAACTGTTCTGTGTGGGCAGGGGCCATGAATTATCTCAACTCCTATTTCTCCCAGCACCTAACACAGTGCTCTGGATGTGATAGACCCCTAATTAATGTTTGTTCAATGGATGAATCACCTGAAGCTTGATCAGCCTCCACATTTTAAATTTTTTTAGATAGGATTAAGAACCAGAAAAGACTATTTGATCCAATCTCAATTTTGTAGTCAAGTAAATTGAGTACTGGAGAAAAAAATTTTAATATAGATTTATATTGTTGTATTTTGTTTTTTACATCAGTTATTTATTCCACTGTATACCTCCCCACAATTCCTCCTATGGAGCCAATACTTATAATTGTTGTTCATTTTCTTTCAGTCATATCTGACTCTTTGTCACTCACTGGGGGTTTTCTTGGCAAAGATACTGGGGGTGGTTTGCCACTTCCTTTCCCAGCTCATTTTACAGATGAGAAAAACGAGGCAAACAAGATTAAGTGACTTACTCAGAGTCACACAGCTAGTAAGTGTCTGAGGCTGGATTTGAACTCAGGTCTTCCTGATTCCAGGTGTGGTGCTCTAACCACTCTGTCACCTAGCTGCCCCTCAACATTTATAATAAAGAATTTAAAAGAGAGAATGAAAGAAAAAATTCAGCAAAACTGGTCAACATATTTTTAGTCTGGTATTTCATGCAATGTTCCATACCAATGGTTCCCTACCTCTGCAAAGAAATAGGGAAATGGGTTCCCATATCTCTTCTTTAAAGTGCTATTTGCTATAATTTTTCAGCCTTCAGTTGTCATTGTTTTGTTGTTGTTATTGTTCTGTTCATTTTACACTGTTAGAGTAGTCATGATGTATTTTGTTGTCTTGCTTTTTCCTGCTCCACTTTTCATCAATCCATGTCATCCAATGCTTTACATTATATTCATTGTTTCTTACAGAGCACTATCCTATTACATTCATAGACTACAACTTGTTTAGCCATTTCCTAGTTGATGGATGTCTTCTTTATTACCACAACAAGTGTCACTTTAAATATTTTGGGGGCTCCTCTTTTTGTTACTGACTTCATTAGCATCTATATTTAAGAACAGAGTCTCTGGGTCAAAGGCATGGACATTTTAGTCACTTTGTTTACATAATTCCAAATTGCTTTCTAGGACATTTATCCCAGTTCATGGCTTTCCCAATAATCTATAACTTTTTAAAAACCCTTACCTTCTGTCTTGGAGTCAATACTGTGTATTGGCTCCAAGGTAGAAGAGTGGTAAAGGCTAGGCAACTGGGGTTAAGTGACTTGCCCAGGGTCACACAGCTAGGAAGTGTCTGAGGCCAGATTTGAACCTAGAACCTCCCATCTCTAGGACTGGCTCTCAATCCACTGAGCAACCCAACTGCCCCTAATCTATAACTCTTGCTAACTTGACTATATCCATCTTTTCCTCCCCTTGTTGATTTGCAAGGTATGAGGTGAAACCACAGGATTGTTTTGATTTGCATTTTCTCTCATTAGTGATTTCAATTTATAGGGTTGCAAATGGTTTGCAATTCTTTTGAGAACTAATAATTCATAAGCTTTGACCATTTATGTATTGGAGAAAAGCTTTGGGGTCACAAATTTCTGTTAGTTCTCTATATAGCTTGGTCCTAGAGTAAGTTGATGTACTGATATTGATCTGATAGTAGCAGTACTAGAATGAGTTTATCTTGATCCTTAGGGGAGCATAACATCCTAACTTATCAGCCCAATGTGGTATAGGGGGGGAAAAGGACCTGCTTTACCATTAGAGAACTTGAATTGTGTAAAATGAGTCTGTAAAAACATTTCTCTCTCTTATCTCTCCAGAAGTTGGATAGGGAACCTCTGAGGTCTCTTATGATCCCATAATCCTATCAATTCTAACTCTAATTCTCTCTTTATGACTTTAGGCAAGTCTATCTTTTGAACATGTTTATTTCTGCCTAAGGGGCTGATTCATTTCAACCCTTTTCTCTTCCCATCATGCCACTGGGGGTCCATGTAAATCCTCTCTCCACCCCAATCCCTCATTTCCTCCTGCAAGACTGATGGAAAATAGAGTTGGCCATCTTTGATCTATTTCCCTGCTAGTTATCAAGTCTCTCCTGTGCTTTCATATACATCAAAAAGGTTATTCCAGAAGTTGTAAGATATGTGGATTGGAAAGAATGGAGGCAGGAAGGATTGCTAGATAGGCATTATACTAGGGATTTATTAGGGGATCATTTAATCTCAGGGTTGGAAGGAACCTGAAAGGTCACCTAATCCCTTTAATGAACAGGGATTCACTTTACAAAATATGCTTCCATATAATCCTCTTCTTATTAAAGGAAAATGCTAGACAATTTAGGACTCTTTAGTGGACAGAGAAATAGATCTCTCTCTATGACAAGAACTTCAAGGGGGAAAGTGGTCATGACATGACAAGCGGCCACCCAATCTCTACTTGAATGTTCTAGAAATGGGGAGCCCATTGAGAAATCCAAACATTCCTATATACTTTACAAATTATTTCATTGGATTCTCACCACCCTATGAAGTAGATGCTATTATTATCTGAATTTTACAGACCAGGAATCCAAGGCAGGCAGAGTTTAAATAGGTTACAAATAGGTAGTATTTGATGCAAGATTCAAACTTGTTTCCCTAATGACAAGCCCGGTACTCAATTTATCACACAACCTAAATGAAGCAGAACATCTCACTTTGAGGCAGTTCTAATTATTAGGAGGGAATGGAACAAGAATTTATTAAGCTCCTACTATATGCCTGACACTATGGCACCTAGAGATGGGAAGTCCTGGGTTCAAAACTGATCTCTGATATTTCCTAGTTGTATGACTCTGGGCAAGTCACTGAACCCCCATTGCTTAGCTCTTACTAGTCTTCTGTCTTGGAACCAACACGCCATATTGATTCTAAGAAGGAAGGTACTTTACAGATATTATCTCACTTGATCCTTACAACAATCCTGGAATATTGATGCTAATGTTGTTCTCATTTTACTGTTAAGGCAAGTAAGACAAATAGAGATTAAGAGATTTGCCCAGGGTCACCCAGCTAGGAAGCCTGTGAGGTCAGAATTGAATTAATGTTTTTTTCTGACTTCAGATCCATTATTCTAGCCACTGCACCAATATCTACCTCTCTGGGGTTAAGTAGAGCAAGCTCAATCCCTCCTCCACATGGCAGCCCATCAAATGGTTAAAGGCACCTAATATGTCAGCTGGCAGCTCTCAATTTTGTGTTATCTGCAAGTCTGACAGTCACACCATCTATGCCTTCATTCACATCATTGATAAAAATGTTGAACAATAAAAGGGCAGTAGGATCCTCCCCTTTGATTGGCATTGATTTTTTTTTAACCCTTGATTTCCATCTTAGAATTGAGACTGTATTGGTTTCAAAGCAGTAGAGTGGTAAGGGCTAGGCAATAGGAGTTAAGTGACTCGCCCAAGGTCACATAGCTAGAAAGTGTCTGAGGTCAGATTTGAACCCAGGACCTCCCATTTCTGGGACTATCAATCCATTGAGCCACTCAGCTACCCCTGACATTGATTCTTTAGTGACTATTCTTTGGACCCAATCATTCAACCTGGTTTGAGTCTATCTAAATGTGCTATTGTTTAATTCATGTGTGGCCATTTTGTTCACAAAGATAGATTGAGAGACTTTGTCAAATGCTTTGTTAAAATGTTGTTGTTCCTCATATCTTATACCAAGGTAAAGTCCAAATGATTTAGAAATAAAAGATGATATCATAAACAATTTAGGAGAGCACAACATAGTTTACCTGTCAGATGTATGGATAAGGGAAGAATTGAATCAAAACAAGACAAAGGGAACATTATGTGATGTAAAATAGATAACTTTGACTGCATTAAATTTAAAAGTTTCTGCATCAACAAAATCAATGCAACCAATATTAAAAGTTTGCAAACAATAAACCAGGAAAAAATCTTTATAGCAAGTCACTCTGATAAAGGCTTCTTTTCTCAAATATATAGAGAATTAAGTCAAATTTATAAGAATACAAAGCATTCCTCAATTTGACAAATGGTCAAAGGATATGAAAAGGTCCTAGAGTTAGAACTGGAAGGACCTTAGAGGTCATGCAGTCTAACTTTGAGTCTAACTCACTTTATAGATGTGGGAACTCAGAGAGAGGTAATATAGGTGATTGCCAAGTTCAGGCAGGAAAATAAATGGTAAAACTGGGATCTGAACTCCAAACCAAACATGTTTTACTTTCCAACATACTATATACATTCTAGAAGCTTGTAAGGAATCTAAATCAAAGTTTTCCCAATGTCTAGACCCAGGTTCTACCCATTTCCATTGTTTGCCAATTTCTAGTTTCTGGTCACCTTTCCCAATTTCTGTATTTTTTCAAAGATGACTTTCAATAACCTTTAAAAATTATTAGAATTCTGATCAACACAACAATAGGTCTTGAGTAAAAAAATAATAAAAATAAGGATGAAAAATACCACTCACCTCCTAACAGAGGCAATGAGCTTAAATTACAAGAAGGGGCAAACAACTTTGAACATGGCTAATGTGAGAATTCATTTTCTCTGGCCTGTAGAAATATATAAAGGAAATTGCCTTTGAGGCTTGCTTTTTATTTCATTTTCTCAATTTGTTCAATGGAAGAGAGAAGAAGTTCAAGGCCCAGCTCAATTAAAAACATTTTTCAAAAAACAAAGAAAACCTTCAGTTAATGACCAATCATGCTAACATGTGATCAGAGAGGTAGGTTGACGAGCTCATGAAGTGCAGCTAACTGCTCTTTTCCCATATTTTTACTTATCTTCAAACTCTTGGTAACTATTAAAAAAAAGTTCTATCCTACCTCACCTGGTGGATCATTCTTTGCAGAGAAAACAAAAACATAAGAACTGATCATATTTGCCTTCCTTATATTATCTGCCATCCTATCTACTCTCCTTACTACAGCTATTCTTTCTATGTTTATCCTCTGACTTTCCACCATAGGTTAAAAGCAAGAATTCTTTACCTAGAGTTCACAGACCCTGCAATGGCTCCATAGCTAGATTTCAGAAGATCTGTTTATTTGGGTGAGGAAAAAATAGATCACGTTTTTATTTTCACTTACCTCTAGTTGAAATTTAGTATTTAACTTTAATTATGAATTAAAAAATATTTTAAGGAGTCTATAGGCTTCAGCAGACTGCCAAAGGGGTCTACAAAAAAGGTTAAGAATCCCTGGGATAAAAGAGTCCTTTAATGTACAAAGTCATCAGAGCATCAGAGTTGGCTCATTCTGACCTCTGGGATATTTGCTACTGCTCTTATAAGAACCATGCTATTTTTTGATATTCATCCTCTGTTATCAACCCTTGCTTCTATTTTCTATAAATGCCATTTATTTACTTATGTATTCATTTATTTTTAAAGCCTTCACCTCCTGATTTAGTATCAATTCTTTTTAATTTCTTTAAAAACCCATATCTATCATATACATCTATTTATATTAATACATTATTTTATAAATACTTAATTATACAAATCTATCTATTGGTTCTAAAGCAGAAGAATGGTCAGGGCTAGTCAATGGGGGTTAATTGAGCAGCTCAGGGTCATACAGCTAGGGAGTATCTGAGACTAGATTTGAGCCCAAGACCTCCTGCCTCTAGTCCTGGCTCGCCATCCACCAAGCCACCTAGCTGTCCCTTTAGTATTAATTCTAAGATAGAAGAGTGGAAAGGGCTAGGCAATGGGGATTAAATGACTTGCCAGGATCACACAGCTAGGAAATCTGAATCAGATTTGAACCCAAGTCCTCCAGTTTCTTTATCCATTGTCCTACTACTGCCCCTACAAATACCTTTTGAAAGTTTGGTTATTGAGTTTTCCAGGCAGCCCCATCTGCTTTTTAGATAGCCCCCATTTTTCTTTCTCATGAATTATTTGTTTGTGTCATCACAATTTCATTCCCATCCTTCATGACTTAACTTCCCTCTTAGAATTTTAGGTCATGGAAGAAAAGATAGAAGGAAGAAAAGAAAGAAGGGCAGAAGGAAGATAGACGCTATTATTATTACCATTTTCTAGCTAAGGAAACTGAGGCAGATGGAGGTTTGTAGCTAGTATCTGAGGCCAGGTTTGAACTGAAATCTTCTTGACTCCAGCTTCAGCACACTATCCACGAGTCACCTGGCATCCATAGTACTGTATCCAACCACAAGTCAAGGTTCTTGTTTAGTGATGGTGCCAAGGACCAATTCAGTTTCACTAAAGATGTTTTACTTATTCAATAGAGTAAGAGTTGGGGATATACTTGAGTCCTAAACCTGGAACTCTATCTTGATTCAACCAGTAGTTAAAGCTGGAACTCAAGCAGAACTTCTTACGTGTTCCCCTAAGGGTTGAATGCATCCAGCTCCTCCTTACCAGGGACCCAGTGCTTCCCAAAGTGACATTCATACAGCCTCGATCGCTCAACACTTAGCTTCTAGACAAGGTGGACATGTTCTGCAGAGTCATAGTGAATTTCAAGTTGAAGATTAGCATCACTACGTAATCCTAAATAAACAGCGAAAGCCTCCAGTCTGGAATATAGCCATACACAGATGAGGAAGCCTTTGAACAAAGGCAATCCCAGGAGGCAACCAGGTAGAACTACCTTCCTTTATACACATTCCCTTTCCTCATTGAACCTCTGAGGGATAGAGAATAAAGACTCTGCAAAAATGACAGTTTAGTGTAAGTGGCTAGAATAATAAAATGAAATTGGACCTTGGATAATTTTACTAAGTGTGTCCCCAGAGATGAAAAATTATACTTCCTTCCTTTAACTGGAGAAATGAGGGACTATGGGTGTGGAATGTTAATACAGCTGAACTTCTTAAAAAAAAGAAAAACAACACCTAAACTTTTTTTTTTTTTAAACAAGTGAGAATTCAATGGCTAAGAAAAGAGGAGGGGATGTATTTGAAAATAAATTTAAGGGGGCAGCTAGGTGGCTGAATGACTTGAAAGTCAGGCCTATGGACTGGAGGTCCTGGGTTCAAATTTGACCTCAGACACTTCCTAGCTGTGTGGCTCTGGGCATGTCACTTAACCTCCATTATCTAGTTCTTAGCACTCTTTTGCCTTGGAACTAATACACAATATTGATTCTAAGACAGAATGGACAGATCTTTTAAAAAGAAAAGAGAAAAAGGAAATGAATGTAATGTGAAAGTAAAAAAATTAATAAAACTTAAAAAAAGAAAATAATGTGTTAGGTATCTTTATTCTCCTGCTACCTATGGAGAGAAGGAAAACTATTCTGGTGAATTTGAGAACTTATCATAGCCTCATTTTAGGGAGAGACCCCTGTTATCATATTCTTTTCTACCCTTTCTCCCACCATCACCTTCATCCATCCATCCATCCATCCATCCATCCATCCATCCATCCATCCATCCAACTACTTACCTACCCATCTTTCTATCTCTATCTATCTATCTATCTATCTATCTATCTATCTATCTATCTGTCTGTCTGTCTGTCTGTCTGTCTATCTCTGTTTTCTTTTGTTTCAGCATTTGTCCAACCTTTTACACCTGCTGTATCTCCTGAGGCTCTGCTTTTCTCCTTCAGTCAAGGATATCTTGGTCTTCCAGGTGACCAATGTTCTGTAGCCTGGGGCTCTGGAAACAATGAGATATGGCTACCAACCAAAGGACGCTTTTCAGAGATATGCAGTGTGGAAGGGTCTGCTGACCTCAGCTGTCCTTCTAAATTACAGGTGTACATGTGAGCGTCAGTAGGAACAGCAGCCGCTGACATAAATATTAGCCAACACCAGGAATTCTTACCATGTCTTCAGATTTCAGAGGGTCTGTGAACCTTTGTAGGGAAAAAATATAACTTTTAAAAATTCAAAGATACTATATTTTCCCAATAAACATAATAAGAATTTTCAATATACATTTTCTGAAATTATAAGATCCAGATTGTTTCCCTCCCTCCCTCCCTTCCGCCAACCCCTCCCAGAGATGGTTAGCATTTGATCTGGATCATACCATCTTTTTTTTTTATCACTCCCTTCTAACATGAAATCTAGCATTTCATTTCGTTCTGATTAAAAACAAAAACCCACATTATTCTAAGAAGATATTCAGAGACTTCACCGGGCTGCCAAAGGAGTTCATAACAAAAGTCTCATCCATGAAACTTCCAGGCTGCCCACCCCCTCATGGTCCATAAAGCAGTCGCTGCAGATTGTGGAAGCTGTTTTCATGTTCATTTCTTCACATTTGGAAGACAAAGTTATCCAATCCTCAGTCTGTCATCAAGCAATAAGGAGTAGGGTTGTGGGTGGTCCCCTTTTGGGGGTTAGGCAAAGTTCAAATTCATTTACTTCCAGCTCTACAAGGACCTTCAGGGAACAAACAAGCCAAACGAGGGGCCTTGGTGATGGAGGCGTCTTTACTTTCTGAACTTTCCTCCTTAGCCTTAGCCCTTTCTTGCCACTTTCATTTGGCTGAGGTCTCTCTGGTCCAGCTGGGCAGAGGGCAGAGTGAGGCCCAGGCACAACAGTGCCCTTGGGAGAAGTCACAGGGTTTCTATTCTAGCTTCTTCACCTTCAGGATTTCCAAGTTGGGAAGAAGAAATAAAGCTCCCTGTCCTCCTCCCTCGCCCTTCCTTTATCACCCTACCCCTTAAGCGGTAGGCAGCGTTCTGACTGGCACATGCTTCTACCCAAGGGCTATGAGCTATGTCCTAATCGGGCCGAGTAAAGAAGGAGCCAGCCACGGAGCAATAAGAGCAATCTGGGGAACGCTTTGAAGAGATGCGAGAAGCGTACGAGGACAGGGCTCCTGTTTGCCACTGATAGACATCTATGTCGTCAGCAGCCAGCTGGAGCAGGAGCGCAGTCAGCTCTTGGCTCTCACTGACGTTACTGAGGTTTGCCTGGGAGAAGAAGGGAAGGAGGGAGGGAAGGAGAAAGAAAGGGAGGGAGGGAGCGAGGGGGGGGGGGGGGGTTGCTGCTCCGTGACTCTTCTTTCCTTTCCCAGCGCTTCATCGCCGGTACCAAAGTCTCACCAACTGCTTTCCAGGACTGCGCTGGTCACCCGAGGAGGGAGCAGCAAGCCATAGATGCAAACGTAAGGGGACGCGCCACCCCCTCCCTTCAGCCCTTCCTAGCTTGGGGCTGGATCTCCACTCCCCCGCCTCCCTCCCTCCCTCCCCAGCGCATCCCGATCTAGCGGGGAGCTGCAGCCCCGGCGGGCGTGCTGGTGATGGATAGGGGCTGGGCAGTTCTCCCCGCCCGCTGGCCCGGGCTGGGAGCAGAGATGCAGGCGCCGCTATCCACCCCCGGCTTAGCTTGGCTGTTGAGGATGGAGGAGGTGGGGGGGGGGGGGGAAGGGAAGGAGGAGGGAGGGAGAAAGGGGAAGGGGTTTGTCTCCTGATTGGCTGCAGAGCGCCCCAGAGCCCAGGCTGGAGAGGTGACAAGGGAGGGAGGGGGGTAAGGGGCTCCAAACTAAGTGCAGCGCCGCTCTGCTGGGGGAGGGGGCGGAGGAGGGGGGAGGGAGGAGGGAGGGAAAGGAAGCCGTGGCGTCTAGGCTCTTGCCTGGGGAGCCAGAGCTGGGCACAGCCCCAGCCAGTGAGCGGAGTGGCCGCAGGCAGCCAAGATGAGCAGCAGAGTGACTTTCTTCGAGGTGGGTGCGTGCATGATACTTCTCTTTTTCAAGTTTCCAGTCGGGCATCCGAGATTTCTGACAGTACTCTAGGTTCGACTCTCGGGCCAGCAGTGAACCCCCAGCCCGGGGACATCCTCTGGGCAGCGGCGTCAGAGCCCGAGGCAGGCACAGGGAGAGGCTCCCCGGGGGACCAGAGAGCAAAGTTGCGGACTGTCTGGGGAGGGACACTGGATGTGGATGTCCTGGGGAGGGAGAAGAGGCTGGAGCGGAGCCGGACACCGTGCCACTGCGACCTGGGGGTTTATGCCAACCCATCGCCCGCCGTCCTAGGGTCTCGGATGCCCTCTTCACGCCAAGGTTCCGGCTGAGAGCATCAGCCGAGGTGACGGTGGCCCTCCTCAGCTCCTCTGCATTGGAGCCGGGGCCAGAGAGAGCCTGGCGACTTCTCAACTTAACTACCATTTCTTCCAAGGAACAGTAGACTTGCAGTTAATCGAGCGGTCCCATATGGGAAAAGCCCCAAAGAGGATGGCTGGGGCGGAGGGAAACCCGACAGCGGCAAACGCCCTCTGCTTGAGGGACGCCCAGGTAGGGGTGATAGTGGTCCAGAAAGGGAAGGGTGAAGTTGAGCTCAGCGGTGTTGCCCACCGCCGCCTCCTGCCAGACTGGTTTCTACTTAATGCGACCCTTTGGAGTGTTTGATGTGTGTCTGCGCCCTGATGTGGTGGGTTTCACCTGGGGACAAGTTTGGGGGAGCACTGAGTGCACGACGGTGCCCATTCACCCCCAGCTGTCAAAAGCACAACTGAATTGGTGGCATTCTGAGTTCCTAACTCCTTTTTTGCCCTTTCGCTTACTGTCAGAGATCAGACAAAGGGAAAGGAGGGGAGACTGGGACGTCATCAGCAATGGAGTGTATCACCAAAACAACTCTCAGAATTCTTGCAAGAGGGCATGGAATAAGGCTCATGCTAAATGTAGCATGCCCTGCCTTATATATAAACAGGGATTTGAAAATGTCATTGCTGGGCACGCACTGCCCCCCTAAAGGGGCTGTAAACTTCAAAGCTTAGGTAGGATTCAACTCCAGAGCTATTTCTTTGCAGTGATGACATCTCCCCTCCTCACTTTACCAGCTGCCAAAGATTTCTTTCATCTGGTGACAGAATTGTTTATATATAAATTGTCATGTATCATCTATCCTGAAAACATAGTTCTTTACAAACAGCACAGACTAAGAATCATTCCAAATCATGGAGGGGGAAAGTTACTTAGGAGGAAGCATCCAAACATTTTGGAATAGGAGCCATCTGGAGTTTTTTGTGGGTTTGTTTTTGTTTTTTAACAGGAGCACACTTCTGGAGGAATCCAGAAGAAAATTGCCACGCTAGTTATTCT
This sequence comes from Monodelphis domestica, assembly GCF_027887165.1. Lineage (NCBI taxonomy): Eukaryota > Metazoa > Chordata > Mammalia > Didelphimorphia > Didelphidae > Monodelphis > Monodelphis domestica. The sequence goes on from NC_077228.1 coordinate 458,696,735, forward strand.
GATGTAGTCTGGCTTTTCAAACTCATGAGATCCTGTAAAGAATTTGGAAGGATACCCGTTTTACATTACTGAAGGAAAACTCTCTTTGTACATAAAATCTTTCAAATCTCACCACCTTCAGTAAGTTTTATTAAGTGTATGCTGAATGCTTGAGAGGCAGTATAAGGTTCTGGATAAAAGGTAAGACTTGAATTAAGGAAGACCTAGGTACAAAGCTAGGTACAATGGGCTTCTTCTGAAATAGACTGACTATGTGACCAGAAGTGAGTCATTAAACCTCTCCATGCCCTCAGGTAACTCTTTATAAGTCAGAAACATGTCAATCTGTGTTAGTGAAGAGACTTTCCATAATGGAACTTCTCTACCTTGATGAAATCATAGGTTGGCTCTTAACCTCCATCCTAAAGACTCTGGGTCCAGTATTATGCTGAGTACTACATGGTAAAAGAGAAAGACAAATGATGATTCTTGCCTATACATTTTATTATGACAAAATAGGTCTTTGTGTTAATATTGACTAGTTATAGGAAGTGACAGTAAAGGATGGTGCAGCGGGCTTTAAGACTTCAGTTGACGCCTTGGCTTTGTCACTTATATCCCACAAAATAGTGTGTCTCTCTGAGTCTCTTTGAGACTCAGTTTTCCCCATTTGTAAAAGGGTGCTAATACCTCAAAGTTGTTATTATAAAGTTTAGATTAGATAATGGATATGGAGTACTTTGTAAACTCATTCTGCTTTATAAATGTCAGCTCATTTTATTACAGTGTGGTTACTTAATTTTTTACTTAGTTAATTCCCTTATGCATTCACTTCTCTTTAGCCTTATTTAGCTGTGGTTTTATTTGGTGAACTCATGGAGAAAGGGGCTGGGGGGAGTGTCTCCAAATAACAGTGGAGAACAGGGTGAGTTGCTTTATAATTGCCTTTGAGTAATTTTAATTTCAGTTATTGCCAGATTTTTCTCAGAAATGAACAGAGGAGAATGATGATGGAAAGAAGGGAAAACTTGCACAATAGCTGAGAAAATAGATGAGGGGAGATCAAATGGGGACGGGGAGTCATTTAAGGAAGTAACCCCTTTATGTACCTGCCAAGACCTTTAGTTACATCTCTATATCTCTACAGACTCCTGGGATGGGGTAGGAGGGACAGCATGGTGGGTAATGATATCCCTCTGTTAATTGGAACTCTCTCTCTCTCAGAAACCCAGATGAACATTATACCCCAAAGCCAAAGAATTAGACACTCAGCAGTTTATTTTAAAGGACAATAATCTCAGACGGCTACATTCTGTGGACAATTCACGTGTTAGTCTTGGCAAATGTACTAATTACCTGGAGACAGTGTGTTTCTTATGGGCTGTTTTGTACTTGAATGGTACATGTACTTATTCTGGGGGCTGAACTGCAATTTTATGTCATTAAAAGCATATTTGAAGTCAATAATTCAGGAGACAAAAGCAACCATTCACTCTCTAGTCATCACAGTCAGTCCAGTGAATGTGACATTAGAGCAGCTGTTCTTGCTAAAACTAGCACTCACTAGTGGGCAGATCCAGCAGTTTAAGTAGTGGTTAGGTTTGTTGGCCTCTAATAATATCCAATTACTTTAAAAAATCAGCTTAGATTGCTTTGGGTTTGGTAGTAAAAAGGAGAGAGAGAAGAAGGAAGAATCATAATTTAACCTTTGGGACATACATCCTAAGGAGCTTTACTTATTACACAGAAATCAGTATGAATGACAGAAATCAGAGGGGACCACAGGGGCCATCTAGTTCAACCCTTATTCTGCAAAGAATCCCTACTACAACAGACCTGACAAGGGGTCCTCTAGCCTGAGCTGGAAGATTGCCAGTGAGGGACAATCATCTCCAGAGGAAGTGCATTTTTACTTTCACAGGGCTTTAGCGGTTAATTCCTGACATCAAATTGCAGTTTGCCTCTTTGTAGCTTCTATTCATTACTCCTACTTCTCTACCATGGAGTCAAATAGCAGAAAGCTAATTTCGCTTCTACTTGATAACCCTTCAAATATTTAAACACTGTTGCTATGTCCTTTGAGTTTTATGCAGGCTAAACATTTCCAGTTCCTTCATCTAGTCTTCATATGCTAGGGTCCTTCTCTCTTTTTGGCTGCCTTTCATTTCGTTTGTACACTGGTATCCAGTACTAAACTCAGTGCTTCCAGACCTTCTCTCCAATGTCCTGAAGTACCTTCATCTCTCTCCCCCAATCCCTTTTCAGGTTCCTATTTTCTATTGTCTTTCCCAATTAGATGTAAGCTTCTTAAGGACAGGGGTTATAGTTCTTTCTATGAGTATTTGTATTCTCAGCACAAGGTAAGGGACTTAACAGACTTGTTGAAGTGATTCACTTATTGTCTGACCCGGACAGAGTACACAGGAACCATCATTTTCTTATTCCTGGAAGCCACCCCTCCATTCATGCAAGCCAAGATGATCTTTTTTGGCTGCCATGTCATAATGCTGACTCATATTGAACTTGCAATCCATTAAAACCCCCAGATTTTTTCAACAAAGTGTAATCTAAGTATGCCCTCCTCATTTTGTACTTGTGTAATTGACTTTTTGAACCCAAGTATAAGATTTTACATTTATCCTTACTAAATTTCACCTTATTAGATCCAACCTAGTATTATAGACTTGCCAAAATCCTTTTAGATCTTGACTCTGTCATCCTGTGCATTAGTCATCCTTAGTAACATTGCATCATCTGCCAATTTGATGTATATGACATCTATGCCTTTATCCAAGTCATTGATAAAATTTTTAAGTAGTACAGGACCATGTACAATACAGATCCTTAGGGCATTCTATAGAAGATTTCCTGCCAAATAGACATCATTAATGACAACTCTTTGAGCTTGGTCATTCAACCATTCCTGTATCCACCTAATTGCATTATTATTGAGTCCACACCCTTCCATATTTTCCACAAGAATAATGAAATATTTTATAAAATGCTCTGCTAAAAGCTCAGACTGTTATCTATGCAAGAGGTGTTAAACATGGCCCATAATATTCCTAGATTAAAGTGTAATTGAGAAATGTTTAACAAAATCAATAAAAAATACAATAAAATGTAGGTAATGTTAATATATGATTTTCTAAGTAAAATGTGGCAGCTAAGTGCCTCAGGAGATAGAGTGTTAAACCTGGAGTTAGAAAGACTCATGTTCCTGAGTTCGAATTTAGCTTCACATACTTCCTAGCTCTGACCCTGGGCAAGTGATTTAACCTTGTTTACCTCAGCTTTCTCATCTATAAAATGAGCTAAAGAAGGAAATGGCAAACCACTCCAGTATCTTTGCCAAGAAAACCCCAAATGGGGTCAGGAAGAGTAGGATAGGATTAAAACCACTGAACAACAAAACCCATATGGACCCCACAAGATTCCTTATTTATTTTTTAGTGATCTCAATTTCTGAGTTTGACATTATTAATCTTCACAATTCCTTGACCTATTAGTTTAGTACCCTTATTAATAAAGGAATTACATTTAGTTTAGTGTGACTGATTCTTGAAGCTATGTTCTTTGTGATCACCACTTCCTTTTCTAAATATTAACTCTTCATCTTTTCAATGATCTTATATAGAGTTTTTCTAGTATTTAAAGGCAGCTCAATGACCTAGAATTCACAGTATCTTCTATTCCATTCTATTTGATTCTATTCTATCATATCCTTCAAAAGTTGGGACATTTGACCTTTTCTAGTCTTTTAATACTTCTTCCATTCTCCATGGTCTTTCAAATATACTGCTCCATGGTTCCACAATCATATTTTCTATTTCTTTCAATACCCAAGGACACAGTTGATGTGAACCAGGTGATTTGAATTCATTAAGGGCAGCTAAAGAATTCAAATCTCTTTACTTATCTTGGACATTGACTTCCTATGAGTCATTTTTTGTTCTATCATATGTCTCTAATCAATCCATCAGCACACTTATTAATTGACTACGGTGTGCCAGGCATCATAGTAAATTTGAGGCATACAAAACAAAAACCAAAGTCATCTTCACCCTTAGGGAGATGACATAACATAGAGGAAAACAACATGTACACACATAAGTGTATACTAAGCAAACAAAACTCTAGTCATTTTTTGGTGAAAGAATTCATTAGCAGCTGGAGTAAATCAGTAAAGGTCTCTTGTAGAAAGTGACACTCAGATAATGTTCTAAGGGAGCTGGGGATTCTATGAGGCAGAAAGCAGTGCATTCCAGATATGAGAGATAGCCTGTGCCAAGTCACCAACAGAGGAGACAGAAAGAAATCATAGGAGCAGCTAGGTAGCATAGTATATGGAATACTGGGAGGACCTAGGTTCAAATCTGGTCTCAGATACTTCCTAAATGTGTGACTAAGCAAGTCACTTAACCCTGATTGCTATTCTTTTGTCTTAAAACTCACACCAAGACAGACAGTAAGGGTTTTGAGAGAGAGAGAGAGAGAGAGAGAGAGAGAGAGAGAGAGAGAGAAAGAAAAAAAGAAAGAAAAAGGAATTGGATGAAGGTGGCATCTGAGCTTTTATAGATAGAGATTCTGAAAGGCAGTGAGACAGAGGAAGTATATGCTAGGCCTGTGAAAAGTAGAGGGGTGGGTGTTCTAGGTTTGAAGCACAGTTAGCTAGCTGGTAGACCAGTTGGCCAGGAATGGACTGTTTGTGTAGTCATAAAATGAGGTCAGTAGGAGCAGCTGAGTGGCTCAGTGTATTAAGAGCCAGGCCCAGAGAGAGATAGGAGGTCCTGTGTTCAAATTTAGCCTTAGGCACTTCCCAGCTATGTGACCCTGGGCAAGCCACTTAACCCCCATTGCCTAGCCATTACTGGTCTTCTGCTTTCGAATCAAAAGAGTATTGAATTTAAAGTCAGAAAGTAAGGATTATTTAAAAAAAAGAAAGTCAGTCAGTCAGTTTCTTCATTACCAACTTGCCATAAAATGCTTCTAGTATTAGCCCCAGGAGTATAGCCATCTGAAAGCTCATCTTTTTCCCTGAAAGTGTTGTTAAAGAGAATTTCTTTGTATTATAAACAGCACTGATCTCATGGCAGCAGTCACCAAAGTGTTTGTCCAGATACCTACCACATAGATGGCACTCACCAAGGTGCCCGAGGTCCTTTTCCTTCAGGGGTAGATAGAAGTTAAAGCAAGTTTTTAGAATAGGGCAACCCTTTGGGAAGTCAGAGTGGGAATGAACCATTCATCATTTACTCCCAATTGCAATGTATCAGAAATGGGGCAAGATAGAAGTCCTCCAGAGAATTCAAACTGACTAGATGTGGCTGTTTTAGTCTCAGGAATAAGCTCTCAACATTGACAAATACATTTATTTTAATCACTGAGCCTACATAGCTCACGTAGTGTTCCTGCTTACCATGACTGTTCATCTCAGAGTGACTGAAGAACACCTATAGTTGACATACCTAAACACACATGTGTACACCTTTGCCAATTTATGTGATGAATTGGTTCCATGAAGACACCATTTTAGACAGAAGAAGAACCCTATTAGAACAGAGTGGACTAGCCTATAGACCTTAGAGATTATCTACTCTAACTTTTCCATTTTTCAGATGGCAAAACAGAGGCACAGAGAGAAGGGCTAGTTAGTCAGTGTTGATTTTTCATGGTTTCCCAGAACTTAAAAAAAATGCCACAAAGTACTAGTATTATCAAGTAACAATTTAAGACTCACAAATTTCTTTCCATAATGATCTCGTCTGGGCACCACAACAACCTTGTGATGTAGGTACTGTGGGTTATCATTATTCATATTTGCCAAAGGACGAAACTGAGACCTCAGGAAGGGTCATGACTTGTCAGTGGTCACACAGCTAGCAAAACTGCAACTAGCCAAATCTGTTCTTAGGGTAAATGTGGGATGGAACAGAACATGGCAGTTGGGCACACAAGCCTTTGAAGGGTAAGTCACTCTAGGAGGAGGTAGGGGCACCTTGTCCCTTGAAGAACTCTGTGGTCTTTGATGTTGCATTGATTAGGGGAGAAAGCGGATCTTGGGCAAGGGGTACCAAGACACCCTAAAAGTGGGGGTTGAGGGACATATTTTTGGAAGACACATCTCTGGAAGGGAGATGAGGGGAGAGTTATCCTAGTGAGGAAGTATATCTGTGCTCCCTCCTCAACTCACCATGTCAGCACTCTAAGACAAAACCCATCCACATCTGCTAATTATAATTCTCATAGTAATGTGGGAAGTAGGATTTCACTGGGGTTTCTCCTGATTTCAATACTATCCCTCTTTACAATGCACTAGACTACCTTTTTTTAAAAACCCTTTCCTTATCTCTTAGAATCAATACAGTGGTTACAAGGCAGAAGAGGGGTAAGGGCTAGGCAATGCGATAAATGACTTGCCCAGAGTCATATAGCTAGGAAGTGTCTGAGGCCAGATTTGAAACTAGGACCTTCCATCTCCAAGCCTGGCTCTCTATCCATGGAGCCACCTAGTTGCTGCCTGGTTACCTTTTAATTTTTTCTTTCTAAAGATTATTACCTAGTCAGAATCAAGGAAAAGTGTCCATGGTGATCCAGGCAAAAGAGAATATGGCTGGAATCCCAATTCCATGGAGTCAGTAGTCAACAAACATTTATTAAGCCCTGACTATGTGTCAGGAACTGTGCTTAAGAGACATCAATTCATGCCATGCATTGGATTAAGAGTAAGGAGATCACGGGAGAGCATCTAAGTGGCTCATTGGATTGAGAGCCAGACCTAGAGATGGAAGGTCCTGGGTTCAAATCTGGCCTCAGACACTTCCTAGCTATGTGACCCTGGGCAAATCACTTAACCCCCATTTCCTAGCCCTTACCACTCTTCAGCCTTGGGACCAATACTTAGTATTGATTGTAAGATGGAAGGTAAGGGTTATTAAAAAAAAAAAGGCTAAAGAGACCTGGGTTCTGGTACCCACTCAGCTATTCACTGGTTGTGTGGCCTTGGATAAACTTGCTTACTTCTCCAGACCAAGTTTATTTGCTTGTGAAATATGATACTAGATGGACTAGATGATTTATCTCAAAGGTTCTGTCCAGCTTTAAATTTCTATGATTTTATAGGAGAGAGGATCTCTAAGGCTTCTTCCAGCTCTAAATTTCATTATTTTATACTGTATGATCAACATTTTAGTTTAGATTGTTCTCTCATATACATACATATATAAATACATATATACATATAAATATAAATAAATATAAATGCGGCTTCTCTAGCCCACATGTTGAAGTTTTCACCCGGATAGATTTCGTAGGTCCATCAGGCTTTGTAACCACCAAAGTATTCCTCATTCATTTTTGCCTTTGTACCCTGGTGTCCAACACTGTGCATAATGTAGAGCATTTGCAAATACTCATTAACTGACTAATTGATTCGGTATCATCCTGCCTCCCTTTGTACACAGATACCTACCTCTAAATGCTCCTTGTAAATAAGTAAAGTCATTTATAATAGCTATTCAATCTAATGTAGCACAGCCTGTCCTCTATTCCTTCACCCACCGTATCCACCAACCCCACCATCCCGGAGGCTGGATCTGCCAAGGGTGATTAATCACTCCTTCCCTCCGGATGCCCTGAGAAACTGTGGCATCTAAGCCCACAGTGCTCCTGGGTGCTCCCCAGTGATTATCAAGTAGCATCCTTTTTTAAAAAAAGATGTTTACTAAGCAGGTATAAATGAGAGCATTTGTTACAGAAACAGTTCCCTTAAAATCTGGGATGCATCCTCCCTGCACACATGCCCAAGCTCTGGGGAGAGTGGGCTCCGTCTTAACCCATGTGATGAAGGGGTAACTCATGGCTCTTGGGTTCTGGAGGTCCTGTTCCTTTCTGGAGTCCTCATCAAGTTCTCCTTTGTGTGTCCAAGTTCTCTACTGGGCTCCAGCGATCAATGCCCTTGTAGACTCCCGAAGCTGCTCTTCCTCCGTGTATTATTATCTGTCCTTGGCTCTGGCTTCGGATGCTGGTGCCATCGGCTGCTGCTGTTCTGGGGACAAAGTACTTGCAGATCTCCTGATATTATGAAGTTCATCAAGTTATCCTCTGGTCAAGGTGGGTGGGAAGGGAGGAGACAGAGATTCTACCTCTTCTCCAAAATGGTCCCTTTATGGGTTCTTGAGTAGAGCATTCTAACACTTGACTGACTTATGAATTTATTTAAGCCCCAGAAAGCATCTGGTGCCATGGATAGTGTATCAGGTCTGGAACCAAAAAGGCATCTTTCTGAATTCAAGGATCGCCTCAGATACTTCTAGTCTGGGCAAGTCACATACTCTTTTTGCCCTTAGTTTCTCCATCTGTAAAATGAGCTGGAGAAGGAAATGGCAAACCACTCCAGGATCTTTGCCAAGAAAATCCCAAATGGAGTCACAAAAAAATCAGATTTAATTGTACAACAACCAGAGAATGACAGCTCTCCTTTATTTACCCACAAAGTGTTTTCTGTGTGATCATTAACTTACTTTTTTTTTTTGAACCCTCACCTTGCATCTTAGAATCAATATTAGATATTGGTTCCAAGGCAGAAGAGGGGGAATGTCTAGGCAATGGAGGTTAAGTGACTTGGCCAGGATCACATAGCTAGTGTAAAGATTAAAATTATTTTGGGGAAGCTGAGGCAGGTAGAAATTAGTTTCTCTCTGCAAGGAGTATTATATTTTTATGGGGTTTATTAAAGGTTAAGGATTAAAGAAAATACAGAATAAGAAAGCACATGTCTAGGCCAGAGAGGCCTAGACAAGATAACCTCACATCATGAAAGAGACACGTCTGATCCAAAATGGAAGTCAAAAAGAGCCGGAGCCTATTCACAACCAGGTTTAAATACCCCATCTCACTCTAGGCCCAGGTGAGAATTCAGTGAGATTAGAGGGCATTCTGGGGAAGTGGAGCAAGGATTTCTGGGGATTGAAATCCTGGATTCAAGTCTATTTTTACACTAGGAAGTGTCTTAGGCTAAATCTGAAGCCAGGATCTCCCATCTCCAGGCTTGGCTCTCAATCCACCCAGCTACCTAGCTGCACCCCTTAGTTTGGTTTTAAGGTTTAGTAATTTAAAAGTGTAAAAACTGATCTTATTATAACTTTTGGATCACCTTATATAGTAGTAGCTAATTAACTTTTTTTTTAAAAACCCTTACCTTCCATCTTAGAATCAATACTAAGTATTGGTCCCAAGGCTGAAGAGTGGTAAGGGCTAGGAAATGGAGGTTAAGTGACTTGCCCAGGGTCACACAGCTAGAAAGTATCTGAGGCCAGATTTGAACCCAGGACCTCCCATCTCTAGGCCTGACTTTCTATCCACTGAGCTACCCAGCTGCCCCCAGCTAATTAACTTTTAAACATAAAGGATTACTTAGTTGTTGTCTTATTTCTGATATGCACAATGCTGTGCTTCTAGTTGGTACTTCATTGGTAAGCACTAGAAACGTTTGTTTAATTGAATTTGCTTCCTCAGTTTACACCTTTGGTTTATTTATTTGTTCTATAGAGTTCTCTAGGAATTATTCACACCTAGTTTATGTCTTTGATTAATTTTGTAACTCTAAGTGGCTTCTCACTTGATAACAGTAATAGGTCATAGAGTGTCTTGTTAATTATATTAATTGGTCTTGAGGAAGGTGGGTCACCTCCTCCTCCATCATTATCATATTTTGCCTTTTTTATTTTAGAAAGGAAATAGGCTAATCCCAAATTGGATGCTGATCCTGACATCCCAGTTTCCTGCAGGAATGGCGTGGCCCTTATTGCTCAGAGCCTGGTTATAATTGCTCTGTGATAGTTCCCCCTTGGGTATCCAGTAGAGACCCTCATGGGAAGAGGAAACAGAACAGGGAGAAGCTCCAGGGAAAATGGATTCCTTCATATGGATCCCTTGGCACTGAGCAGAAATTATTCTGAAAATGCCCTCAGCCTCAGTAAACTAGGGTCCAAACTCGTACAGCTGGATTGGTGGAGGCAAAATTGGATTTTGAAAGTTGTAAACCTTAAAGTACTATAGTGACATAGATTTTCTTCTTGGCTGAAATGCAACTGGGCATGGGTTCCTGCCTAAGAGAGAGAAGTTTGCTGACATGGTGCTAATTTGCTTTTAAAATGGCTCCTTCCCGGTGACCCTTTAGTGGATTTGGTAAATCTTAAATTGGAAGGGACCTCAAAGGCCACCTCTTCCAAATCTCCCATTTTATAGAGGGGGAAATTAAGGGGCAGAGAAGGAAAATGCTTTACTTTTCTCTGGGTGACTTTTCCTGTTACACTCTTCTCCATCTGCTACCAAAGAGTTCGTTTAATCATTCAATAAACATTTATTAAGTACCTACTATGTATCTGTCACTGGACTAAGCCCTGGGGATAAAGAAGTAGACAAAAGACAGTGTCTAACCTCAACAATTTAATGGAGGAGACAACCTGCAAACAAAGCTAGCTATATATGAGATCAATGGGAACGAATTAATAGATGGAAGGCATTAGAATTAAGCAGGATTGGGGAAGGCTGTCAACAAAAGATGAGATTTTAGTGGTGACTTAAAAGGAAGCCAAGGAAGTCAGTAGTTGGAATGGAGGTGGCAGAGAGAATGCCTAGAGCCCAGTTTTGGAATGTCTTGTTCAAGGGAGGCTAGTGTCAGTGGATCAAAGAATGCAATCAGGATATCCCTCAAGGAACCTGAGAAATCAATCAATAAGCATTAAGAGCACCTAGCATGTGCCAGGCATGGTGCCAAGTGCTGGTGATACAAAGATGACAAATGACACACTCAAGGAGCTTCCAGTCTGGAGGAGCGAGAGGGAGGGGAGGATACGATATATGTACAAATAGATATGTGCCAAGGAGAGATGCAGAAACTTGAGTAGGGAATGAGCACTCCAAATGGGGGTGGAATCAAGGCTGGTTTCAAGGAAGAGGTGAAATCTGAACTAAGATGGAGAAGATAGAGATTCTGAAAGCCAGTGATGAGGACAGTGATGTTCTCCAGACATAGGAGTGGAGCTAGAGAGACCAGTGTGCAGATGACCAGGGGTGAGTACATTGTACTTCGAGTTCAAGGAACAACTGGTAGTCCATTTGGGCTGTAGAACACACATAGAACACATGCAAGGAAGTACTGTTTTTGCTTTCTGTGTGTGTGTTTTTTTAGTTGAAATGGAATAATGTTACTAAGGAAGGAAAGCCAGAGTCATAGGATTTAGATCTGGAAGAGAATTCAGAGACCATCTAATTCAATTCCATTTTACAAATGAGAAAACTGAAGTCTAGAGTGGTTAAACAACTTTCCCAAGGCAAGTGTTGGCACCAGTTCTTATAGTTCCAGAGTCCATTGTTAAATTTTCAGTGTTGAACATCTACATTTTTGAAATCAGCAAACGCTAGGGCTTAATTTATTATTTTGTTGATGGTTTAGAGTTAAAAGAAAATGATGGGGAAAATGTTAACAATCTAGATTAAATCTAAAATTGTGTTGTGATACCCATGTCCCAAAGTGGCCCATCTAAGTAAGGAGCAGAATCAAGATGCAAACTCAGGTTGTAGAATCAGGGATCTCCAACTAGAAGGGATTTGTGAAGTCCAGTACAACCTCTTCATTTTACTGATGAGGAAACAGAAAAGTAATGTAATTAGCTGAAGATCACAGAGTCCTTGTCAGGATTCAAACCCAGATCCTCTGACCCAGGTCCAATGTTCTTTCTACTGCCTCAAACTTTACTTACCTGTTACCTCCTAAAAAGGAGGGATCATTTTCTTCTTTGCATTTAAATTCCTAGCACATAACACAGTGCCTGGTACATAGTGCACATTTAATACACACTTACAAATTTATAGACTGGTTCTAGAAATCTGATGTCCAAAAAAGTCTTTCAGTAATGTAAGGTTCTTGTTTTTGTTTTTTTTTTAGTTCCCAATCTATTTGGATTCAATTAAAAAAAAATAAACACACTTTTAGAACACATGTCAAATGCTCTAAAATTTAGCCAAACACCCAAATTAGTGGAGTCCACCCCATTGGTGCTGAGTAAAGTACCACTGCTGAGATAGAGAAAAAGAAAGATAATGTAATGACCTCTTAAATGAATAAAATAAGATAAGCATCCCTAACAATAATAACCACCTCTAGGTCTGTTGCTTTGGACCCAGGGGCATAGTCTAGACTGGATTTGATCCTAGGAGACCTTGGCTTCTAATGAGAGGACTAAGCTCCCCATTCTTTTATAATTTTGTTATTAAATTCTGAATATAACAAAGAAAAATTTCCTGTACAAAGTAAAATGGAAAAAGAGGATAACGTGAAACTGTTTGCTTAAAAAAAGAAGTAATTCAATTCTATCTTCAAAGCTGTTCTTCTTATGTCTCTTTTCTGTGTATCTCATAAAATGCTTCCTTATCTTTTCTTTCTTTTCTTCCTTTCTCATAATACTATCATTGGCTCCTTTTCCTTCTTCTCTCCTCTCCATTGAGGATAGAGTTTTAATTCTTGTGATAAATAAACATAGTCAAGTAAAACAAACTCAAGCAATGGCACATCCAAAAATGTATGTCCCTTTCTGTACCTTGAGTGTGTCAGCTCTCTGTGAGAAAGTGGGTTGTAAACTTCATCACTGGTCATCTGGAGTTATGGCTGGTCAGGGCATCCGTCAGAGTTCTTGGGTCTTTTCAAGTTGTTTTTCGTTCTAGTTTTGCTGTTATTGGGTACAGGGTGCTCCTGGATCTGCTTACTTTGTTCTTCCTTAGTGCATAGAAGTGTCCCCGGGTCCTTCAGAAACTGGCCCCTTTCATTTCTTTTGGTATATTAATATTCCGTGACACTCATAATGCCATCATTTGTACAGTCAGTCTCCATTTGATAGGCATTCCCTTTGTTTCCGGCTCTTTGCTCCAACAAACAGAGCTGCTATTAATATTGTTGTGCACATAAGCCTCACAGCACTCACTGATTAGACTTAAGTAATCAGTAACTTATAACTGAGGCTGGGAGATTGAGTCACAAACACCAGGACATGAAGCAATTTGCAGGACTGTTAAATGGGTCGCATCTCCTTCCACCATCTACCACCCGCTACTTATTTTTCTAAACAATTCCTGTATAGGCTTCTGCTGGAGTTCACAGAAATCAGAGGATCATAGAGCTGGAAGGAACCTTAGAGGTCATTTAGCCCAAACTTCATCTGGCAGACGAGGGAATGGAGAGGCTAACATGTCACCCAGGTTTTGTTGTTCAATCACTTGTTTTTTTCAGTCATGACCCTCTTGGGGGGTGAGTTGACAATTCCTTCTCCAGTCTATTTTATACATGAGGAAACTGAGATAATGGAGTTAAGTGACTTGTCCAGGGTCACACAGCTAGTTAAATATCTGAAGCTGGATTTGAACTCACAAAGATGAGTCTTCCTGGCTCTAGATCCTGCACTCTATCTGTTGCACCACAAAAAGCTAGCATTTAAACCAAGGTCCCCTGATGCCAAACCCAGAATTTTTTTCCTGTCCTCTATATGGCAGTTGTTTGACTCTTGGTGAGGATGACCTCTTCTCCACCTTTTCTGGATGATGGCTATGGGAGCTGGACTTGAAATAGGGCTGGCGGTTTGGGTAGATTGCTGCCATTCCCAAAGCCTGTTGTTGGCAGGTAAGATTGGTCATCCCCAGAATGCCAAGTCCTCAAAGCATCAAAACTCCCAGGTGGTCACCTAGAGGTGGGCAGGGAGGGCTTCCTGTGTGCAGTTCCTGTTACACGTCATTTTCTTCACCTGCAGGGTCCTTGTTGAATACCGGGTGGATGTTTCAGGGAACACATTCATCTCATGTAAATAGCAATTTCCTAACAATTGGAACTCTCCGGGGAGGGGTGATTTGCCTTGGGAGATTTTAAGAAGTTGTTATTGCCCAGTCACTCAGTTTATCTGACTCTTTGTGACTTAATGGATCATATTACTCTAGGACTTTCTGTCCTCCCACTATCTCTTGATGTCTGTCCAAGTTCATGTTCATTGTTTCTCTTGCTATCTATCCATCTCACTCTCTGCCTAACCTTTTCCTTTTGCCTTTTATCTTCTCCAACATCAGAGGCTCTCCCAATGAGTCCTGTCTTCTCATTATGTGGCCAAAGGATTTCCGCTTCAGCATGTGACGTCCCAGGCTGATTTAACTAATTATTATCGATTTGATCTCCCCATTGTCCAACGGGCTTCTTCAGCACCACAATTTGAAAGTGGCAGTTCCGTGGCGCTAGGCTTTCCTTATAGTCCAATTTCTACAGCCATACATCACTATTGGAAAAACCAGAGCTTTGACTACATGGACCTTTGTTGGCAGGATGTTGGCTCTGCTTTTTCGTTAACAGGATGTAGAGTTGGAAGGAACTGTAGAGATCATCTAATTGAACCCCATCGCTTTACAGATGAGGAAATTGTGCCGTGGAGAGGTTGCCACTTCCCCAAAGTTGCACAGACAATAGTTGGCAAAACCAGGATTTCAGCCCAAGTTTCTGACTCCAAGTTCACTGCTGTTTCTATCATAACACACTAGGAATGATAATCCTTCATTGGGATACTCCTAGAAGAGTATGGATGGATGGAAGTTGCTGTAGAGTTGATTGTTGTTCAGATATAGTTGCATTGGAAATCTTTTGCCATCCTTCCCATGATGCTCAGATTCCAAATTCAAGGTCCTTCCTAAATGAATGTTCTTCCCCTTTGGTTTGGAACCAGATCACAGAGGGCCTTAAAAGCTGTCATGGGAGAGAGGCCATAGCACATAATTTGGGGGATGGATCATATGGAAATTCTGTACTGTTGTTATTATCAGTGATGGCAGTTGATTGACAGTGTCCCACTTTCAGCCAAGTGAACTTAGAATACAAATAATTTCCTACCAATATCTTGAGTACAGGAAGCAAAAAAATAATTAAAAAAAACCATGGAGGGCAGTCAGTATCTTCAGCTGACCTTGAAGGAAAGCAGAAACTTACTTATCTGTTGTTGGCCTTGGAAGAGAGCAAAACAAGAAGGTTTTGTTTTATTATATGGCTAGTGTATCAAGGGAACAAAGGGAGACATGGATGGGGTAGATGAGACTGCTTGTTTTTCACTGAATTAAGGATAATTTGAAGATGAATTTGCTCATGCCAAGAGAAGGAAGATGGGTCTCCTCATTTCTTTGCCAATCCAAATTTCCTAAAGCTACCAAAGTCATAGCCAGACCCTTTCACTGAGGTAAAAAATCCTCAATGGGTCCCTGTTGCCTCAAAAATAAAATACAAATCCCTTGGCTTGGAACTGTTGAGATCTATATCTTCCTCCTTTTTTTTTCTTTGCATGTCCCAATCTTCATTGCCTACATTAGAGAAAAATAGGAGGGAGCATAGAATGGTAGAAAGAATAGTCACTCTACAGTCAGAGGATCTGGGTTTGAATCCTACCATGGATGCTTATTTATCTCTATTGCTAGATCCTTACCCTGTTGAAATTCTTTGATCCTGTAAATATTGGAACTGGAATCAGCAAGACCTTGGCAGCTCGATGGAGCAATGGATAGAGATCATAAGATTTGGAGTCAGGAAGAGCCTTGTTCAAGTCCAACCTCAGACACTTAGTCTTTATCAGCCTCAGTTTCCTTATCTATAAAATGGAGATCATAATAGTATCTCTGTCACTTGATTGTTTGAAGGACCAAATGACAAATGTGAAGTGCTTTGCAAATTTTAAAGCTCTCCATAAAAGCTAGCTCTTCTGATTATTATCAGAGTTCAAATCCTATGTTCAATACTTATTACCTGTGTGACCCCAGACAAAAGTTCTCAGAGCCTGTTTCCTTTTTGGAAAGTGGGAATAACAATGGTATATACTTTATAGTGTTTTTGTGAGAATGAAATGGGAGGAGGCAGGCACTTTCCAGACCTAAAGAGATGAGTAAATGTTAGCTATTCTTAATATCCGATGGCGTGGAAACTGGGGAAGGAAAGAGCACATTTCTCACTTGTTTTTAGAACTTGGGGATTCTGGGGAGAGAGATGGTATGAGAATGGGGTTACCAAACTTGGAAGAAACAAAACATGACCAAGGCTTCAATGGCCAAAGCAGGTCCCAGCTTCTATGGCAAAATACCAGCTAATTACCAGTCCAGTGTGGGAAGCTTTTTACAATGAGTGTTCCTGGTTTTATGAAATGTGAGAGCTAAACATGACTTACTAATGGGGTAAAAGCAGCTAGGTAGCATAGTGGATAGAATGCTGGGCCAGGAGTCAGGAAAAGAGGAAGTCACCTTCTTGAGTTCAAATCTGGTCTCAGACACTTACTGGCTGTGTGACCCTAGGCAAGTCACTTAACTCTATTGACTTCAATTTCCTCATCTGTAAAATGAGCTGGAGAAGGAAATGGCAAACCAATTCTAGTATCTTTGACAAGAAAACTCCAAATGGTGCCAAGAAGAATTGGACATAACTGAAAAACAAATGAATGATGGGTTAAAATGGGGGTTAAACGGAGGGGAAATAGAACTGTCCCAAACTAGAAAAGGATCAGATCCTCTCCTCTCCATTTCATCAAAGAAAGTCACTCTAGGGTAAGTCAAGTTCACCACTTGACTAAGGCCTCCCTTAGGACCAATGCCCAGTGCTCAGAGGGAAGGGAACTTTGCTACAATTTACCCTCTTGGCTTTATGTGAATTGAATTAGAACTGAAGCCTTTGAAAGACCGAAGTCCTTGACTCCACCCTGTCTAGCAGCTGCAAGCTATTGATATCCTAAGATGGGATGCTAAGACCAGAATTTGGAGAGACACCATTTCCCAAGGTCTTGCTGGTGGTTTCTACTTTCAGGACTATATGGGGGTAGTGTGGGATAAGTTGTCAACAAGGACGCTTACAGTTTGAGAGGAGAGAGAAGGCTGGAATTCCTATCTGTTACTGGACAGCTGCATGGGACCTTGGGATCTTCTCCAATAAGAGGGTTGTGGTTTTTTTAGGCTCTAAGCCATACAGAGCTTTTAGATCATCCTCTCAGTGTCCTCAGCACTCCTATTCCCTCTCTGGCCAAGCTTTAGTGACCTCTGAATAAAGGGTCATAGATGATTGGACTCCTTGTTGCCCCTTAGAAATCAAATTTTGAAGAACAGTGGGAAGAGTCTACAGAGCCAGAAGATCAGGGTTCAAATTCTGCCTCTGTCACTTACTACCTGTGTGGCCTTGGACAAAGTATTGTGACAAGGAAATCACTTTAAAAGACTGATATATATTACTTAACTCTCTGGGTTTCAATTTCCTCATTTGTAAAACAAGGGAGTTGGATTTGATGGTGTCAAAGTTCTTTTCCACCTCAAACTCTATGATTCTATGATCCTAGGGTGATTCTCTTTCTCTGTCTGATCTCCCTCTAGAATAGAGAGAGAGAAAGTACAAATTCTAGATGAACTTTCTACCAGAGATAACTTATTTTTAGGGTGTCTGGGGACCCATGGTTTGACCACAGATCAAGCAGTCAGATGAAAGGGTTGGATACCTCCTTCCCTCACTTCCTTGATAACCAGCTTATTCTCCATATCTTTCCAATCTGGTTTTCTTCCCCATCATGCAATTGAAACTGGCTTCTCAGGGGCAGCTGGTTAGTTCAGTGGTTTGAGAGCCAGGCCTAGAGATGGGAGGTCCTAGGTTCAAATCTGGCCTCAGGCACTTCCCAGCTGTATGACCTTGGGCAAGTCACTTAACCCCCATTGCTTAGCCCTTACCACTCTTCTGCCTTGGAACCAATACACAGTATTGATTCCAAGATGGAAGGTAAGGGTTTAAAAGAAAAAGAAAGAAAGAAACTGGCTTCTCCAAAGTCACCAATGGCTTCTTTACTCATTAAATCACTGGGTTTTTCTCCAACATAACATCCACTTATCACCCATTAGAGTGGGTTGCTCTTCCATTCCACTCTCCCTCCCATAGCTGTGCAGCTTCAAAATCATCTTCTTCTAAAGTATCAACAAAGCAGTTATAACTGATCCTGGAATCTGTCTCAACCTTTGTCTTGTCACTGGACTTTGATGACTCTGAAAGAGAGGGTGAGGCTGATGATTTTGGGCAACTGCCTCACTTAGTAAATCCAATTCATGGGAGAGTCAAAAGGCATCCCCAGTGACATCCTTTTGGTTCCCTTAAAGTAAAAAGGATAACAATCAACCAAGGTAGCTCTGGGAACTTCCCTCTCTCTCATCAGACTCACTAGGGGGAAAATTACTGATAGAAGAGACTATTGATAGAGTATACCTTATAACCAATTAAGGTTATTCCCTCTAAGTTGAGAAGATGGCAGGGTCAAGGGAAGACTATTTTAGGCTGGAGGAGTTTGTTTATAGCTAATGGGAAAGGTGCTGGTAGAAAGGAAGAATGAATAAAAGGAGAAAACCATTTTATCAAGAGTTTACTCTGTTCCAAGCCTTGTGATAGCCACTAGAGATAGAAATACAAAAGGGAGACAAACCTTAATGTCAAGGAGCTTACATTCTAATAGTGGGGGACAGGACATACATATCGGAGAGATGGCTGAGGAAGGGTTTTTCAGTTTGGAAAATCACAGGGATAATGAATGGAGCCAGTTGACTCACAAAGTAGTAAAGTCAAAGCAAAGGCAAAGTTATTGATTTGATTATCCAGATATAGACAGGAATGGGGGTGGAGTACAAAAAGAAGTAGGTCAGGGTGTAAGGTGAACCATATCCTAAATATAGTGGGCCACATGAGCCACTCAACACTCAGGACAGAGGGGCTTTGGGGCACAAATTCCAGAGCTGCAAAAGAAGGTAACTATAGTGAGGGCGTGGAGAAATTGAAGATGAGAGAGTGGAGAATGATTGATGGAATGAGCTCCCGAGGAGATGGGATCAAGGAAGAGTTAGCCTCAGAGTGGAGGAATCAATCTCATTCTTTGAGACAAGTCCAAAGGAAGAGAGGAGAGCTGAAGACAGAGAGAGATGAGTAAGCTCATGATGGATCACTTTAGCATTTTTTTATATATAGTAAGGAGGCAAGAAGGTATTGGCAGAGGTTTATTGTTTGAGAAGGGAGAAGGTTTGGTAAAGCAGCCTGAAGGAGTCAATCAGAGATGAATAAAAGGATTCATCCATCTAGCATCTGATGACCCAATAATGGCTTTCCAGTGATGAAAAGGTGGCTAGATATAAAGTCTAAAGGACCTTGGTTCAAATCTTGACCTCTACTTTATTATATGTGTGACCTAGGGGAAGTCTCTTCAATCTTTTTTGTTGTTGTTGTTCAGTTGCTCTTTAGGAACCCCTTGGACTATGGCTATCCAGTTTGTTTTCAGGTAATGAGAAAGGAGCTGGTAGAAAGGGAGAATGAATGGAAGGAAAAAACCATTTTATCGTGTTTAATGGATAGAAATACAAAAATGAGACAAACCCTGATGTCAAGGAACTTTACATTTTAATTTTATTATATTATATTATTATTATTATATATTATATTATATATTATATTATTTTATTTATTATATTAGTATATAATTTTATTATTATATATTATATAATTTTAATATTACATATATATTACATATTATATAATTTTAATATTACATATAATATAATAATTACATTCTAATAGTGGGGGACAGGACATTCATATGGGAGAGGTCATCGAGGAGGGATATTTCTTATCAATGGGGTTTTCTTGTCAAGGATATTGGAATGGTTTGCCACTTTTCCAGTGGATCCTTTTGTTAGGCAATCAGTGGTTAAATGATTTGCCTAGGCTCACACAACTAGGGAGTATTTGAGACCAGATTTGAACTCAGGGTTTCTGGACAGGACCAGTAATCCGAACCCCTGAGATACACAAAGAATCAGAAACTAAAGGGATGCCCCTCAGTTAGGGAATGGCTGAACAAATTGTGATTATGATAGTGATGAAATACTATTGTGCTCTAAGGAATGATGAATAGGATGATTTCAGAAAGAACTGGAAAGACCTATGTGAACTGAAGTGGAGTGTAATAAGCAGAACCAGGAGAACATTATGCATAGTAACTGAAATATTCTGGAACGATCAAATGTCATAGACTAACTACTAACAGCAATACCATGATCCAGGACAATTCTGAGGGATTTATGACAAAGAATGCTATCCTCCTCCAGAGAAAGTACTGTGGGAGTATAAATGCAGATGAAAACATATGATTTATCACTTGTTTATTGGGGGTATACGATTTGGGGTTTGGGTTTTATAAGATTATTTACAAAAATGATTAATATGGAAATAAAAATATTTTAAAAAATTGAGCCACAGCTGCCTCAAATTTTTAGACCTTAGTTTGTCATCTGTAAAATGAGAGGATTAGACTAGATGACCTTAAAGTCCTTTCCTGTTCTCAATCTTATGATATGTAAGCTATGACCTCTTACAGTTTATCCAGGGCAAGATAGTGTATGGCTTTAAATAAAGTGTGATTTAAATGGGGCACCTGTAAGGAGGTGGTGATGATTTTGTGAAGCACAAATAAATCTTTCAGATCATTGGAGGACTTCTTAAGTTCCATTAGCTTAGAGTTAATTTCCCAAAATAAATGTTAAAGGAGTGAAAACACCCTATTGAGTATTTCCCCCCAGAAAATTTATACTAATAACACAGATAAAAATAAATGATGCCAAATGAACAGCTGCAAAACTTTTTTCTTAAGGTTACACAAAGAAGCACCCAAACCCAAAGGGAGTGAATGTGAGTTTCCTTTCAGAATCCACTGTCCATCACGTCAAAAGGGAGAAAAACTCAGGGAGATCAGTCCAGAGATATGTCCTAGAGAAAAGCATTTGCAGAGAAAGAGAATATCCTTTTCTCTTCCTTAAGGAAAGAAGACAGATTCTGATCTCACGCTTTTTTTTCCTAACGTGGAATGTCAGTGTGTATATTTAACTGAATTCTGCCCCCACCCCGACCCTTTACGTAGTGATTAGTGGGTTATTAGACTTGGCAGAGAAATAGTAATTATACAAGTGACAGCATCTCTGAGACACAATGTTTTATATTGCTTTGAAAACAAATTATATCCTTCAATAGAGATCAAGACTATTTTTTTTCAAAGCAACAACATGTAATTATGATATTCTTTTCAGAAAAGACCATGCTCCTACTAAAGCAAGGCAACATAGTTTGAAAGACAAAGGGAAATGATTAATTTGGAAATTTAGCCTCGTGACCCAGCCTGGGCTTTGATATGTTTTAGGGAGAAGCCTAAGGAAGACATAAATTATTCCAAATGCCCACAATGTCCTAATGATCCCCCCATCCCCATGATAGGGGTCTCTCATCTGTTTCAACTGCCATTATTTTAATTATAAGCCTATTAGAATGCAAGCTTTATCTGGGCAAGAACTATCTTTTATTTTTTAAAACTCTTACCTTCCATCTTAGATCAATATTATGTATTGGTTCTAAAGCAGAAGAGTGGTAAAGGCTAGGTGATGGGGGTTAAGTGACTTGCCCAGGGTCACACAGTTGGGAAGTGTCTGAGGCCAGATTTGAACCACTTTCAGTCTTCAGGTCTGGCTCTTTATACACTGAGCCACCCAGCTGCCCCTATAAATATTATTTCATTTAAACCTCACAGCAATAGGTACTATTATTATGATTCTCCGTATTGTAGCTGAGAAAATGAAGGCAGACAAAAGGCAAGTGACTTGCCTAAGGTCATACAGATAGTAAGGGTTTGAGGTCAGATTTGGATTCTTTCTACTTGATCTTCAGCTGGGTTAGATATCACTAGATGAAATACAGGAAGGTATGGTAAGGGCAGGCATATTGGCTATAAATACTTAAGATTTCATTCCTTTTTAACAAAAAACTCCCTCTAAAATATCAAACACTTTAAAATCATTAAACTTTCATTCCTCATAAATGAATTAAATCTGGCTATTCTCCTACTTTAATGAATTAAACCCATTTCTAAATCATTGCTGTAAACAAAACCATTTCCTTCTTTCCTTCATGAGTCTGTCTGTTTCCTTTGTAAATTTTAGTGGTGTTTTTGTTGTAAAAAGGGTCGATAAATGGCAAATACTGAGCAAAGGCATGATTTCTTAATAGCTGCTGTTAGATATGGGGCTGTTTATTTGCTCAGGTGGAAAGAGTGAGGTCTACAGGTTCAATTTCCTCAACAAAAAAAAAAAAGGAAAAATCTCAGAGCTAGAAGGGACCTCAGAGACTAACCGGTCCAACTTGGACCTGATCAAAAGTCCTTCTATAAGGTTGCCAGCAATGATTCCGTGGCTTCCCTTCAAGAACCCCAAATTAGAGGGACTCCTATTTAGACAGTGCTAATTGCATGGAGGTTGGTTTTTTTTTAAACTTTTATCTTCTGTCTTAGTATCAATTCTATACAATAACAATTGTGTAAGTATTAATTCTATACAATAGCAACTATGTTAGAAGAACTGTGCAAGAAATTTGTATTTAGGATAGTTTTTTTCTTTTAGGGTCTTTTTTGAATAGGGGAGTGTAGTGTAGTGTAGTGTAGTGTAGTATTTTAGTCTCTTACTAGCTATATTTCTGCAAGATGCTGTGCCCTATATAACTTGTAGAGATTAGATAAACTTTTCCCCCTTGCTTTTCTCTATTTGTGGGTTTTGTTTTTGTGTTTTTTTTTTTTAAAAAAACTTTTTTGTAATACACATACAAGAAAGATGTTTCTTGCTGTAAAAAAAAAAAGTATCCATTCTAAGACAAGAACAAAGGCTAGGCAATTGGGGTTAAGTGACTTTCCCAAGGTCACACAGCTAGGAAGTGTCTGAATCCAGACTTGAACCCAAGTCCTCCCATCTCCAGATCTGGGATACTATCCACTGTGCTATCTAGCTGCCTTGGATGTTTTTCTTTGAACCTAACCTGGCCTCTCTATATCTTTTCATTGTCCCTGGGGCAGCATAAGTCTATTATTGTTTCACTTGACAGTTTAAATACCCAAAGATAGAAATCATGTCCTGCCTACTGCCCCAAATCTTCTTTTTTCCAGGTTAAATATTCCTCAAAATTAACTCCTAGCGAGGTCTATACCAGAAGTTTTACTGATGATAAATAAATAGACACATTTTACACTGAGAACATATTAGCATTGCCATCAGAGGACCTGGGTTGGAAGCTCAACTCTACTATGCACTCTACTTCCTAAATGACCTTGGGCAAGTTGCTTAAAGTGTCTAAGCTTTAGTTTCCTCATCTGTAAAATGAGGGGGTTGAACCCTGATGGCTGTATTCTTCCATCTAAAAATTACAAAAAATGTTTGGCATTCATAGAGGGTTTTCAGGTTTGTAAAGCACTTTTTACATCTTAATTCATTTGATCTTCAAAGGAATTGGTCAAGGCAGGTTATGGTCACTTTATGGATGAAACAGAGGTCTGGGGAATTTGTGTGACTTGCCTAGAGTCACAGAGCTAGTCAACATCTGAGGCAGGACTCTCAAGTTGCTCCCCACTCCAGGTCCTACAGTCCATCCATGATGTCACCTCACTGCCTTAAAAGGCTACAAACTATTTTGGGAGTTCCCTTGATGCAAACTTCTTGCATATAGCCCTGGTCACCTAGCAGGTACAGTTGAGGCATTCATAATTTCCATAGAGAATATTTTGTGTTTCATAAACTTTGTGATTGAAAATTATGCTAAAGACTAAGGGACAGCAGTTTTCTGGCAATTAATTAGAGTGAACTAGAAGCTTACATTTCCTCAGGCTACTCAGAAGAGGCTTTCCAAATGTCAATTTTTGATGGTTTCTGAGAAAGTAAATTTCTATTTATATTTACTCATGTGCTGATCTCAGAATGAATTCAGATGGGGGACTGTTACATTTAAAAGAGTTGATGTCATAAACTGTTATAATTAAAAGAGTATATGGCTTAAACTGTAATAATTAAAATAGTTGAAGATTCAAATTATGCTAGATATAAGAGTGGGTGAGTAAATGTGACCGCAGAAAATATGTTTCACTACAGTGTCTTGGTTTTTAAATCAAATATAAGGTGGTCGCCAGGGAATATATTCCCAATTATGAATATACCCAAGTCAACTGGGTTTTATAGAGAATTTAATTAATAATACAATGAGGAATTAAAGAAAGAGAGAGAGAAAAAAAAGTATAAGTATGAAGGGCCTTAAGCCAACATGGCCTAGACCTGAGTCTTAAGAGAGAGAGATCAGTCAGTCATTTATCACTAACCACAAGGTCTGTCTAAGCAAGGATTCTAGTGACACCAGGCCAGCTCCATCTCAGCTGACTTCACCAGAGAGAGTTCCAGCCAGAGTCCTCCTCCAAGAGAGATCCAGCCAGAGACTGTTTCAAAGGGCCTCTCTCCAGAACCTCCAGAGGGACAGAGTCCCCTCAGAGGAGCTCCAGTGAGACCTCCTTAGAGATTGTCCTCCAAGAGCTTCCCTTCTCCAGAGCCTCTCTCAAGAGATTCTTCCCAAGCGATCCTCATCAGAGATCTTCCAAAAGGAATGCCTTCCTTCCTCCCTTCCTCCCTTCCTCCCTTTCTCTCTCTCTCTCTCTCTCTCTCTCTCTCTCTCTCTCTCTCTCTCTCTCTCTTTCTTTCTTTCTTTCCTTCCTTCCTTCCTTCCTTCCTTCCTTCCTTCCTTCCTTCCTTCCTTCCTTCCTCCCTCCCTCCCTTCCTTCCTCCCTCCCTCCCTTCCTCCCTCCCTACCTCCCTTCCTCCCTCCCTTCCTCCCTCCCTCCCTTCCTTCCTCCCTCCCTCCCTTCCTCCCTCCCTACCTCCCTTCCTCCCTCCCTTCCTCCCTTCCTCCCTCCCTCCCTCCCTCCCTTCCTCCCTCCCTCCCTCCCTCCCTCCCTTCCTCCCTCCCTACCTCCCTTCCTCCCTCCCTACCTCCCTTCCTCCCTCCCTTCCTCCCTTCCTCCCTCCCTACCTCCCTTCCTCCCTCCCTCCCTTCCTCCCTCCCTCCCTCCCTTCCTCCCTCCCTCCCTCCCTTCCTCCCTCCCTCCCTTCCTTTCTTCCTCCCTCCCTTCCTCCCTCTCTCCCTCCCTTCCTCCCTCCCTCCCCTCCTTTCTTCCTCCCTCCCTTCCTCCCTCTCTCCCTCCCTTCCTCCCTCCCTCCCCTCCTTCCTCCCTCCCTCCCCTCCTTCCTTCCTTCCTTCCTTCCTTCCTTCCTTCCTTCCTTCCTTCCTTCCTTCCTTCCTTCCTTCCTTCCTTCCTTCCTTCCTTCCTTCCTTCCTTCTTCCAAGGCAGGATAGTAAGGGCTAGACTTGCTCATAGTCACATAGCTAGGAAGTATCTGAACCTAGGACCTCCTGTCTCCAGGCCTGGATGTTTATCCCCTGAACCACTTAGCTGTCCCAATTCTTTTACCTTTCTAACAAGAAATGGGCAGTATGCTTCATCACTAATCTCCTTGAATCATGGTTTGTCACTATTGCAAAGCAATCACATAATAGTGTTCCATCACATTTATATACCATAATTTGTTCCTCTATGGCCCAATTTATGGGTAGTCCCCTAAGATTCCCATTCTTTGTCACCTCACATAGTTATAAATTTGTGTATATCTTTAGAGTTTGTGTTGCTTAGGGCAAATCCCTCCCTTAATGTAAACTCCCTCTCAATTTCCCCTTCTGCTCCTCTCTTTCCTATTTCCCTATTGAGTGAGATGTATTTCTGTGCCCAATTCTCTCTCTCTCTCTCTCTCTCTCTCTCTCTCTCTCTCTCTCTCTCTCTCTCTCTCTCTCTCTCTCTCTCTCTCTCTCTCTCTCTCTCTCCTTTCTTTTGACAAACTCAGATGAGAGTGAGGCTCAGTTATTTGCTATTCCCCTACCCCTCTTCTCATTTGTATAGATGTCTCCTAGCACATTTGATTATTTGAGATAATTTCCCCTACTATTCCTTTTCCTTCCTTCTCCCCAGTATATTCTTGTTTTTCTCTTTCCAATCTTTTCTTAAGATCATCAAGACATATCAGAATCACTTCCAGGTCTTGTCTTATTTGATTCCCTCTACAACTCCTGACAATGAAAGGGCTCAGAGGAGACATAGTATTATTTCTCCACATTTGAATATAGTTTATTGTTTTTCATTCTTTATCATTTTTGTTCATGTTGACCTTTTATGTTCTCTTCATTTCTGTGCTTGAACTTGAAAGTTTCCACATAACTCTGATCTTTTTTCCCCAAGAATGCTTCATGATCTTTATTTCATCAAAGGTCTAGTTTTTCCTCTGTCGTATTATATTCATTTTTGCTATTCCTGGCTGTACACCCATACCCTTTGCCTTTTGGAATATTGTATTCCAAGTTCTATGATCCTTTATAGTGGTGGCTTCTAAATCATGTATGATCCTGACTGTGGTTCTTTAGTGCTTGAATTCTTTCTTTCTGGCTGCTTGCAATATTTTTTTTTAAGACCTAGAAACTGAATTTTGGCTATGATGTTCCTAGGAGTTTTCAGTTTAAAGTTTGAATTTTTTTTTCATTTTTAGGAGGGAATTCTTTCTAGTTCTACTTTGTCCTCTGGTTCTAAGAGATACAGACAGTTTTATTAATATTTTTTTAAAAAATAGGATATGTAGGCTTTTTCCGGGGTCTTGGAAGTTCAGACACTCTAATGACTTAAACATTTTCCCCCTCAATCTATTTCCAAATTCACCTGTATTTGTTATGAGACACTTTACAACTTCTGTGTTTTCAGTCTTTTGAACTTAATGTTTCTTGTTGTCTCATAGAATCATGGACTTTTGTTTGGCCCATTCTCACTTTTAGGGAGTTGATGGCTCTGACAAACTTTGGTATCTCATTCATAAAGCTGTTAATTCCCTTTACTTACCCCAAGGGAAATGTCTGGGGTATATGGGATATTCATGGAGGACTAGCACCTCTGGCTCTGGTATGAGGGCTTATTGAGTCTTTTTCTGGGTTATTCATCCACCGTTGGTTCCACCTTTCATCCAACTTGCATCTGTGGCTCCAAGAAGCGATAAAGCTTCTTGGCAAATGAGCTAAACAAGACTGAGGGTAACTGACCAGCCTCAAACCTATCAATGACTTAGGGGAATGTTTGACCCAAACATGTGAAGACTTCTCTCAATTGAATGGACCAATGAGAACAATTTGTTCCAGTGGCCATGAAAGTAGCTGCAGCAGGTGTTGTGGAGTACCTAGAGCTTGGTCAGATGTTGAAGAAGCTAAGGTCATTCATTGCATCTCAGATATCACCAGTCTTCTTGACTTTTGTCTCACCACTGGACTTAAAAAAACAAACAAACAAACAAAAAACAACCCTTACTTCTTGTCTTAAAATCTATACTACATATCATTTCCAAGGCACAAGAGTGGCAATGGCTAGGCAATTGGGGTTAAGTGACTTGCCCAGGGTCACACAGCTAGGAGGTATCTGAAGCCAGATCTGAACCCAGGACCTCTCATCTCTGGCCTTGGCTGTCTATCCACATAGTTACCCCTTCCCACTGGACTTTGATGACTTTAGAAGAGATAGTGAGGCTGATGACTCTGTGTGACTGCCTCCCTTAAATCTACTTCAAGTGCAAGTCAAGACATCACCCCTAATATCATTGATCCTCTTTGAAATGAAGGACAAACAATTCCCTTTTCAGGTATTTTTTTCATAACTATTAATTCTTTTCCAATTTTTCCCTCATGTTCTTTCATTTCATTTTAAAAAACATTTTAAACACTTCTTTTAAAACTCTTATTTCATATATTCCAGTTGAGTTTGTGCCTAAATTGGTTTTTTTTTTTGGTGAAATCTTGGTGAAGTCTTCTGGGTTGTGTTTGGAGCTTCCTTGCCAGCTCTTCCTAATGTGTTTGGGGTTTTTTGATTGTTTGTTTTCTCATTCTTCCATTCTACTTTCCAGCTTTAGATTTGAAGTTAGGGTTGAGCCTTGCATCACTTCTGGAGTGTAATAGAAAAAATAATCTGTGTGGAAACTATTGCTGGTTATGGTAACTGGATACTCTGGCTTGGGACTAGAGAGCTGCTTCTAGGGGAACCCTGAAGGTACCTAGTTACAATGGAGATAGGTGAGAGATCCTGCTAGAGAGATGCTCTGGAGCTGCCTATTGGTCACTAATGGCTAATAAACCAAGATATTTTCCTACCCTCTTCCTCCCTTCACCTCCCAGCTTTCACCCAGCCCTTTTGCCTCCCTTTCCCCTCCCCTGGTCTTAGTCAGCCACCTTCTAAGTAACTCAGGGGAACTCTGAGATTTCGGAGAAATATTCTTTACTCTTCTATTCTCAGGTAAGGAGGTTTATTGGGAAACAGGATGGAGAACTGAGGTGAGAGGGATGAGGGTTTCCCTAATCTATAATGAAGTATAGTCACAGTTGTGACTCAGAGACAGCCAGAGAGATGGAGGGCAAGTATCTTTCTTCTTTTCTTCTTTCTTTAGTCCAGTAATCTCTGCTTGAGTAACTCAAGTCCAGACTCTGTCAAAGCCACAAAGGTCTCTCTCTCTTTGCCCAAGTCAGGTAAAGCCAGCCTCTTTTAGTCAGGAAGCCAGAGAAAAGGTTTCTCCTTGTCAGTAAACCCAGAGCCAAAGTCCCAGTTTTTTCTCTCTGGCCAGGCTCCCCAACTGCCTCTCCTGGGAACATTTCATTTGGAATCTTCCCCTTGATTGACAGACAGGTCCTTCACCTTGGTCTGCATGCCTGGCTTGTCCTGCAAGTCCTCTCTCTCTTCATGTCTCTTCCACAGGAGGGAAGGTATGGATTGATCCTGTTGCTGCTTTCTTGGGGCATTCAGTGTCACACAGTGGCAGGACCTCAGGGACACCTCATTCTCAGAATCTGAAAACTTCCAGTGTTCTCAAAGGAGTCTGATCCAAAGCAATATTTTTTAAAATTTTGTTTTAAATATTTTTCCATGGTTACATGATTTGTTTTCTCTCCCTCCCCCTTTCCCTCCCCATCCCAGAACTGACAAGCCATTCCACTGGGTTATACATATATTATCACTCAAAGCCCATTTCCTTATTATCCATTTTGGTAATAGAATAATCTTTTAAAACCAAAACCCCAAATCTTATACTCATATAAATAAGCGATCAACCATACATTCTACTTCCAGGGCAATATTTGATTGCTATTGCTCTGGTAAGAGCTCTGCAATTCCTGGTCTGGGTTTGGGTCTGTGTAAGAGTGGAGCGATATGGCTGCACCTTTATTAGACAGCTGGAAAGATCCATTGGTTCCAGGTGGCAGAATTGTAGATTTCCCTTTGGGTGAGGATGGTGATTCCTCTGCAGGCTGGGCTAGATGCTAGAAATGAAACTGAGCTCTGTACAGGAGGTTTGAGTGACACGGTTACTTCTGGTTTTTGAATTTCCTCCCTTCTTCATATGATGCCTAAGGCCTCCTTTTCCTCCCTGCTCACCCCTTCTCACTCTGCTCTGGGCCTTGGGATTACAAACTAGGTATTGGGGTTAGTTCATACTTTTTACTCTTTTCAGTACCCCAATATGGGCTCAGGACCTCCACTTGCCCTGGTGTGCTGTCTCATCCAGTGCTCCACACTTCTGATCTGACTCCATCCCTAGTATCCTCAGACCTCCCTATTTATCTCTTTATATTGAACTCAATTGGTCAAATGACTTGTGCCTTTTTCTGGATTTCCTAATCAGGATTTGATCTGGTGTATTATCTAGATCTGGTTAGAGGAGTTTACCAAAAGGAGCTCCTTCAGATTGGTTTCTCCCCATTCCACATTCTTGACTCCACTTCCCTCCCACTAAAAATTTAGAGCTGATAGAACCCAAACTCCATCTTGTTTGTACTGTGGATAATTCAAGAGATAGAGGGTGGGTTATACATTTGGTACTGATTTACTAAGGGACTTTTTTTCCTCTTCTAAAATCCCCCAATCCTGGATGAAGACAAGAATCCCTTAATTAGTTGATCTTCCTCATCTCCTTTTTTCCCCTCTCCTCTCTCTTAGTGACTCATAAGAGAGTAATCTCCTTTATCTCAAGGGCAAAGTGCCTCAAACCTTGATCTAATTGAATGTTGATTTCCTAGTTCTTTGGGAAGAAAATTCCAAATGGTTCTGGAGGTCAGGAGAAATAGGAGGGACCAGAGGCAGAAGACTCTTCCTAAGCCCAGATATTTGTAGAGGCAGTGATTATGAATAATAGGATTTACACATTTATATTCAGTACAATGATCATTTTGAGCTTATGGTATAAGATGTTTTCATTTTTATCAACTTGCTTTCTAGTTTTCAAAGAAATTATTATTTAAAAAGAGAGACTCTTCTGTAATTTATGATCGTGGATTTATAAGATACTGGAATGCTACTTTCATTACTTATCTAGTTCTACTTTCCTTCTTTTTAGCCAATACCAGGTCATTTTGATGACTTCTGCTTTATGATATAATTTGAGGTTTGGCAATGTTATGAATCTGGTTATCATTTTGTTTAGTTCTAAGAAACAGAGAAATAAAATTCTTGCTCTCTTCATGGTACCGAATGAGCCTGGCCTGCCTATTATCTTATCAAAGAAAAGCAATGGGCTCCTCTCAAGAGATTACTAAGAAACAAGAGGGTTTGCTTCCCTCTTGTGTGACCCAGCACAAGCCCCTAACTGTGCCTGGATCTCATTTGCCTACTCTGAAAAATAATGAACGTACCTCCTCTGGCACCTACCAGTGCCAGTGCCAGAGGGGTGCTCATGGCGGAATGAATAGCCTTGAACCTGGACAAAAGAAGAATTCACTTTGGTTTCTAGGCCATTTCTGTGTCCAGTATTCCCTGCTACCTAGGCAGTCAGCAAAATAGGGATACTAATAATTGTATGATCTGTTCCTCAGGAATTAGGGCAGCATAGTGAGTAGGTAGATGGGTTGACCTTAGAGTCAAGAAGACTTGGTTCAAGTTGTTCCTCTGGCACATCTACCTGTATGACCATAGGCAAATCAGTTAACCTTTTAGTGCCTCCAGAAAACTCTCTAACGCCATAGAGGAATTGTTGGTCTATTGGGTGTTTGGAGTTTCCATATCCGAAGTTCCCTGCACTGATAAATCATAGGGCTGGTTGATTCCCTCTCTTTCCATCCCTACTCCTTGATGTAACCTCACCGGATTATTGTGAAGAAAGTGTCTTGTAAACCTGAAAGTACTATAGAAAATATAGTATTCAATTCAATCAATAAACATTTATTAATCACCAACTATGTACCAGGAATTCTATTAAGTTCTGAGGATACCAACACAAAAATGAAACAATTCCCATGTTCAGAGCTAATTTTCTGTTGGGGAGGCAAACTGTATACATATAAGCACAGCAGTCATGATAAGGTGTGGTGAGCAGGGTTGTTCAATCACCCTTATTCCCCTCCCCCCCCTTCTACTACTGTATCCTCAGAAAATTGCTGCTACTTTCCTGCCTCTCTAATCTTCAATATCCATCTCAGTCTCCATCCACTGGTTAAACATTCATTTTGTTTTTGTAGTATTTTCCTGACTCTGGGACTTTTTCTTTCATTAACCATACTTCACTCTTGTAAGCCAAGGAATGGTCTAAGTCTAATGGATAACAATTGTTTTATTTGATCCTAGTGGGCAGAACTAAGAGTAATGGATAGTGGTTACAAAAAGCCAGTTTAGGTTTGGTGTATGGGGAAAGTTCCCTAACCACAAAAGCTGTTCTAAAGTGGGAAAGGATATTTTGAGAGATGGTGCAAATTGAGGCAGCTAGGTGGCTTGGTGGATAGAGAGCCAGACCTGGAGACAGGAGGTCCTGGGGTCTAAATTTGGCTTTAGATACTTCCTGGACATATGACCCTGGACAAGTCACTTGAACCTAATTGCCTAGCCCTTACCTCTCTCTTCTGACTTGGAATTGATAAGTCTGGGTTCTAAGACCAAAGTTGAAGATGAGAGAGAGAGAGAGAGAGAGAGAGAGAGAGAGAGAGAGAGAGAGAGAGAGAGAGAGAGAGAGAGAGAGAGAGAGAGAGAGAGAGAGAGAGAGAGATTGTGGGTTAAATTGGGAATCTCCAAGAGTTGGGTGACTACTTATAGTGGGGATCCTTTTTGTTTATGAGTGCAATTATTTAGCCATCCTCCTTCCTTCCATGACAGCAAGAGGCTCTACCTATATTCCCAATACTGCAAAAACAAATATGAGAAGCATGAAGTGACCTGCCCTCAAGGAATTTATATTTTATTAGGGGAAGACAACACATATAGGGAGAAGTGTCAAATAGAGCTGTTTTGGAGTAGAAAATCACCAGGATGGTGAATTGGCACCATTGGGCATTTGATTCACCTGGCCTTTCTAGGAATGGTAGGGTTGATCTGACTGCTGTTTCCAGAATTAGAGGTGGAAAGGAAGTGAGGGGAGGCACAGGAAAATTGTGCATTGGGAGGAAAGGCATGAAGTTGGATAGAGAACTTTGGTTTGGGTTTAGGTCTGGGCTAAATATGAGGAACTCTCACCTGGCCCAGTGTAGGACCTATAGTCCCTAATCAGAGGCAGAAGCTATCCTGAGCAGGCATTGACTATGTTTATGTCTCTAATACCTAGCACAATGCCTGATACATAGTAGGCATTTAAATGCCTGTTGGTTGATGGATAAAAAAATTTTTTTTTACCAGACCTTCAATTTATAAACACATGCACACACACACAGAGTTCCCAGTATGGAAATTCCTTCCCCATTACAGATTGGTGCCAGTTTTGCAATTTCACCATCTTAGAGAGCTGTCCAGGGTCTTGAGTAGCTATTAAGTTTCTTACCCAGAATCTCACAACCAGTATGTATCAGAGGTAATACTTGAACATATGTCTTCCTAACTCCAAGACCAGCTCTATCTAATAGGCCATTCTGACTCTCAATAAATTCATATTTTCTTATAATGATTACTACTTCCTTTTCTAAGGGCTCATGAATGACCCATCTACTAATACTTTCCAGAATTTTGCTAGGAATTGCTGACAGGCTCACTGATCTAGCATGGCTGTTAGAATTCATCTTCTTCCATGTTTTGAAAATCAGGCTCTTTCTTTGTCTCTAGCTTTGTTGTACCAGTCTCAATCTCCATGATTTTTCAGAGCTTGCTAACAGTGGGTTTACCAATCAGAGGATAAGTTCTTATACTGTAGAAGAATTGAAGGTCATCTGGCTATGTTGTCTTGAACTCAGTGATGGCAATTAGGGTTTTGTGTCTTTTTTGTTTTTTTATTTTAAAACTTTACCTTCTGTCTTAGAATTGATACAAAATATCAGTTCCAAAGCAGAAAGAGTGATCAGTTTGGCAGTTGGGGTTAAGTGACTTCCCCAGGGTCACACAGCTGAGTACTCTATCCTCTGAGCCACCTAGCTGCCACCTTTTTTTTTTACCTATCTTGCCAGTATTATTATTCCCCCATTTCTTTTTTTTTTTAAACACATTATTTTATTTGGTCATTTTCAAACATTATTTATTAGAAACAAAGATCATTTTCTTTTTCTCCCCCCCCACCCCTCCCAATGGCGATGCGTGATTTCTCTGGGTATCACATGTGTCCTCAGTCTGAACTCTTTTCCAAGTTGTTGGTATTTTCATTAAGGTGTTCATTTGGAGTCTCTCCTCAGTCATATCTCCTCCACCCCTGTAGTCAAGCTGTTGCCTTTCCTCGGTGTTTTTACTTTATTAATTTACTTTATAAATTTACTTTATTACTCCCCCCATTTGTCCTCTGCTTGAGGGTAGTGTTTTTATTTTCTCCTTGATCCCAGTGGATTGTTCAGGGACATTGCATTGCCACTAATGGAGAAGTCCATTACGTTCGATTGTACCACAGTGTATCAGTCTCTGTGTACAATGTTCTCCTAGCTCTGCTCCTTTCACTCTGCCCCAGGGCATACATGTTGATTAGTGATATTTCCTTGTTGTCTATACTCCCTTTAATCAGGATGTATTTACCTTCCCTATCCCTTTTAATTCAGTCTATTTTTGCTTTGGCTTTGTCAGATGTCATGATTGCTACTCCTGCTTTCTTTCTGTCAGTTGAGGCCCAATAGGTCTTACTCCAACCTTTGATTCTGACCTTGTGAGTATCTACCCACCTCCTGTGTTTCTTGAAGACAACATATGGTAGAGTTTTGGCTTCTAATCCACTCTGCTTTTCGTCTATGTTTTATGGGTGAGTTCATCCCATTTACATTCAATGTTATGATTGTCATTTGTGAATTCCCCAGCATTTTGATATCCTCCCCTAATTCTGACCTTTCTTCTTTTGCTATAACCTTTTAAACCAGTGTTTTACTTTAAATCAGTTCCTCTAGTCCCCTCCCTTGTTATGCTTCCCTTTCTGGCCCCTCCCTTTTAGTTTCCCCCCCAGCCCCCCTTGGTTTTCCCTTCTCCCTTACCCTGTTGGATAAGATAGAATTCACGATCCCAATGGATCTAGATATTCTTCCCTCTCAGAGTTGATTTCACTGGGAGTAAGGTTTAAGTAATAATAATTAGCACTCTTTTCCTCTTCTTCTTATAAGAGAATTCTTCTCCTCCCCTTCCCGTTTTTATCTTTGTGTGACTAAGATTATTATATTTAATTTATTTCTATTTCTTCAAGTATATTTTAGTACCATCATTTATCCCCCCTCCCTTTTTCTTTCTTTTTTCCCTCCAAATAATGTTAATGCCCTGATCTTTCCCTATGAGTGATTCTTCTGATTACTGTATTAATGCATACCATTTTTTTAAAAATATATTTTATTTGATCATTTCCAAGCATTATTCGTTAAAGACATAGATCATTTTCTTTTCCTCCCCCCCACCCCCCATAGCCGACGCGTAAGTCCACTGGGCATTAGATGTTTTCTTGATTTGAACCCATTGCTTTGTTGATAGTATTTGCATTAGAGTATTCATTTAGAGTCTATCCTCTGTCATGTCCCCTCAACCTCTGTAGTCAGGCAGTTGCTTTTTCTCGGTGTTTCCACTCCCATAGTTTATCCTTCGCTTATGAATGGTGTTTTTTTCTCCTGGATCCCTGCAAGTTGTGCGGGGACATTACACCGCCACTAATGGAGAAGTCCATTACGTTCGATTATACCACAGTGTATTAGTCTCTGTGTACAATGTTCTCCTGGTTCTGCTCCTCTCGCTCTGCATCACTTCCTGGAGGTTGTTCCAGTCTCCATGGAACTTCTCCACTTTATTATTCCTTTTAGCACAATAGTACTCCATCACCAACATATACCACAGTTTGTTCAGCCATTCCCCAATTGATGGGCATCCCCTCGTTTTCCAGTTTTGGGCCACCACAAAGAGCGCAGCTATGAATATTTTTGTACAAGTCTTTGTGTCCATTATCTCTTTGGGGTACAGACATGCATACCATTTTTGAAAGGTACAGATGACATTTCCCCCATATGTTAGTATATATATTTGATCTAATTGTAGCCCTTATAGAAGAGAGTTTGAATAAAAGAAAAAAAAACACTTTTCTCCTTTTCCCTCTCTTTCATATTTACCTTTTCATGTTTCTTTTGCTCTTTGTGTTTGAATGTCAAACTTTCCACTGAGTTCTGGTCTTTTCTTTGCAAATACTTGGAAATCTTCTATTTTGTTGAATGCCCATTTTTTCCCCTGGAAGTATATAGTCAATTTTGATGGGTAGTTGATTCTTGGTTGAAGACCCAGTTCTCTTGCCTTTCTGAATATTGTGTTCCAGGCTTTGTGGTCTCTTAGCATGTTTGCTGCTAGGTCTTGTGTGATCCTTATGGGGGATCCTCTGTATCTGAAGTTTCTCTTCTTAGCTTCTTGTAAGATTTTCTCCTTGGCTTGGAAGCTCTTGAATTTGGCGATTACATTCCTGGGGATTGTCTTTTGGGGATTTAGTATAGAGGGTGTTCTATGAACCCTTTCTATTTCTATTTTTCCCCCTTACTTGAGAACATTAGGGCATTTTTCTTCAATGATTTCTTGTAGTATGACATCGAGATTTTTGTTTATCTCTGGTTTTTCAGGTAGACCAATGATTCTCAAGTTGTCTCTCCTTCCTCTGTTTTCCTGGTCCATCACCTTGTCAGTGAGATATTTTATGTTTTCTTCTAATTCATTAATTTTTTGACTTTGCTTTATTAATTCTTGCTGATTTGCAAGATCATTGTCTTCCAGTTGCTTAATTCTGATCTTTAAGGACTGATTTTGCTTTCCAGTTTGATCTGCCCTTCTGTTTGAGGCTTCCAGCTCTTTCTCCAATTTTGAGTTCTTGTCTGTCACAATGTTGACCTCTTTCTGAATTTTTTCCCCATTTTTCTTGCCAGAAGGTTTTCATCTTTTGGATAAGCTCCATTTTGAGTTCTTTCAGAGCTTGTGGATAATTTCCATTTTGGGGGGCATGTTTTGATTTTGTTTGAATTTCATCCTCTTTTTCCTCTGTAGCCTGGGTTTTCCCTCTGTAAAAGTTTTCAATAGTCACTTTCCCCCCTTTCTTCTTGGAGGGTTGATCTTGGTCACTATTAGCCATCCCTTTGGTGGTTTTCCCTTTCCTTTTTTGGTCAGAGGTCTGGGTGTTATGGGCAGGTTTTCTGTGGATTTAAGTGGCGATGTTTTTTGCCTCAGGCTGGTTCTTCCCTTACTCTGTGGTTTGTTAGTGTGCTGGCCAGCCCCTGTGCTTTGTGGTCTCTTCTCTCCTGTGTGCAGGACTCTCCTGTATTACCACTCTGAGGGGTAGTTCCCTGGTAGCCCCTGTCAGTTTCCAAGGACCCTGGCATGCCCCCCCCCGGCAGTTTCTACAGTTTCTAGGGTAGCCACAGTGTTCACAGTTTGCAAGGGCCCTCATGGTCTGCACGTTCTCCAGTGCGCAGGGTTCTCCAGTGAAATCGCCTTGAGGGGTAGTTCCCTGGCAGTCCTCCTTAGATCCCAAGGACCCTGGTGTGCCCCCTCAGACAGAGACATTCCTCACTCACTTGCTGTCTCCAGTGAGCGCGCTGGCCCCTACTCTGGTTTCCTGGGGGAGGTGGGGGAGGGCAGCTCAGTTCACATTTTTGTGCAAGCTTTTCCTCCTTCTTATAGTGTGGAAATGTTCAAACCCCATGTACCTTCATTGCTGTGGCCTTCTGGAGAGTTCCTCCGTTCTTCCAAGGATGATTTTTATGCTCTTTTGAGGTAGTCTATTTCATTCAGTGCCAGGGGAGAGGAAGTGATTCATGTCTAGATTGCAGCCATGTTACCCGGAAGTCCCCCTCCCTCATTTCTAATATAGACTTATTGCATGGAGAATATTGGTAATCTCTAAAGTCTAGCTATGGAGAAAAATTTAGAAATGACATCCTCTCATGATAATATTTCCACCCAAAACTTGCTGAAAAACTAGTTGTTACATTAAAATTCCCAGGTATCTCCCACCTTCCCTCCACTTCCCACACTTGAAAAGGCATTATTTAACAAAAAGATATGTGTATATTTAAAACTGTGTCTTGCTTATTTTAATTTATCACTTCTCTGAAGGTGGACATACAGAAGTCATTCTTCAAACCATATTTCTGTTACTGTATATGATGTTCTCTTGGTTCTGCTTGTTTTATTCTTCATAATTTCTTTTAAAATTATTTGTTTATTTTTGACTAGATGTAGAAACAATTTTTGATGATTGTTTTCTGACATTTTAGGATTCCAATTTTCTCCTTCCCTACCTTTCTGGCCCCCAGCCTCCTTAATGTCATGTAGGTCTTTCCATGTATTTTCTAAAATTAGCTTGCTAGTCATTTGTTATAGCACAGTAGTAGTCCATCACAATCATATGCCATAATTCATTTAGCCATGGCCCAATTGATGGGTGTCTTCTCAATTTCTACTTCTTTGGCACCACAAAGAGAGCTGCTATAAATATTTTAGAACAGATCAGTTCTTTTCCTTTTCCCCTGATCTCCTTAGGAAATAATTCTAATAGTCATGCTGATGGGTCAGAAGGTATACTAATGTTTATAGAAGTGTAAAAATTAAAATTAGTCTCAATAAATAAAATATTATTTTAAGGGATTTATTAATGATCATTAGAAATCAAGGAATAAAGATGATACAAAATAAAGACCACATGCCCATAGTTGATCAGCCAGTTCAAATGCCCACCTTACCACCACCAACCTCAGGACAAGAAGTAAAGAGATAGGACCCTCCATGTCCCTGCCTAATATCCCCTGTCTACAGGAAGTATGTAATGACAGGAAGTCGGTGGACTCCCATGAAATATAGTTCTTTTTTTAGGGTAATAGATTTTCAGTTATACAGATGTCACCTTTCTAATATTCTCAATTCTCTCCCATTTACTCCTGGATTTGACTGACCTCAGGCACTTCCCAGCTGTGTGACCCTGGGCAAGTCATTTAACCCTCATTGCCTATCCCTTACCACTCTTCTGCCTTAGAACCAATATATAATATTGATTTTATCTTTTCTTCTTCTTCTTCTTCTTCTTCTTCTTCTTCTTCTTCTTCTTCTTCTTCTTCTTCTTCTTCTTCTTCTTCTTCTTCTTCTTCTTCTTCTTCTTCTTCTTCTTCTTCTTCTTCTTCTTCTTCTTCTCCTTCTCCTTCTCCTTCTCCTTCTTCTCCTCCTCCTCCTCCTCTTCCTCCTCTTCCTCCTTTTCCTCCTCCTCCTCTTCCTCTTCCTCTTCTTCCTGCTCTTCCTCCTTCTCCTCCTCCTCTTCTTCCTCCTCCTCCTTCCCTCCTCCTCCTCCTCTTCCTCCTTCTCCTCTTCCTCTTCCTCCTTCCCTCCTCCTCTTCCTCTTCCTCTTCTTCCTGCTCTTCCTCCTTCTCCTCCTCCTCTTCCTCCTCCTCCTCCTCTTCTCCTCCTCCTCTTCTCCTCCTCCTCCTCTTCTTCCTTCCCTCCTCCTCCTTCTCTTCCTTCTTCCTTGCCTTTACTTTCTGTCTTAGTATGGACTATAATACAGAAGAGCAGCAAGGTTTAGGTAATCAGGATAAAGTGACTTTCCAAGGACCACACAGCAAGGAAGTGTTTGAGTTCACATTTGAACCCAGGTCTTCCCAACTCTAGCCCTGGCTCTCTATCCCATATTCTACCTAGTGGCTCTCTTCCTCCTCCTTCTCCTCTTCCTCCTTCCCCTTCTTTTTTCCTTCCTTTTTTCTTCACATCACTCAGATATCATCTCCTATTACCTCCTCCTCTTCAGTCTGTTGTGAAGAGTTTAACTCACTCTTTGCTAAGGCAAACTCCGCCACATGCATCCTTGATCACATCTGCTCCTGACTTCTTCAGAAAATTGCTGCTATTCTCCTATTCACTCTCTAATCTTCAATATCCACATTCTCTATTCACTGGCTCCTTCTTTGATTCCTACAAACATACGTCTGTCTCTTCCATCTTCAAAAAACTCTCTTGTCTGACGCATGCTAGCTATGTGATCATGAGCCAGCTACTTAACCTTGATGAAGCTCATTTTCCTCATTGGTAAATTGGAAATAATAATTGTGCCTATAGGACAGGATTATTGCAAGGAGCAGATGAGATGGTGTTTGAAAACCATCATCAAGGCTAAAAAACTCCATAAATGCTAGCTCTTATTATTGGAATAGGGATAAAACTTGCTGTTTCATCAGTATAGGGAACTTCCAGATAAGGAAACTCCTTCCACCATTATAGGCGGGCACTTTTTCTTCATTGCCCTTTAGAAAGTTTGCTAGAGCACTGATGGATTAAGTGACTTGTTCTGGGTCCCACATTCAGTATATGTGAGCCTTCTTGGCTCAGAAGCTACTAGGCATGCTGTCTCTATTTGGATTTAAGTGAGGCAGAGTTGCCCAAAGTTGTCAGCCCATGATGCAATTGGTCTTCTTCAAAATGAAGGATGAACAACAATCCTCTCCTATTATTAATTATGTAATTTTTAGCATTAATAGTTATAGTAATGTAAGGCTCAGTCACCTCTTACATGCTTTGATATAGAAGGAGAAGATAAATAAGAGTCAGGAGGGAATTTGACTGATTTATTTGTTGCTTGATATTGGTGAAGCTCCTAAGAATTAGAAAATTTCTTAAGTGTTAATTAAGAGCTTATTAATTTATTAAGTCCACAATGGGTTGGCAGCCTGGGCAGCAAAGTGCCATCTGGAATTGCTAATTGCACTGAAAAGTTCTACTGGTGACATTCTTCTGTCTTCTTTTTGTTTTCCTTGGTTTTGTGTCAATATGGGGGACAGCAGTGAAATGAAAAACATGATGAAAAGGTAACTGGTAAAAAGCCAGGAGACAGCTGGAAAATCACTCAGTTCCCTTTGGGCATAACCCCTGCTGGGGATAAAGGGAGCAGCTCAGGTTCTGATCACTGCCTAGGAAGCAAACAAAAACAGATTTTGTGAGATTAAAAAGTCACCTGATGGTGATTTTCCTCATGATTAAGCAATAAGGTGCCAGATAAAAACACAACAGATGCAAGAACAGCTGCCTTAAATGTTTTCCTTCCTTCCTTCCTTCCTTCCTTCCTTCCTTCCTTCCTTCCTTCCTTCCTTCCTTCCTTCCTTCCTTCCTTCCTTCCTTCCTTCCTTCCTTCCTTCCTTCCTTCTTTCCTTCCTTCCTTCCTCCTTCCCTCCCTCCCTTCCTCCTTCCTTCCCTCCCTCCCTCCCTCCTTCCTTCCCTCCCTCCCTCACTCCTTCCTTCCTTCCTCCCTCCTTCCTTCCTTCCTTCCTTCCTTCCTTCCTTCCTTCCTTCCTTCCTTCCTTCCTTCCTTCCTTCCTTCCTTCCTTCCTTCCTTCCTTCCTTCCTCCTTCCCTCCCTCCCTTCCTCCTTTCTTCCCTCCCTCCCTCCCTCCTTCCTTCCCTCCCTCCCTCACTCCTTCCTTCCTTCCTCCCTCCCTCCCTCCTTCCTTCCTTCCTTCCTTCCTTCCTTCCTTCCTTCCTTCCTTCCTTCCTTCCTTCCTTCCTTCCTTCCTTCCTTCCTTCCTTCCTTCCTTCCTCCTTCCCTCCCTCCCTTCCTCCTTCCTTCCCTCCCTCCCTTCCTCCTTCCTTCCCTCCCTCCCTCCCTCCTTCCTTCCCTCCCTCCCTCACTCCTTCCTTCCTTCCTCCCTCCCTCCCTCCTTCCTTCCTTCCTTCCTTCCTTCCTTCCTTCCTTCCTTCCTTCCTTCCTTCCTTCCTTCCTTCCTTCCTTCCTTCCTTCCTTCCTATACTTCACTACTACAGGAGAAAAATAGAAAGATTTGATTCCTAGATCTCCTGTTTCCTGGCTCCTTGGAATGTTTTATAACCACCCCCTTCACAAATGGATTTAATAGAAGAAAAAAAATCCAGAAATTCTAAGGTCTAGTAATGACGTTATAACTTGTGTGAGTGAGTAAAATTCCATAATGCCTTCTATTCCTTAACTTAATTCACAGTTGCATCCATTCTTTTAAATCCCAAACATTTTGGCAAAAAAATGTCAATAGATGTTTATAGTTGACTTTTAGGTCTGGCTTTCTATTCACTGAGCTGCCTAGCTACAACTAATCTGCATTATTTTCTTTCTTTTAAAATTTAGAATATTTTCCATAGTTATATGATTCATGATCCCTATCCCCACCCTTATATCTGCATTATTTTTAAAAATCATTTTTTAAACCCTTACCTTCTGTCTTAGAGTCAATACTAAGTATCATTTCCAAGGTAGAAAAACAGTAAGGCAATAGAGATAAGTGACTTGCCCAGGGTCATATAACTAGGAAGTGTCTTATTTTAGATTTGAACCCAGGACTTCCCATCTCTGGGTCTGGCTCTTAATCCACTGAGTCAACTAGCTGTCCCCTTCTAATCTGCATTATTAGCCCTTTCCCCCATCACTTTCTGAAGTTTAGACAATCAACAAAATAATGAACCAAGCTTGGGTTTGTAGTGTTTGCTGATTTCCAAGGTGTAAATGCTCACATTGAAAATTTAACAATCCACTGTTGGGAACAGTGAAGTATAGACAGCTCCCTCATACCCTTGGACAGAAAACCTTTCTGAAAAAATTTTAAATTGATCTGAAAGTTAAATTTATGATGAAGTGTCCCCCCAAAATTGAGCCTCCCCCATATTGGTTCACAAATATGTACATATATGTAGATATACATAATTATATCTATATGGATGCTCTTTAATTATATCCATATAATAGGCTGGTAGATTTGAGAATTGAAAGCTAATTATCTCCTCTCATTTTGCAGATGAGCAAACTGAGACCTTAGAGGACTTACTCAAGGTCATATGAGTAGTAAGCATGGAACCTAAGACCTCTGACTCTACAGCCAGTGCTCTTTCTGTTGTGACTCCCCACTTTCCATTTCATTCACCAGAAAAATACTAGTGGGAGAACATCCATCCTGTAAAGCTTTTTCTATTCTCTCTCTATTCCTTTATAATTCCCCAAACGGTAGAGAAGATGAGAATCTGGAATCTTCACAAGCTCATTGCCAAAAAAACAAGACAAATCAATTGGTTCTTTGATGCTCCTGCTCAGGAAAGACAACTTGCTATCCAGAATCTTTGCTGAAAATACAGACCATGGTGTTCTTGGCCGAGTATGTGGCTAATGTCCTGTGTCCAGCTGAGGGATGACTCCCAAACCTCGTGTATACTTGGAGAGCATCTTGTCCTGTCAGAGGAAGTTCAGGTTCTGTGGTCCCAGAGGAAATGACTTTAGATTGTAATCTACCCTACAGGGACACAGGGTTTTAAAAGCAATAGGAAGAGGGAAATCTTTATATCTGGATTTCTCAGTTAATGTCCCAGCTATGTTAGCATCCTTGGTGAGAGGAGGGACAAGGCCAAGACTGAATTTCGAAGAGGTTAAGTCCTACTCTAACACAGGAAGGGTCTGCAGCAAGACCAAGTAACTTGTCTTTTCTTTAAAAACTATTAATTGATGGTTGTTGTTTTTGCCTTACCTTCATTTCCCAGAATACCTTTTTCTCCCCTCTTGCTCCAAGAGCCTTTGTTTATTAAAAAAATTTAAATAGAAAGAGAAGGGCAGCTGTGTTATCCTGGGCAAGTCACTTAATCCATTTACTTCACTCTTACTATTCTTCTGCCTTGGAAGTGATACCTCTTATCAATTCTAAGACAGACAGAAAGAGAGACAGACAGACAGACAGACAGACAGACAGACAGAGACAGAGAAAGAGAGATAGAGAGAGACAGAGAGAGAGAGAGACAGAGAGAGAGAGACAGAGAGAGAGAGAGAGAGAGAGAGAGAGAGAGAGAGAAAGAGAGAGAGAAAGAGAGAGAAAGACAGAGAGACAGAGAGAGGGGGGGAGAGAAGAAGGGAAGGAGATGGGGAAGGAGTTTGATAAACTAAGAAATATATCCCCCAAAGAAAATCTCCATTCAGGTACCTCTTCTGACATATGATGGTTGTATGAGGGTGTGAGGGTGAGTCTCTTATGCTGTCTTCACTCCCTTCCCCCACCACATAGTCTCCTGTTTCTACAGAGATATAGGGGAAGTGCATTCTCATATCTCTTCTTCATGGTCTGGTTTGGCCATTCTTATTGCATGGCATTTTGGGGGTCCTTTTCATTTAAATTGGTCATCAATGGGTATATTGTTTGCTGCTCTGCTTATTTAATTGTGCAATAATTC
Source organism: Monodelphis domestica (assembly GCF_027887165.1). Classification (NCBI taxonomy): domain Eukaryota; kingdom Metazoa; phylum Chordata; class Mammalia; order Didelphimorphia; family Didelphidae; genus Monodelphis; species Monodelphis domestica. The sequence continues at coordinate 458,740,299 of NC_077228.1, forward strand.
ACATAAGTTTTTTCCATGATTCTCTGAATTCTTCATATTTACTGTTCTCATATGGCAATACTCTATTTCATTCATTTCCTTTCGTTCACCATTTCCCCAATCAATGGGCATCAACTTTGTCTCCAATTCTTTGCTACTGCAAGAACACAAGTACTTTTCCCTTGAACTACCTCTTCCTACCCTGCTCCTAGTTTCTTAAAGGATGATTAGAGGTCTAGGGGAAGGGGAATATTAGGAAAATGTTAATGACCATCTGATGAGAGAAGACCATGCCACTTGAATAGTATCAGATGGGATGAAAACTAGCTTGTTTTGTTTTGGCTTTAATTCAAGGGCTCAGGTTGATGCAAAATAGAATAAGTGGGAAAAAGGGACATTCAGGACACAGGAGGGAAGGAAGCATTGTGCTGTAAATAAATCACCTCGTTCTCCAAGTCTACCTTCTCACAATGTGTTGACTGCTATTTTTAGTTAGTTGACACCATATTTTGAAGGATAAAACCAACATTAACTCAGAGTCGGGTTGTATGAACCACAATTAATATGACGGATGAAAACAATCTGGGCTAATGATGCAGTCACTGTCATGTAATCTAACAGACGAACTGAGGACAAACATCCTATTAGTGATGCCAGAGGGGTTCTCCATGTGACAGCAGGACAATGAGGACAAATGAGAAAGATCAGGAATGATCTCATTCATCTTTTTCTCCCACCTATGGGAGCTGTGCTGCTGTCTGTCCCTCAGAACTAATAATCAGTCCTTCATGTTTCCCAAGAGACACTGTTTTATAGGTTATAAAAAATGAAATCCTCACCCGTAATGTAACTCACCTTTTTATTAAAAGGACCCTGTTCCAGGGTAGATCTTGGGATCAAAAATTCAGAGCTAAAGAGAGCCTTGGAGGGCATCTATGCCATCGATTTAATAATGAAGACCAAAGAGGTTTAATGATCTGCCTAAGGTCACATAGGTAGTACAGAGCAGAACTGGTTCTGGAGCCCCTGGCTCTCTTTCTACTGCAGCCTGAGTTCAGCTTTCCTTGGTGTGACAGTAGCTGAATAATAAGTAAGTGTTCATTTTCAAGTCTTCTGGAAGTGAAATGATCACCGACAGACAATACTACCATGGCTAGTCCTAGGCAAAATTTTGAAAAGAAAGACACTTTGGTGCCTCACAAAGTTGTCCTTTCTATGGGCTTGGGGTGGCTTTCCCTAGAGATAATACAAACGAGATAGAGTGAGCAGGGAAGTCTAGCACTTCTGAGGGTTTGCTAGCCCTTTTCAGGACTGCTCATCCACCTTTGGTATCTACTTGGCACTCAACTCTCTCCTGTGACTCCAAGAAGCTGTACTGGCCACACCTCTGTAAAATCATCTTGGTAGGTGGGCTAAACCAGGTTGAGGGTAACCAAACCTGTTGGTGAGTTAGGAGGATGTCTACCCCGACCGTGTGAAGATTTCCCTAGGTGGAATGGGTAGGTGATAAAAATTTGTTCCAACGGCCAAAAAGGTGGTGGAAGCAGATGATTTGGTGCCCTTGGAGCTTGGTTAGACATCAAAGATGCCAAAGTCATCCATTGCATCCCAGGCCATCACCAATCATCTTGAGTTTTGTCTTGCCACTGGACTTGGACAACTCTAGAACAGAGAGTGAAACTGATGACTTTATACAACTCCACCTCACTTAAATTCAATTCACATGTGAGTCAAGACCTTGGTCTTCTTTGAAAATGAAGGATGAAAGGCAGCTAGGTGGCTCAGTGGATTGAGAGCCAGGAGTAGAGATAGGAGGTGCTGGGTTCAAATTTGGCTTCAGATACTTCCTAGTTGCATGACCTTGGATGAGTTACTTGACCCTAATTGTTTAGCCCTTACTGTTCTTCTGCCTTGAAACCAATACTTAGTATTAATTCTAAGATGGAAGGTAAGGGTTTCAAATTTAAATAAAAAGAAAGAAAACGAAGGATGAACAATAACAAATGAGATAACATATGAAACTCTTTGTAGACCTTAGAGTGCTATCATAATGCAGACTTCTATGTTTATCCCCCTCATCCAGTGTCTTTGAATTTATAAGATCATAGATCCTATAATATTCCATAAATCTTTTTCGCTGTAAGGAATCTCAGGAAACTTCTCATTTCCTACAATTAAAACCTATTTTCAGAAAAGGATTAGAGACTGATCCTATGATTTCCCTGGAATAGGGACCTCCCTGTTGAGGAAACTCCCTCTGCTAACAGGGGATAACTTCTCTAGAACTTACAGTGAGAGGTTAACAAGATGTGACTAGAAAGTGGAAATAGTATGTGGCAGAGGCAGGCCTTGAACCCAGGTTTTCCTGATGCTGAGACTAGCTCTCAATCCACCACCATAATGCCTTTCAAGGGCTCCAAGGAAAGAGTCTGATAATTTATGGAGCTCTATAGGTTTGGGCTCTTGACCTGATTCTGACCAACGAAGAAAAAATGGTGGCTGAAGGAGAACCAAATGGGACCTAGAAGAGGAAGTGACCATTTCATTTTAGAGTCCAGGACAGAGAAGAGGAAAGCAAGACATACTGTAAAATGTTTACTGGATTTAAGAAGAACAAAAGAACTTTAGGGTTGGAATCCCATATTCTATAATGATAAAATGGAAATTCTCTCCCAAAGGAAGGGAACCTCTGAAAGAGGAAATTCTGATGACAGCAACTATTCTAATGAGGAGGAAAGTGGGGCTTGTCTAAAAGGATTGATGTGGCTACCCAGAGAACAATTTAGATTTTTTTTAGGGCATAGAGAAAAGAGAAAAAAAAAACAGGTGGATAATGGTGGGCAAAAACAAAAGGATGGTACCATCTTTTTAAAAAATTATATTGGAATAACTAAGGCTGATAAGTTTTAAGGACAGTTACAGTGAAAGACCCTTTATTGCTATATTGAAAGATAGAGATGAACAAAGTAGAAGCACTTTTTATTGTTGATGGGTTAAGAGAGAGAATACAAAAAGATTTGTATTCTCATATTGCTTTTGTTTTATCTATAAAGAACGATCCTGAGGCTGGGAAGGAGAGAACAAACCAAAATGGCTAACAGTTAAATTAGAATTCAAAATAAGTGAAAAGAGAATAAGAGTAGATTTTAACAATGATTTCAAGTCACTAGGTCCAGACAATAATAAAAATGTTAATATGAATAAATGTTATTATTTCAACAATGAATTATGTCACTAGATGCAGGCAGTAATCAGGTTAATATTATGTCATTATTATTTCAACAATGATTTCAAATCACTAGGACCAGACAATAATAAAAATGTTAATATTAATGGTCATTATTATTATTATTTTAATAATGAATTCAGGTCTCTAAGTCCAGATAATAATAAAAATGTCAATATGAAAAGCTGTGATTATTTCAACAATGAATTTATGCCACTAGGTACAGACAATCATTCATTATCATTATTATTATTATTATTTCAACAATGAATTCAAATCACTGAGTCCAGACAATAATAAAAATGGTCATTTTAATGGTCATCATTATGAATTCAAGTCCCTGGGTTCAGACAATAATAAAAATGTTAATAGGAATAGCTGTTATTATTTTAGCAATGAATTTGTCACTAGGTGTAGACAGTCATGTTAATATTAATAGTCATTATTATTATTTCAAGAATGATTTCAAATCATTAGGTCCAGACAATAATAAAAATGGTCATTTTAATGGTCATCATTATGAATTCAAGTCACTGGGTCCAGACAATAATAATAACGTTAATATTAATAGTTATTATTTCAACAATGAATTCAAGTTATTCAGCCCAGATATTGATATTAATGTTAATTGTAGCCATTATTATTATTTCCATAATGAATTCAAGACCCTGGGTCCAGATAAACTACATTCTAAAGGTCTGAAAAACCTAATAGATATGAAATGCTGAGCAATATTGTCAGTAAATTTTTTTAAATCATGGAAAATGAAGGGATTACCCCATAAAATGTCGAATATGGGAAAATGTTTTTCATGACCACACATGTAAAATCTCTATCAGATTGCTTACTCTCTCAGGGAGGGAGCAAAGGATGGGTGGTTTGAAGAAGGGTGAAAATTTGGAACTCAAAACTTTAAAAATGAATGTTTTAAAAAGTTTTTATATGTAGTAGGGGCAAAAATAAAATATTATTTAAAAAGGAGAGAGAGAGGATGAAGGAAGTGCTTCACAACTGGAGCCAGACCAACATTGTTTTGATTTTTACAAAGTGGAAAAGGGGGGGAGGGAATGGTGGTTAAATTGTAGACTAACAAGATTGACTTTGATTTCTTGCAAAAAGCAGAAAATAAAAGGGATTGCATATGAATATTTAGATAGGAAGCAGTGATTGTTGATAACAGAGTGACTGGCTCAAGAACAGACTACCCAGCTGAACCTCATTTCCTTTTTGGATTGTCATTAGATGGGTAGATCAGGGCAATGCTGCGGATGAGATGCTTGGATTTCAGCCAGGCATTTGTCCTAGTGTCTTATGACATCCTTGTGAATTACCTGGAGAGATACTGGCTAGATCGTGGTACGGTTACTTGGATTTGGAAATGGTTGAATTTCAACTCCTTCAAAATAATGATTTATAATCAATATCCAAGTGGAGGGAAAGCCTCTGAGTGAAGTACTCCAGGGATCTGTACTTGACTCCATTCTTGCCAACATTTTTATAAATTAGTTCCATGAAGGCATAAATGATAAGTTTATTGCATTTTCAGGTGACAGAAAGTGAAAAGGGATAGCAAAGAATATACAACAGTCATGATCCCCAAAGACCTTGACAAGCTGGATTCATGGACCAGGTGTAATAATGATATTGAATTTGATAGGCGCAGGAGTGTGCTGGTGAATGTTTAAAAGAGGCAAAGCATTAGAGGTAGGATTCAAACACTGATTCTCTGCTTCTTCAGGCAGAAGCTGGGCATTCACCTCTTCTCATATAGAATGAATTTCCATTCAGGTTTATGATGGATTAATTATTCTTTGAAGTCATTTTAAATACCAAGATTCCAGAGGAATTTAAAGACAGCTAGATGATAGCCAGGAAGACTTATCTTTGTGAGTTCAAACCTGACCTCAGCATTTACTAGCTGTGTAACCCTGGGCACGTCATTTAACCTTGTTTGCCTCAGTTTCTTCATCTGTAAAATGCACTGGAGAATGAAATGGCAAAAACCATTCCAGTATCTTTGCCAAGAAAATCCCAAATAGGGTCACCTTGAGTTGGACATGACTGAAATGACTGAACAACAACAAGAGTGCTAGACGACCCAAGTTCAAATCCTGCCTCACACACTTATTAGCTTTGTGACTTAAACTCTCTCAGCCTCAGTTTTCTTATCTGCAATGAGAATAGTAATTTTCACAGAAGCAGTTAGAATAATAGAAATAGTTCACAAGTTGTAAGGATCAAATATTATAAATAAAATTCTTTGTAGTTTAAAGTGTTATATAGATGCCAGCTAGTATTATTATTTTAATTTTAAATTAAAATATTTTACTTTAGAAAAATGTTTTAAATTTTAAATTAAAGGTCATTAGCACTCTCCTCACATTTAATAGATGAGGAAACTGAGATCCAGAGAGGGCGAATAACCTGCCTGAGGTCATACAGGAACAAAAACAATTATAGTGGGCAATATTGAGCCTGGACTTTCTAAACCTCATTCTATTGTTCTTACTTCTATGACATCACTATCTTAGAAAGTAGAATATAAATAATTAACCTCTCTTTGGCTTCAGCAAAGGAAATAAAATTCTAATTGTGGAATTCCAGGCAAAATCATTCCTCAGAAATCATAGCAAGAAGACTAATTTTATCAGACTCAAGTAGAAACAGATCCCTGTGGGCCACATATTGACTTATAAATCCACAAATCAACATGCTGTATTTATGTTGTATTGTATATTTATTTCCTTAAACATTTCCCAATTATATTTTATTAAACATTATTTTCTTTAATATCATTAAACTAGGGGGCAGCTGGGTGACTCAGTGGATTGAGAGTCAGGTCTAAAGATGGGAGATCCTAGGTTCAAATCTGGCCTCAGACACTTCCCAGCTGTGTGACCCTGGGCAAGTCACTTGACCCCCATTGCCTAGCCCTTACCACTCTTCTGCCTTGGAACCAATACACAGTATTGACTCCAAGGCAGAAGGTAAGGGTTAAAAAAATATATAATTAAACTAATACTAAACATTTCCCAGTTGTATTTCATTGATATCACTGGACAAATGTTAAACTTTTCTCAATTACATTTATTAAACATTATTAAACAAATACTAAACATTTCCCAATTATATTTTTTTAACAGTATTAGGCAAATGCTTCCCAATTGTATTTTATTTAACATCAGTAGACAAATATTAGATGCTTCCCAAATGTATTTTCTTTAACATTATTAGACAAATGATTAAACGCTTCCCAGTTATATTTTATTTAACATCATTGGACAAATGTTAAACATTTCTCAATTATATTTTATTAAACATGTTTTTATTTAACGTTATTAAAGAAATGTGAAACATTCCCATTTACATTTCATTTAACATTCTTGGGAAAATGTTAGAACATTTTCTAATTACATTTTATTAAACATTTTTAAACAATTGCTAAACATTTTCCAATTACATTTTATTTAACACCATTGGACAAATGTTAAACATTTTTCAATTATATTTTATTAAACATTATTTTATTTAACATTGTTAAACAAATCTTAAACACTTTCCTATTGTATTTTATTTAACGTTATTGGACAAATCTTAAAAATGTCCCTATTATATTTTATTTAATATGATTGGACAAATGTTAAACATTTCCCAATTATATTTTATTTCACACTATTAAACAAATCTTAAACATTTCCCTATTATATTTTACTTAACATCATCAGAGAGATGTTAAACGTTTCCCAATTGCATTCGGACTTGGTTTTTGCACGCTGGGACTTTTGCAGCTTGCATTTGACACCTCTGACATAGACAGCTGCCCTTCTCCCGTGACTTGGAACATCACCCCCAGAACCTGGCACGTTGGTTGCCCCCATTCTTGGTTTTCCTTCAGGCCCCCAATTAGTGATGCCTTGTCAGAGCCCCTGAAACAGGACCAGGTCATTTGGCTGGCAGGATTAGGGTTAAGGAACTAGCAGCAAGGACAGAGGAGGCAGAGGCAGCAGCTGTGAGACAAGGCTGAAGCTGGAAGGGTGAGAAGCTCTCTGGGTTGTGCTTCAGGTGAGCAGCTTCAGCTGCTGTCTCTAAATAGATCTCTTGCAGTCCGGCTTTGCCAGGGCAACTGAGAATATGCCTTATGTCACTGGAGAGAATCCCAGAATCTGAAGGAACATGAAGAGGGGGGCAGTTGGCAGAGGGCAGGACTATTTGTTCTTAGCAGGGTTCACTTTGCCTCGGAATCTAATACAATCTAACTCAGTTTGATCCAATCCAGTTCAAAGAATTTCGATCCATTAAATAGAATCTTCTGCGTAAGGCACTGTGTAGGGATTGAGAATGCAAAGGGCAGCCAGAACTGTGAGAGGACTGGAGATTCTGCTGTATGAAGAGAGCATGGCACAGAGAAAAGAATGAATTTGGAGTCATGGGACCTGAATTCAAATCCTGACCCTTTGCCTTCCTTGTCTGTTTGTCTTGTAGAAGGAATAGGAAGAAGATCAATTTGACTAGATAATTGAGTGCAGGAAGAAAAGTAATGTACTGGTGGCCCTTCCACGTGATGACATTCCCCATCACAGTTTTTATATATCTTAGGTTGGCATAATAAATTATATGTGTGGTGGGACAGCTAGGTGGTTCAGTGGATTGAGAGTCAGACTTAGAGGCAGGAGGTTCAAAACTGGCCTCAGGCACTTCCTAGCTGTGTGACCCTGGCCAAGTCACTTAACTTCCATTGCCTAGCCTTTATCTCTATTCTGCCTTGGAATCAATGCACAGTGTTATTAAGACAGAAGGTACGGATTTTTAAAAAAATAAATTAAATGGGAATTTTCTCAGTTTTTCAGAAGTCTTAGATGACCCATGAAGGCCAGCAAAGAACACAGAAGAAAGTTTAGAAACTATATAGCCTATGACCAAATACTTCACTCAAATTTCACAATAAGAGACTGTCAATGCCCCATGAAAGAAAAGAAAAAAATTTAGACTTCTTCTCTGGTACAAAGGGAGGACCAAAATTTTTTACCTAGATTTTCTAGGTAGAGCTGGATTCACTATGCCTGTCACTCCTCTCACTGTGGAAGGGATGCCTGTATCATGAGACTGGAAAGAGATTGAGGCAGAATCTGTTTTACTTTTGACTTTTTATTATCTTCAGCACCTAGAACAGTGCCGGGCACATGCTAGGCATTTAACTGCTTTTTTAATTGTAAAGGACTTCCCCAGCCCCCAACTTTTTATAAACCCTTACATTCTATCTTAGAATCAATGCTATGTTTTTATTCCAAAGCAAAGAGCAGTGAGTGCTAGGCAATTGGGGTTAAATGACTTGCCCAGGGTCACATAGCTAGAAAGAGGTCAGATTTGAACCTAGGACCTTCTATCTCTAGATTTGGCTCTTAATCCGTTGAGCCATCTAGCTGCCCCCTTCCATCCCCAAGGATTTTAAGTGATCAACAGAAGAGTAACTTACTTTTGTATTTTTTTGGTTAAAGATATTTTAATTTCCCAATTATATATAACAATTTTCCACATAAGTTTTCTAAAGTTACATCCAAATTTCCCCTCCCTTCCTTCCTTCCCCCTCTCAGAAATGGTAATTTCATCTGGATTATACATATACTGTCAAGATAAACATACATCTATATTGGTCATTGTTGTAAGAGAATACACATATACAACCCAACCCTCAAAATAGAAACACAAATAAGCTAAAGTGAAAACCAGTATGGTTTGATCTGCATTCTGACTCGGTGGATAGCATTCTTTGTTCAAAGTCTTTCAAAACTGTCCTGTTGAGAGTACTTTTGAGAATAGCTAAGTTGATCATCATACAATATTGCTGTTACTGTGTACAGTGTATTCCTGGCTCTGCTTATTTCACTCTGCATCAGTTCATATAGCTCTTTCCAGCTTTTTCTGAAATCATCCTGCTTATTAGTTTTTTAAATGAATAAAATTTTTATTTGGTCAATTTCAAACATCATTCCTTTGTTACAAAAATCATTTTCTATTCCTCCCCCCCCCTCCCACCACACCTCCCATAGCCAACACGCAATTCCACTGGGTATTACATGTGTCCTTGATCCGAACCCATTTCCATGTGGTTGGTATTTGCACTAGAGTGTTCATTTAGAGTCTCTCCTCAATCATGTCCCCTCCACCCCTGTAGTCAGTCAAGCAGTTGTTTTTCTTTGGTGTTTTTACTCCCACAGTTTGTCCTCTGCTTGTGGATAGTGTTTTTTCTCCTAGATCCCTGCAGATTGTTCAGGATCACTGCATTGACACTAATGGAGAAGTCCATTACGTTCGATTGTACCACAGTGTATCAGTCTCTGTGTACATTGTTCTCCTGGTTCTGCTCCTCTCGCCCTGCATCACTTCCTGGAGGTTGTTCCAGACTCCATGGAATTCCTCCACTTTATTATTCCTTTGAGCACAATAGTATTCCATCACCAACATATACCACAATTTGTTCAGCCATTCCCCAATTGATGGGCATCCCCTCATTTTCCATTTTTTTTTTGCCACCACAAAGAGCGCAGCTATGAATATTCTTGTACAAGTCTTTTTCCTTTTTATCCTTTTTCCTTATTATCTCTTTGGGGTACAAGCTCAGCAGTGCTATGGCTGGGTTAGAGCTGCTATAGATATTTTTGTACAAGCAGGTCCTTTCCCCTTTTCTTTTTAACTCTTTGGAACATAGACCCAGTAGTGGTATTACAGGGTTGAAGGGTATGCACAATTTTATGGCTCTTTGGGCATAGTTTCAAATTTCCCCCTAGAATGGTTGGATCAGTTCACAACTACACCAAGAATACATTAATGTGCCAGTTTTGCCACACCCCCTCCAACATTTATTATTTTCCTTTTACCGTCATGATAGCCAATCTGATAGATGAGGGGGTACCTCAGAGATGGTTTAATTTGCATTTCTTCAATCAAAGGTGATTTAGAACATCTTTATATAATAATTTCATTCATTCATTTATTTAATTTCACTTATTTATATATAAATTATATATAATATATATTTATATATTATATGTATAAATATAAATTTATATGTTATATAATTAATATATAAATTTATATATAAATATACACATATATTTATATATAAATTTAATTTTAATTAATTAAAATAATATTTATTAATATTTATATGGTTATTGATAGTTTTGATTTCTTCATCTGAAAACTGTGAGTAACTCACCTTTGCAAGGTCCTTCATTTCCTAGAGAAAGTAGAACTTGAAAAATGAGTAAGCTATGAGAGAAGAGAAAGCATTCTGAGAGTTTGGAGTTAGAAGGGGTTGAGTAAATATGGCATGTAAATAAATTGGCACGCAGGAGATTTGAATGATTTTTAAGCATCTCATTAGACACTTAAAATAAAACTGAGGTCCATAGATGACATGGAATAATATAGAGGAAACAGTAAAAAAAATTTTGGCATGTTTCTTTTTTTTTTTTAAACCCCTACCTTCCATCTTGGAGTCAATACTGTGTATTGGCTCCAAGGCAGAAGAATGGTAAAGGCTAGGCAATGGGGGTCAAGTGACTTGCCCAGGGTCACACAGCTGGGAAGTGTCTGAGGCCAGATTTGAACCTAGGACCTCCCATCTCTAGGCCTGGCTCTCAATCCACTGAGCCACCCAGCTGCCCCCTGGCATGTTTCTTTTGAGGATCTGGTCCATGCCAGATGAACACACTCATATGAACAAAAGGCCAGGTGGAACAAGATGGAGACTTTTGTCCTGCCAGGTGGCATTCTGTATCACCTTACACAGCTTTTTATTTATGATTACACCACCTGAAAACATATATGGTGAATTCCTAAGACATGTTTTCATATATTTGACTGGATGAAAAGGTGAGATAATCAACAAGGTACTAATAATAAGTGGGGTGCTTTCTGTTCTCTCTCTCTCCCACAGGTGGAAATCCTTGACTACAAGACAAAGAAACAACTATGCTTTCTGGATAAGGTAAACGTAATCAAACTATGAAAATGTTACTTCATCAAAATTGTGACTAAGAATTCTGGGTCCTGAGGAAAATTTGCGAGGGAATGCATAGAGGTCAGTCCCCTAGGACAGACTGGGGAAGGGGATAGGTAACAAGGGAAAGGCTGATGGGCCAGCAGGATTGGAGTTAGATCCCCACAGTCCTAGAAGAACCCTTGAAGGAGGAGGAAGACTATTTCTCCAGATTATTGGTGTCCAGAGGCAAAGCCCATTGATTATGGCTCCATGTTTTATATAGTTCTTTAAAAGTTCTTTAAAAAGTCTTGTTTCATGTAAAACCCACCTTTCTAAGGTTCAGAATGGGTGGCACAGCATCAATTTCTCCACTTAGTCCCAGCCAAGAAACTCCACCTCTATAATGGAGTTGCCAGTTACAATGGATGCAAAAAAGCCTCTCAACCTTCCCAGACCAACCACATCTTTGCCTCTAGATTAAATCATGTGGGTACCTCTCCTGGGCCAACTTCATACTTTAGGGAATTGGAATCATTCGATTCATTTGAACCTCCCTGGGAGGAAAACCATCCTTGTTCATTACTAATCTTGGGAAATATTCAACTCCCTAGATTTGACTCAATCTTCTGTCTATGCATGTCCTCATTAGAATGCATCTCTTGGTTAATTTGCTAATTGTAAATCCTTCTGATACCTAGGTTGAACCACATGCCTCAATCAATGACATCAGATTGATGTTCCACAAATTTTGTAAGTAGTGTGTATGTATCTGTTGTAAAATATGCCAAACATAGACATCCCATTCATTGCAGCTATCATATGCATTAATGAAAATTAGTGCTGATTTTATTGATTTGTTTAGAGAAAGACCTACCTAACAGAAAATTCTAAATAATAATGGGTTTCTAAATGATATCCTTTTTTATTTATACATCTAAAGTCAGCTATGATGGTACCTTAATTTCATTTGAGTTCTATATGAGTGTCAAGTACTACTGATATAATTTTCATATTGATTATACTTTTTTGAACCTGTAAAATCAATACTGTATATTGGTTCCAAAGCAGAAGAGTCGGAAGGGCTAGGCAATGGGGATTAAGTGACTTGTCCAAGGTCACACAGCTAGGAAGTATCTGAGGTCACATTTGAAGCCACAACCTCTCTTCTCTAGGCCTGGCTCTCAATCCACCAAGCCACCAAGCTGACCTCCGAGCATACTCTTAATAGACAACAAATCAGCTTGGGCTATGATGTCTTGTCTGGTTTTCCTTTAGCTGACCAAAGTTGAATATCTTTTCAAGCCCATTATTTTAGGGGTTTCTATTGAGCATTTTGAACTGCAAGTCTCATAGGCATCTTCAAACTGTCCACAATAAGACATTAATTTTCCTCCCAAATGTCCCCTTTGGAACCTCACTATTTTGCTTTCTAGTCACCCAGGATTGCACCCTTGCAACCTTGGCATCACGCTCAATTCTTCACTGTTCCTTAGCCCACAGATCTAATCAGTTGCTAAAGTCTTCTTAGATCTTCCTTCATAACATTTCTCTCATTTGCCCATTTCTAGCCATTCATGTAGCCTCTCCCCTGGTTCAGCCTTTCAACATCTTTTGCCTAACTCTTTGCATCTTTCAATTACCTTTTCTTTAAAAAAAAATTAAACTCTTACCTTCCATCTTGGAATCAATACTGTGTATCAGTTCTAAGGCAGAAGAGTGGTAAGGGCTTGGCAATGGGGGTCAAGTGACTTGCCCAGGGTCACTAAGAAGTGTCTGGAGAGATCTATGAGAAAAAACACTATCCACATGCAGAGGAAAAACTGTGGGAGTAAAAACACCAAAGAAAAACAACTGCTTGACTACAGGGGTCGAGGGAATATGATTGGGGAGGTAGACTCTAAATGAACATCCTAGTGCAAATACTAACAACATGGAAATGGGTTCAGATCAAAGACACATGTAATACCCAGTGGAATTGCATTGTTGGTAAGGGATAAACAATGGGGGTCAAGTGACTTGCCCAGGGTCATACAGCTTGGAAGTGCCTGAGGCCAGATTTGAACCCCGGACCTCCTTTTGTTAGCCTTAGTTCTCTAACCACTGAGTCACCTAGATGCCCTTTTTAATTATCTTTTGTAATAGCCTCCTAATTGATTAATTCTATTAATTCCTAATTAATGACTTGTCTCAAGTCTCTCCCCATTCCAGTTTATCTTCCACAGAGCCACCAGAGTAATTTTCCTAAAGGACAGGTCTGACCATGTTGAGTATCTCTTTAATCAATTCCATTGGCTCCCCTTTACCTCCATGATGAAATACAAACTCTCCTACTTGAGCCCTTCATAAACTAGCCCCATTATAATTTTTAGAAACATTATTTGTTTGTTATACTAAAGTTCTCAGGTATCTCCCTCCCTCCCCTCCCTGCACTAGAGAAGGCATCATTTGACACTACATGTGTATATATCATATATAAAATATGTATGTGGTACATGTCTGTATGTATACCGAAGATTGAGGGGATGCCCAGCAATCGGAGAATGGCTAAACAAGTTTTGACGTATGATTGTGATAGAATACGACTATGCTATAAGAAATGACGAGCAGGTTCATTCAAAAAGATCACAGAAAAATCTACATGAGATGACGAAGAGCAAAACAAGCAGAACCCAAAGCTACAGAAATAGGCTTTGGAGAATCACTTGTGTATGTTCACCTCCGGGGAAAGAACGGAGAAATCCTTTGCCGTCTAATTGAGTTCCCTTCACACATTTCCCACGCAAGCCAAGCTGGCCTTCTTGCTGTTCCCAACCCAAGAAATTCCATCTCTGATCTCCCTGCCTGGGCGCTGGCTGCCCCTCGTGCCTGGAATATAGCTCCCCTCTCCTCCACCAGCACATCTTAGAATTCTTAGTTTCCTTCAGAGCTCAAATGAGATGCCTCCTAGCTGCCAGGCTACTAGTGCCTCTCACTCCCCCAATTATCTGGCTTATTTTGTGTATTTGTTTATGAACATGCTGCTTTCTCTCAGTAGAATGCAAGCTCCCTGAGGGTAGGACATTCGTGTGTGTGTGTGTTTTATCTCTGCCTTACATGAGATAATGAAGAGTGAAATGAGTGGAACCAGGTGAACCTTATATAAAGCTACAGGTTTAGTATTGAAAGAATAACCTGTGAGTGCTCACCTGCAGAGAATGAACTGAGAAGTGGAAACACTAAGACACCGTCCATATACACATCTGTTTACCAGATGAGGCTTTCCTATGATTTGGGGAGGGGAAGGAGGGACTGAATTAAAAGAAACATTTTTTAAACCGTCATCTTCTTAGAAGTGATACTGTTTCCTTTTTATCTTTGTATCCCCAGTGCCCAAAGCAATGCCTGACACATAATTCATATTGGTTGATTTATTGGTTCTCTTCCAGATCCTCAATGGTATCCAGCAAGGCAGTCCATGAGACTAGATCCCAGTGAGTACCAGCCAGTAGAACGTGATGATGACTTTGGGGAGGGGGAAGATAAACAACACCAAGAGATGGTGAAGGCAGCAGCTACGTGAAGTGGTTGTTGGGGATGTTGTTTAATGGAATGAATCTGAGTCTCTAATCTTCACACCTACCAGTTTTCCAACATGTCAGTGGCCTTATGGAATGAGCTTTAGATTTGGGAGTTGAGAGAAAATTGGGTTCAAATCCCACCTCTGGATTTAGTTTGTATGTGACAATAGCCAGTTTTTTTACTCATCTCAAAAATCAGTTGGGTCAGGTCAGCAAGAATTTATGAAGTGCCTACTATGTGCCAGCATGGGGGAGACCAAAAAAAGGGCAAAAACAATTCTTGCCCTCAAAGAGCTTATGTTCTTTACATAAAAAAAAAACCCTCTATCTTACATGAGATAATGAAATGAGTAGAACCAGGAGAACCTTATATACAGCTATATGAAGAATAACCTCTAAATGTTCACCTCCAGAGAATGAACTGAAAAGTGGAAAAATGAAAGTCTCTCTCTCTCTCTCTCTCTCTCTCTCTCTCTCTCTCTCGGTTTCTGTCTCTGTCTCTCCTGTCTCCCTGTCTCTCTGTCTTTCTCTGTCTCTCTCTATCTCTGTTTCTGTCTCTGTCTGTCTCTTCTGTCTCCCTGCCTCTCTCTTTCTCTGTCTCTGTCTTTCTCTGTCTCTCTGTCTTTGTCTCTCTCTGTCTCTGTTTCTATCTCTGTCTCTGTCTGTCTGTCTCTATCTCTCCTGTCTCCCTGTCTCTCTGTCTTTCTCTGTCTCTCTCTCTCTCTGTCTCTGTCTGTCTGTCTCTCTCTCCTGTCTCCCTGTCTTTCTGTCTTTCTCTGTCTCTCTGTCTCTGTTTCTCCTGTCTCTCTGTCTTTCTGTCTTTCTGTCTCTGTCTCTTTCTCTCTCTCCCCCTAGGTGCTAAAGATCAAAGATGAAAGTAAAACAGTTCTTGCCCCCAGATCCAGGGAACTTATTGTTTTTCAGGCAGCTAGTTGGTTTTGTGGATAGCATATTGCCCTTAGAGGCAGCTAGATGACACAGTAGCTAGAGATTTGAACCTGAAATCTGAAAGTCTTAAGCTTAAAAAGTGACCTTGGGGAAGTCAGGTGGCTGAGTGGATTGCGAGCCAGGCCTAGAAATGGGAGTTCAAATCTGGCTGCAGACACTTCCTAGCTGTGTGATCCTGGGCAAGTCACTTAACTCCCATTGTCTAGACTCAGAAACGTCTGAACGACAATAACTCCAGTAGTAAATATTTAATAAGTGCCTATTCCCCTTCTCCCCCTCCCTTGGAATCATAAGACTAGAGTTCAAATGATTTGCTGTGTGACCCTTAACTTCTCTCAATCCATTTCTCCATCTGTGAAAAAATAAATGGAGAGAATAATACTTGTTTCATAGGATTCTCACGAGGATCAAATGAGATAATACACATAAAGCACTTAGCAAACCTTAAATTGTTATATATAAATATTAGCTATTATTATTATTATTGAAGAAAAATGACATATACAGAGTTGAGTAAATGCAAATTGTGTGGAAAATAAATAGAAAGTAATTAATTTCAAGGATTGTAGAAGAGTACTAACAACTGGGCTAAAGTAAAGAGCTCTTAACGAAGGCATCGCTTGAGCCATTTCTTGAATGGAATTAAGGGTCTCAAGAGACATAGGGAAGGAGAGAGTATTCCAGGCTTTTGAGACAGCACCTGGAAAGGCATGGAGATGGAAGATGGAATGGCAGCTTCATTAAAGGCCAGTTATTCAAAGAAGATATTGTCACAAAGGAAGCATGACTAGGCAACAATTTAGTTGGAAAAGATCTGGAGAGGCCAGTAGACTTCAAAGCCAATATGAGTCAGCCTGGGATAGGGCAGCGAAATAAAGCTAATGCAATCTTAGGTGTCAGTAAGACAGACATAGTGCCTAGGACTAGGGAGGTAATAGTCCTATTGTTCTTTGCCTACATCAGACCTCTCCTAGGGTGTTGTGTCTAGTTCTGGGCACCACACTTTAGAAATTTCATTGATAAGCTAGAAAATGCCCAGAGAAGGGGCAACCAGGATGCTAAACAGCCTGGAGTTTATGCTCTAGGAGAAACAGTTAAAGAAATTGGGAACAGTTAATCTGGAGGAGATTTAGGATTTAGATTTGTCTCCAAGTATTTGAACAGTTGTCATGTGGAAGAGGAAGAATGATTAGCCTTGTTCTGCTCAGCCCCAGAGAACCAGAAGGATAAGAAATAGATTCAGCTCAATGTTGGGAAAGACTTCCAATGATTGGAGCAATCCTGAAGTGGAAGGGGATGACTTAGGAGGTGAGTCCCTGAAGGTCTTTCAGAAAAGTCTGGGCCAGGAGGGATGGAACACATCTGCAATGACTACTACTGAAGCAACTGAGACAAGGGGATTACTTGAACTGAGTAGCTGGGCTAAAACTGATAGGGTCTCCTCATCAAGGCCAGCATCAATAGGGTGAGCCCCCAAGATTTGGAGATCAACAGGTTACTTAAGAAGGGGCAAATTGGACCAGGTCAGAAACAGATTAGGCACCTGTGCCTATCAATAGTGAACTTCTAGTTTGGACAAGATAGAGAAATGAAGTCCAAAAATAAGAAAATAAAGGCCTGGATGGGAATTCTTGTTCAAGTTCAGGATGGCCTAGATTGCCTCTGAAGTCTCTTCCATCCTGGGATTCTATGCTCTTGTAGTTCTGAAAAAAATGAAAGATTTTCTTCCTCCTCCTTCTTCCTCTTCTTTTTTCCCCTCTTTTTTTCCTCTTTTGTTCCTTCGTTCCTTCGTTCCTTTCTCTCTCTCTCTCTCTCTCTCTCTCTCTCTCTCTCTCTCTCTCTCTCTTTCTTTCTTTCTCTCTCTTTCTTTCTTCTCTTTTGTTCTTTTTCTCTTTCTTCTTCCTCTTTTTCATAATAATAAAAATAGCTAGCATTTTTATGGTGATTTAAGATTTGAAACATGCTTTACAACTAGTATCTCAGTTTATCCTCACAACTTTGGGAAGCAGGTGCAAATATCTTATAGATTATGAAACTGAGACAGAGAGAGATTAAGTGTCTTAGGTGGCACAGTGGATAGAGTTCCAGGCTTGAAATCAGGAAGACCTGATCTAGCCTCAGATATTTACTAGCGGTGGGACCCTAGACACGTTACTTAACCTACTTGCTTCAGTTTCCTCATCTGTAAAATGGAGATAATAATAGTATCTCCTCCCAGAGCTGTTTAGAGGATCTAATGAGATAATAATTGTAAAGTGCCTAGCATAGTACCTGCCACACAGTACACACTATATAAATGTTAGTTATTATTATTATTGCCCAGGGTCATATGGCTAGTAAGAGTCTGAGACTGGATCTGAATTCAGGTCTTCCTGATTCCAGGTTCAGTATTCTATCCATTATGCCAACTACCTTCCTGTAACATTTCTGCAGTATTTCAAATTTTACCAAGTGCTCTGCAAATATTATAAAATATTTTCTTCCAAACAACAGTCCAGGTAAGTGTGGTCACTATAACCCGGCATAGTGAAAGGTCCTCAGTGAATAAAATGTTCACCAATTCATGTTTGGTACCCATTATAGGACTTGTCATATGGCTCTTTCTGTGATTGTGTTTCCCTTCTCTCTGTCACCCTTATGAGCATCTTTCCTTCTCAGAGGGAAAAGCCTTGAGGAATGAGGAGATCCTGCAAAGACTTCCAGTTGGCACAACAGCTACCCTTTATTTCAAAGACTTGGGGCCACAAATCGGATGGACAATGGTAAGCAGTGGAGGGAGGGAGAGAGACTAATCTAAGGCTTACATTTTAGCCTCTCACTGCAGTGCTGGGGAAAGAGAGACTGGGTTTTATTTGGCTTGTTCCAGTAGGATGAGACTTGACTCTGGAGCCAGAGGACCTGGTTTTAAGTCCCTATCTCGGAGTAACTTTTGTTTTTTCACCTGAATAATTTAAAGAGTGATATAGTTATGAATCTCTCAACTCTCCTAGTTGCTGGTATCATAGGAGAGTTAGTTTGTAGACCTGCTCCCCCTGCTCCTGGAGATTTGAGCAGAGGGAGGACCATAAACAATCCTGCTTCCTGAGCCTCCTCCCAGTCCCCTCAGTTTTATCCCTATTTTAACCAGCCTGGGGACAATCATGTCTCTATGACTCCTACTCCACTTCTTTCTGAGGCAAGGAGAGCAGATGATCTTTCTAGAATTTCTTATACCTCTCTCTTCTCTCCCAGCCAAAAATGATACTTGGATCATATCCAATGGATCTTTCTTTCTTTCTTTCTTTCTTTCTTTCTTTCTTTCTTTCTTTCTTTCTTTCTTTCTTTCTTTCTTTCTTTCTTTCTTTCTTTCTTTCTTTCTTTCTTTCTTTCTTTCTTTCTTTCTTTCTTTCTTTCTTTCTTTCTTTCTTTCTTTCTTTCTTTCTTTCTTTCTTTCTTTCTTTCTTTCTTTCTTTCTTTCTTTCTTTCTTTCTTCATTAGAAGGCATTGATTCCTTAGAAGGAGTTTCCATCTTTTTTGGTCATGCCTTTGGTGGTTTCTAGCGAGAAACATTAGTCTATAAGGAATTTCCCATTTCTTTCCCTCTTGGCCATGGAGACAGGCATCAGGTCCAACCAAGCAGTTGCAGATGTGATCTCTGTATAAATAGGATTATCATCAATCAGACCAATAGGAGAGGCATGAAATTATAGAACCCTCTCTTCTTTTGCAGGTGTTTTTGATCGAATATGCAGGCTCACTCTTCATCTACCTCCTGTTTTACCTTCGAATGCCTTTTGTCTATGGCCTGGAAAAGAAACTCATGTCAAGGAGGCTCCCTGTGGTCAAGTGAGTTGGGTTTTTTAAAAACCTTTACCTTCTCTCTTACAATCAATACTGTGTATTGGTTCCCAGGAAGAAGAGCAATAAGGACTAGATAATGGGGGTTAAGTGTGTGTGCATGTTTTAAACCCTTACCTTCTGACTTAGACATAATGTCTTATGGAACAGAGTAGGTCACTCCTTCTGGATCTAATGAGTAGAGCAGAAGAGCAGTTCTCAAACTATATAGTTCCAGGACCCTTTTATACTCCTCAAAAATGTTGAGGACCTCCCCGCAAAGAACTTTGGTTACATGGATCATATTTATTTATACTTACCATTTTAAAAACTCAAATGTCTTAGTAATATTATGGAAGGAGTTTTGACTATGTAGACTCCCTAAACGGAGTCCTGGAGGACCCTCAGATTCCTCAAATGTCACCTGGCAACGAACCCCTGGATTGAAAGACTCAGGGGTGAGATAATACTTCATAAACACTCATTGCTTGGTTCAGTGGATAAAGTACTATACCTGGAGTCAGGAAGACTTGAATTCAAATTTTATCTCAGGTGTTTAATAGCTCTGTGACCCTGGGCAAGTCTCTTAAACCTATCTGTGCCTCTGTTTCTCAACTGGAAAACAAGAAATCTGTACTCAATGGCTCCTAAGATACATTCAGCACTAAACTGATCACCTCACAATCCTATGGTTGGTTAACTGGCATTCCCAATAAGATTCTTTTGAGGAACAGCGAGGTGACACAGTGGACTGAGAGAGCCAGGCTTGGAGACAGAGAATCCTGAATTCAAGTCTGACCTCAGACACATCCTAGCTGTGTGACCCTGGGCAAGTCACTTAACTCCCATTGCCTAGCCCTTATCACTCTTCTGCCTTGAAACCAATATACACTATTGATTCTAAGATGAAAGGCAAATATTAAACAAGAACAACAACAAAAAATAAAAACAAACAACTGTCTTGCATGCATGCCTCCTCCACATCTGAAGGGTGGCTGTGAGACTCAAATGAAATAATGAATAATAATAACAATAACAATGTAATTTATATAGCACTTTAAAGTTCTCAAAGCATTTTATCTACATGATTTCATTTGAGCTTCATGTCAGCTCTATGGGATAGGTGCTTCTATTACCCCCATTTTAAAGGTGGGAAAACTGAGACTGAGAAATATGAAGCTAGTTATATATAGCTAGTTAGAAACTAAGGTATTCTTGCCTCCAAGTTCAGCACTCAACTGCATCATTTATATGAAATGCTTTAACACACTTAAACGTTGTTTAGTTGTTTCAGTTGTCTGACTTTTTTGTGCCTCCATTTGGGGTTCTTTTGGCAATGGTTTGCCGTTTCCTTTTCCATCTCATTTTACAGATGAGGAAACCGAGACAAACAAGGTTAAATGACTTGCCCAAAGTCACACAACTAGGCATTGCTTGAAGTCAAATTTGAACTCATATCTTCCTTGACTCCAAACCCAGCACTCTCTCCATTGCACCACCTACCTACATGTCCCAACAAACTTTAAAGCACTGTATAAATTTTGCTTTTCTTTACTCATCATTTAAAAAAAAAACTCCTTTTATCTCACCTTTTCTAGCCTGGCATGCATCTGCCATTCTTCCCACTACATCAAACGATTGATTGAAACAATCTTTGTTCATCGGTTCTCTCATGGGACCATGCCCCTGAAGAGTATCGTCAAGGTAAATCTTCAGCGGCTGGAGCGCCAGCCTCTGCCCCTTCCCGCTCCACTTCACTCCTCGCTGTGGCTTTGTGGTAATGTATGGTAACAAGTTCTGGTGCCCAGGGCTGCTGATCCCTCTACGAGACCTCTTGCCCACTACATTATTTCAGCCTTCATAAGCTCTCCTCCCCACTCCAACCCCTCACCTCACCCTGTTGTAATCCCAAGTAGAGTTTCCTATTGATGTTTTAAGCATTGCAAAGTATCATATCCCTTCAGTTCCCCTTCCCTTCCCCTCTGGCGCTTTGGATATGATGCCAAAATTACTGCTCTATTTTTTAAAGACATTTTATCAAGTAGTAGGTTTTGCCCCTTCCCCCCTGTCTTCTTCTCTTCTGTTCTTTATAAATTAAAGGGGAGCTGTGGTCTCCTGGTCCAAAGACAGGACTGGGTCCAGCAGTCCTAGAGTCCTGATCTTGGCTTTGATCCTTGACTTTCCCCCTAGCTTTGGTCAAATCCCTTCAATCTTTTATTTCATCCTGGGTACGATGTACACATTAGATGAGGTGAGGGCACAAAGTGGGGAACCCTAGCTCCAGAGGTAGGAGGGACCACAGAAGCCTGCTGGTCCAGTCCCTTCATTTTACAGATGGGGAAACTCAGGTCCAGGAAAGTGAACTCACTCTTCCAATGTCACACAAATAATAAGGATCGGAGGTGCAGGGAATATAATTTTCAAAATGCTAAATGTTAAGTTCTTGGAGGAACTGGGAAGTGAAGAGTGGTCTTCCTTTTGTCCACATACTTTGCTGGGATAAGGAGTATATATATATATATATATAAAACCAGTCGAGATGGGTTTCCTGATGGTCCAACCTACCTAGACCTAAGTGTTCTTTGTTTGTTGACCAATTGAGAGGCAGTCTGCATCTGTCAATAGAAGTTCCAGAGATGAATCCCAGCATTGATATTTAATTATAATGTTCCAGTGGAATGAGAGAATGAAATGAAGGAAAATGCATTTATTAAGCACATTCTATGTGTCAGGCACTTTGCAAATTGCTGGAGATACAAACAGAAAAAGCAATACATTTCCTGATCTCAAGGAGCTCCCACTCGAATTGGGGAGACCACATCTGAAAGGAAGTTCCTTTGTAGGATAGATGGAAAGACCTGTAATTCCTCAGGATTTGGTGGAAGGGCAGATGATGGCACAGCCAGATGATCCTTTGAAAAGAACATTGGGGGGGGGGCAGCTAGGTGGTTCAGTGGATTAAGAACCAGGCCTAGAGACAGCAAGTCCTGGGTTCAAATCTGGCCTCAGACACTTCCTAGTTGTGTGACCCTGGGCAAGTCACTTAACTCACATTATCTAGCCCTTACTACTCTTTTGCTTTGGAACCAATACACAGT
Organism: Monodelphis domestica; assembly: GCF_027887165.1. NCBI lineage: Eukaryota > Metazoa > Chordata > Mammalia > Didelphimorphia > Didelphidae > Monodelphis > Monodelphis domestica. The sequence goes on from NC_077228.1 coordinate 458,762,907, forward strand.
ATTGATTCTAAGATAGAAGATAAGGGAAGGGCAGGGCAGGGCAGGGCAGGGCAGGGCAGGGCAGGGAAGGAGAGGAGAGGAGAGGAGAGGAGAGGAGAGGAGAGGAGAGGAGAGGAGAGGAGAGGAGAGGAGAGGAGAGGAGAGGAGAGGAAATGAAAGGAAAAAAAGAAAGCAAAGAAATGAAAAGGAAAGGAAAAAAAGAAAAGAAGTTCGAGTGTCAGAGGTCCTGGGTTCAAATTCCACCTATCACACTACCTATCCAACCTTGGTCCTCAATCTCCTCATCTATAAAATAAGAGGAAGTTGAATTGGATGACTGTTGTGATTCTTTTCACTTCTAAATCTCTGTTCTGATGACTTTTATGTTTTATTGAAGTAGAGGGAAATATCATATGGTCTTACATTAACTTACATTAACATTACTTGGTTAAAAAAAAAACAGCCCTGAAACTAGGCTTGATGGCACATGCCTATGGCCCTTGAACCTGGTTGATGGAGGCTAATGGATGATTTGAGTAAGGGAGTTCTGAGCTTTAGGAGGCTAAGCTGATTGGGTATGCCCATTAAGCCTGGCACCATTATGAGAAGCTCCCAAGAGTAAGAGTCCACCAGTCTGCCTAAGGAAGGGTAAATCAGATTACATCAGAAAAAAAATTAAACAAACAAGGCAGATTAAAGTTCCCATGCTGATCAATAATGGAATGGGGTGATGGCCGCTGAATTTCTAGCCTGGGGGAAATGGAAAGATCCAGTCTATTTCCAACCCTTCCCTCTAAAAAATATTCAGAGTCAATCCCAGTGTTGAAATGGGATGGATAGTTAAGGGTTCCATTTTTGAAGAATGGTGTGTGTGTGTGTGTGTGTGTGTGTGTGTGTGTGTATGTGTGTGTGTGTTTCCATCTGGGCAGCCACAGAACCAGGTAGAAAACCCAACCCTTGATCTCCCAATGATTTTAGTTGGCTCGAAAGTGACCTTGAATCCTCCAGTGTTGTTAGTGGGAACTAGGTGGCCCTGTATGAACTTTCAAGCCTGCTCCATAAACATTTCAGTCTTTGTAAAGAGTCCCTTTTCTATTGATCATCTGACACAGCCCAGAGTTTATCAAGTCCATTAATCTCACTTAGTGTTCCTGGAATAGAAAACATTGCCAAAAACTGAGTAGCAGCAGAGACTGAGCCAGCTTCAGCCCTTTCCCCAAGGTATCCCAATCCCAGCTTTGGGCCAAGGGGAAGAGGGAGAACTCCGTGCATTTGCACAGGGAGGGCAACCCTGCCCCTGGACTTAGAGGGATTCTAGTCTTCTTTCCTTCTGGAGGGTCTTCCAGAATCCTACCTGAGAAATCTTGGTTCTGTTCCCCAGGAAATGGGGAACATACATGTGTGTGCCACATGTAGATATGGGAGCTGAGTTTGCCATCACAGTTTAAGGATGCAGCCATTGGGGATTTCCAATGGTCCTTGTTGAAAATGAGTATTACCCAAGTGGATAATATCAGTCTCTTGTTCCACTTTGAAGCAAACACAGGCATTTGGCTTTACATGCATTGTTTTAATTCTTTCCTCTTCTAGCCTGTACAGAAGAAAGGGTACTAAAATGAGAGTGTGGGTTCAAATCCAGCTGTCACTTTAAAAATGAACAAGAATAATAATTATTATTTATATAGTGCTTTAAAGTTTGTAAAATATTATCTCATTTTATCCTTATAACAACCCTAGAAGATAGTTGCTATTATTATTCTTTATTTAGTCACATTCAGTTGTGTCCAACTCTTGGTGACCTCATTTGGGGTTTTCTTGGCAGAGATACTGGCATGGTTTGCTATTTCCTTCTCCAGCTCATTTTACAAATGAGGGTACTGGGGTAAACAGGGTTATGTGACTTAGCCAGGGTAACACAGCTAGTAAGGGTCTGAGGCCAGAGTTGAACTTGGGTTTTTCTGCCTCTTGGTTAAGTTCTATGCAGGGTGCCATTCCCTAACTGAACGACCATTGGTAAGTCAATGACTTTCTCTGGATCTCAGTCTCCTTAACTGTAAAATGAAGGGGCTGGTCTCACTTTCCAGGACCTGGGGTTCGCCAGGTAATCTTTCACCTTAACTCTCATCAAGAGTCCAAGCCATCACTTCCATTCTGGTCATTTCCCAAGTGGGTCATGGTGCTGATGCTCTTCCACCTATACTTCCTCTCTCTTGATCTCCAGATTTATGTGTTTTCTTTCTCTGTTAGAATGTGATCTCCTTGAGGTTAAGGGACTCAAGATTATGTCTTTGTCCCTAATACTTAGCCCATAGGAAGTGCTTAATAAATGACTTTCCATTCATCTAGTTGTCCCAAAGTCCTCTCCCCTCTGAAATTCTGTGACCGTAGGTACAACTCTTCTGAATCCAGTCACTGGCTCCAAGTTGTGAGTAAACTTCATAGACTGAGTTTGTCTTTCCTTCTGAGACACACAACTTTTAGTCTTCCACCGGGGAACCAGGCAAGATAGCTCAGACCAAGTTAATTTGCTCTACCATGTGTCAGAATGTCTCACCTTCCCGAGTTCAAACCTGACTTCAGACACTTCCTAGATGTGGGACCCTGAGCAAGTCAGGTAACCCTGTTTGCCTCAGTTTCTTCATCTGTAAAATGAGCTGGAGAAGGAAATGGCAGACCACTCCAGTGTCTTTGCCAAGAAAACCGAGAATGGAAGCACAAAGAGTTAGACACAACTGAAATGACTGAGCAGCAATAATAACTATCAGGAGAATGCTCAATCAATGATATTGGTAGTGTAAAAACTCACACTGGGCTAGAGGGAAAGGAAGATGGCATAGTAGGTGACTCCCAGCAGTTGCATATACTTTAAGTTTAGGAATAGAAGGAGAAGGAGGAAGAGGAGGAAAAGGAGAAGGAAGAGGAACAGGAGGGAGGTGGTGATGATAATGATGACAGTACCATTAGAGTTCAAAATCCCCTCTAACATCAGGAATGAATGGTCTCCAGGGTGGCCTACAAAAAGGGAGGTGAGATCCACTCTCAATGGAGGGACTAAAGAGAAATTTCTCGTGGACAGTTTGCACAGGATCCTTAGAATGGAAGTGGCCCCATCCACTGACCACTCTAGTTGGGTTTCACAGCCCCTTCTAGCCTCACTGGAATCAGTCATGCTGTCCAGTGGATTTAGATTAGTGAAACTACAGGAAGGGACTGGAAGTGTGACGAGGTGTCCTTGGCATTGGCCTCCCAGGTTCTGCTGTCCATTGCTCTGAAACATGGTTTGGGGAAGGTGAGAGAGATTTCTGGTCAAAATCCAGTCTAGTTGGAATGTATCTGCAGGACATCCCAGAGCAGGTTATGCAGGGTTCATACCAAGAAAGACCAGTCTAGATGGCCTCAAATCAGAATCACTCTAGAATGGAAAACCAAACCATCGCCTATCTCCAACACTTCCCTGATCTCCCAGACTAGTCTTCTTATCCTGGAAGGAACCTTGATTAGCCTGGCCTGCTCTTGATGAAGTCACGCTGGCTTTTTGGGGTCTGGTTCTCCCTGTGGCTCTGATGATTGCATTCTGGGAGGACCTGGAAGCTCTAACCCATTTGCACCAGTGTTTTCAGAATCTTTTCAGTCATTTGATGATGAGCTGTTTTTCCTCTCATAGAATTTTGCCAGGGGCTGTATTACTGGACTGGCAGCAAACTCTGCCATGCTCCAGGCTTCCCTAATGTTTTGGGGAGGAGATAAATGGCAGCCCAGAGCCTTTGGTCTCCACAGTGTTCATGCATTTGAACACAAACCTTTTGCAGAGGCAAAGTGATAACATGTAAGAATGAGCCTTTAGCAACTATCTTTTGCTTACTATAGTGACAAAAGAAGATGTACAACCTCTGCCTCCTGGTTCCCTCACAAGTCTTCCTTCACACAGAGGGAAAAGATGTTAAGGGACGGGCACAAAGGAAAGGGACACATTCCTTGAGGGTAGTTATAGTCAGTGCTTCCTAAATGTGTGTTGACTGACCAAATGAATCTGCTTTCCATTTCCAAACTCTTCAAGCTGCAAGTATTTGGCATAAGACTGTCCTAATTGGTGGAAAGAATAGTGACTGAGTGAGGGATAGGGTTGATTCAAGAGTTTTGGAGAGGAGAGACATTTTTCTTCATTCCTATTGTGTGCGTGTATGTGAGAAACAGAGAGACAGACAGACAGACAGACAGTCAGAGACACAGAGAGAGAGAGACAGAGAGGACAGACAGAGACAGAGAGAAAGAGATAGAAAGAGAGAGACAGAGAGAGAGAAAGAGAGAAGAGAAACAGAGACAGAGAAAGAGAAAGAGAAGGAAAGAGAGAGAGAGGGAGAGAGAGAGAGAGAAAGAGGGAGAGAGAGAGAGAGAGAGAGAGGGAGAGGGAGAGAGAGAAAGAGGGAGAGAGAGGAAGAGAGAGAGAGGGAGAAAGAGAGAGAGAGAGAAAGAGAGAGAGAGGAGAGAGAGAGAGAGAGAGAGAGAGAGAGAGAGAGAGAGAGAGAGAGAGAGAGAGAGAGAGAGAGAGGGAGGGAGAGAGAGAGAGAGAGAGGGGGGGGGGGAGAGAGCGCTCTGGAGAGAGAAAAAAGACTTTGAGAAGTAGCCAATGTTAGAGGACCCAGCAACTCAATATATCCCTAATTTCCAATTTGCCTCCATAGAGCCTTTGGGGAATTTCTTTGACCATCTAAACATCAGACTGAGGGCACACATAGCTGTGGTGCTCTAAGGCCCCCCTTTCTCTCCTTAAGGGATAAATTCTACCCTTATTCTTCAGCATAGGATGGTGGAGATGGCCAAAAGTTGTCTCATGCTGTGTAGAGGCCAGGTGCTATAGAAGATAAACAAAGATAGCAAAGGCAATGGCAGGATCTTTCCAGATGAAGGGCAGAACCTACAGGGCTGGGCTTAAAAATTTGTACAATCTAGACAGCTGTCTATGCCTGAGTCGGGAAGCTCTGGGTTCCAATCTGGCCTCAGACTCTTCTTAGTTGTGTGACCCTGGGCACATCACTTAACCCCATTTCCTTAGCCATTGCCACTCTTCTGTCTTAGACCTGATACTGAGAAGGAAAGGGTTAAAAAATTAAAAGAATCTGCATGTGCATATGAAACACTAAGTGTAGCAAATTGGAAACTTTTTTGGCAGTTCACCTGGCTTCTTACTTGTAGATGAATGGATTCTGAGTTCTGCCTCCTTCCAGTCCATTAGACTTGGTGAGCCTGTGATCCTGGTTTTGACTGTACTGCTCTCGTGACTGCTATTCATTCCAATTCCAAGGCTATAATTGATATGTACTGACCTCTGCTCAGTCATACTTGGAGCTCTGTCCTTGTCCTTGCTTCACTGCATGGGTAGGAACATCTAGAGTGAAACCCATTTCCAACTCTGCAATGTGGGAACGTTTTGGTCAGTACCATGCAACCCACTAAATGTAACTCCTTCCAGATCTCAAGATAGCTATGTGATCATAGAAATAGAGCTGAAAGGGATCTTGGGGGCTTATTTAGCCCAACTGCCTCATTTTAAAGAGGAAAAAAAAACAACTCAGAGAAGTTAAGGAACTTACTCAAGTAGTAACATCTAGAGTCAGAATTTGAACCCAGAACTTCTAGACTCCAAGTCCACTGATCTTTCTACTGTGCTATACTATCTCCTAGAGGGTCATGGTGGCTGAGGGTGGTATTCATTGCTACTGCATAACGGATGGATTGAAAGAAGGAGTATGAATGAACAGAAAATAGTCTTGCTTTGTCAGATTTTTTTGACATATTATTGGACATACCACAGGAAATTGGGATCTTCATTCTCTTCCTCTGTTCCTTTGGTAAAATGAGCCTCTAGTCTGACAGTTCAGACAGTCATGCCTGGCTAGTAGTGATTTATTACATCTACTGAGAAATCCTTGAGCTTTTGCTACTCCTATCCTCAGGATAGATAAGTATAAAGCATTTACAAAACAATTAATATCATTAGGCACTGTGCTAAGTGCTTGGGATCCAGATACTGGAATACAAGCTAGCCCCTGCTCTCAAGAAGCTTATATTCTAGAAAACAGCTGGGTAAAGGTGCATGTTTACATGTGGTATGGAGCAAGCTAGAAGTGGCAGGGTGGGCTTGACCCTAGCAAGAAAGGGCAAAAGCTGAACAATCAGAGCTGAGGGTCTCTGCTGAAAGCAGGTCACTGGTGGGGAGGAGGGGGAGGTAATGGATGGTCCTGGTAGAGGAGGTTTGGTGTGGAGTGGTCTTGGCAAAAGTGATCATCAAAGACCAAGACTGGATGATTCTGCAGAGGAATTCAAAGTTTTCTTGTATCCATTTGGTCTGTTTATGCCTTTTTTCTTACTTGGTTTGAAGGACTTAAAATTGTTTTCTTTTCTCCTGTCCTTCCCTCTCTCCCTTCTTTTTTTCTCCCTCCCTCCCTTGTTTGTTTCTTTGTTTCTCTCTTTCCTTCCTTCCTTCCTTCCTTCCTTCCTTCCTTCCTTCCTTCCTTCCTTCCTTCCTTCCTTCCTTCCTTCCTTCCTTCCTTCCTTCCTTCCTCCCTCCCTTTTTCTTCCTTCCTTCCTTCCTTCCTTCCTTCCTTCCTTCCTTCCTTCCTTCCTTCCTTCCTTCCTTCCTTCCTTCCTTCCTTCCTTCCTTCCTTCCTTCCTTCCTTCCTTCCTTCCTCCCTCCCTCCCTTTTTCTTCCTTCCTTCCTTCCTTCCTTCCTTCCTTCCTTCCTTCCTTCCTTCCTTCCTTCCTTCCTTCCTTCCTTCCTTCCTTCCTTCCTCCCTCCCTCCCTCTTTCTTTCTTTCTTTCTTTCTTTCTTTCTTTCTTTCTTTCTTTCTTTCTTTCTTTCTTTCTTTCTTTCTTTCTTTCTTTCTTTCTTTCTTTCTTTCTTTCTTTCTTTCTTTCTTCTTCTTTCTTTCTCCTTCTTTCCTCTTTTCTCTTCTTCCTTCCATCCCTCTCTCCCTCCTTCCTTCCTTCTCTCCTCTTCTTCTTTTTCCCTCTCCCTTTTCTTCTCCCTCCCTCCCTTCTTTGTTTCTTTCTTTGTTTCTTCCTTCCTTCCTTTCTTTTTCCTTCTTTCCTTTCTCTTTCTCTCCTTCTTTCCTCCCTACCTTCCTTTTTTCTTTCCATCCTGCCCCCCTCCCTCTCTCTTCCTCTCCCTTTCCTCCCCTGTAAATTTATCAAACCCTCACTGGATTTAGTGCCAGTACAATTTTTCTTTAGGAAAATTATGTTCCTAGAACCCAAAGCTGAAAATCTGATAGTTTTAGGACCTACATTTCCAGAATGAGATATGCTCAAGAAATGCTAACAGGTACATCCCCGGCTCCTCTAGGATTCCTTTTCCTACAAATGAGAATTAACAGCACATTGTTGTGAAAAGAACTCTTTTGGAGGGTAGGGGTTTGATTACTAATTTTTACCTACCACTTAGTATGATGAGCAGAGTCCCTAGAATATGTTTACTATTTTAAAATCTAGCCCTTGCTAAGGTTCAAATTCTTGAGTATTGATAGCTTATGAACTGGAACAATGAAAACAGCCTGAGAATGAGGAAAGTGTAAAATATAGTCATGTGGCAGGCCAAAAGAAAGTGTACATATCTGTTGAAATGGACACAAACGCTTGATCACTGTCCAGGGTTTTTTTTTTTTTCTCACTTTCTTCATTGCTGATTTCCATGAAAATGTTGATCTCTTAGAAAACTGACTATATTTGCTGTAGATTTGTGTGTGTGTTCTCCTTCCTCTAATGATATCAGCAGGTCTGTGAGTGGGTGAAAAAAGAAAAGGAATGGATGGCAATGGACGGGGGAATGTTCATCACAGGCTGCATAGCATTTTTGTGGGTAGGATGATTAGGGAAACTCTTTGCAAGTCTGAGTAGATCGAAATGATGGTCATCAGGAAGGAAAACGAAGATGTCACGACACTGCATTATTTTAATCAGACTCTTATTAGAAATTCAGTTAGAAACTGCCTTTGTTGTTGGGATACAGAGATTTATGTAGAGTAAGTCTATTATCAGTGAACTGTGTATCTTGGCATTCAGTTCAACTCAAGAAGGGTTTATTGATTTTCAACTTTGCACCAGGCACTCTGTTAGGCACCAGAGATGTCAAAGCCAAAAAAAAAAAAAAAAAAGAAGAAGGAGGAGGAAGAGGACTAGGACAAGAGGAGGAGAAGATAGTTTTTGCCTCCAAGGACCTTACATTCTCCTAGAAGTAGGGATGGAGGTAATATTCGCAGAGAGAAAAGCAAATACTCTCCCTCCATCCCTCTCTCTCTCTTTCTCTCTCTCTCTCTCTCTCTCTCTCTCTCTCTCTCTCTCTCTCTCTCTCTCTTTCTCTCTCTCTCTCTCTCATCTATCTATCTGCCTGCCTATCTCTCTATCCATCTATCTGTCTGTTTCTGTCTGTCTGTCTATCTGTGTCTGTCTGTCTATCTCTCTATCCATCCCTCCATCTATCTATCTGTACATCTGTCTGTCTGTCTCTCTGTCTACCTCCATCCCTCCATCTATCTATCTGTACATCTGTCTGTCTGTCTCTCTGTCTACCTATCCATCTATCATCTATCTGTCTACCTGTCTGTCTGTCTGTCTCTCTCTATACATCTTTCTGTCTGTCTATCTATCCATCTATCATCTATCTATCTGTCTGTCTGCCTGTCTGTCTCTGTCTCTCTCTAGCCAGCTATCTATCTATCTATCTATCTATCTATCTATCTATCTATCTATCTATCTATCTATCTATCTATCAAACAGAAACGTGTCCCTCTGTAGTCTACATCTGGAGAATGTTCCTTGGCTAAGACCCCATGGCCCATTTCTGGCAGGTCCTCATTCTTTCAAAGAGGTGGCAAATGAAACGTGTCACTGTTAGATCTGTGCTCTAGGGCTCTGTGCCATGGGGACATTTTGGAAATGAAGGACCCACTTTGCTCCAGAGAATCCTGGGCCAAGTTCCCTGAAGCCAACTCCTGTACTAAGAAGGATGAGTTCTTCATTGTGCCTAATGGAATTAATGAATAGGGTCATTGGGATATCTGAACTATTTTAACCCTAATGTTCTCAGGTCAACTGAGGTCCAAGCGACTGGTGACTAGAACTTACGCCCTCATTTAGGACAAGAGCCATCATCAATGAAAAAACAGTGGGGAAATTAGAACATCCATCAGCCCAGCTGCTAAAAGTCATGTTGGTTAAAAACTGAAGACATTTCAAAAACCTTGACTTTTATCACCTTATGAGAGCAATGGATGCTGAGTCAGGGGACCTGGGTTTGAATCCCAGCTCTCTGACCCTGACTTTGTGACTATGAGCAAGTCATCCACTTCAGTGGTCTCATCTGTAAAATGAGGGAATTGGACTATTAATTAAAAAAGTATTTAACAGTTTCCACATCTGTAAAATGGGGATGTAATAGCACCCACCTTCCAGAGTTGTTGTGAGGATCAAATAAGATAATAGCTGTAAGGCACTTAGCAAACATATAAATGCTATAGAAAATATTGGCCATTATTAATAAGTGCCACAGGAATTGAATGCAGGGAACAAAACAATGCCTAGTTCAGCGACCTTATATTCTAGTGGGAAAAGAGATAGGTCTGGACTCAGAGCCATGGGTTTGACTACCCATGTTACTTTGGGAAAGTCAATTATCTTCTCTAAGCCTCAGTTTCCCCATCTGTACAACAAGGGGTTGTACTAGTCTGTCTCTAAGGTAGCTTTAAATCTGTGATCTGACAATGGAAAGGTTCAAATCCACTCTGTGCCACTTACGACCTCCATGACTCTTAGTCACTTAGCTTTGGTGGACCTCAGTTTCTCACCTGTAGGATGGGGTGACTAGATGGCAGCCCCTTCCAGCACTAGCTCTATAATCTATAGAAAATGTATGTAAATGATGGTATAAGTTATAACATAATGTACAAATACCATTTATTCTTCTTAGCACCATCAGGTGAATCATTTTCTTCTTTGGGGTGGGGGAGAGGCAATAAGTCATCCCTTAAAGAATACAAAGGATGTTTTGGTTGAGTTCTGAAGGCACCCCACTCCCTTTTTAGCCTTTTTCTTCAGGCCAAGCTGGTTTAGAGCTCCATCCAGGGACTTCCCAGGCCACCAAACCCCTCCTATCCCTGAGAGATGTGGAGCTTCTCTGATGGGTGGGTCTGGTCTGCTTTTTGTCCTTAAAAGAAGCAATAGCTCTAGGAAAGAATTTCTCCGGTTGCAAGTTGCTCTGGAATATGGGGTTAAGCATTTCTTCAGTTATTAACAGAATCACAACATTTCAGAGTAGTCATCTACGCAGGTCGGCAGCAGCGTACTTACTGGCTCATGAGAGGCAGCTGTTAAAATTTCAATGTGAGCATTTACACCTTGGAAATTGGCAAACGATGCAAAAATCAGGGTTTGATTTATTGCTCTGTTGATTTTCCAGACTTAAAAAAGAGATGGAGGAAATGTCAGTAATGCAGATTAAGCTTACAATTGTATTCTTTATTTAAAAAAATTTTTGAGATCTGGTTGTTAAACACATACTAGCACACCCTTGAGTCCAATTCATACTTAAATGTAATTGAGGGGCAACTAGGGACCTTGGAGACCATCTAGTCCAACCTCTTGATTTGTCATCCTGGTTGCCCTCCTCTAGATGCTCTTCATGCTCCCATTTGGGGTTTTCTTGGCAAAGATACTGGAATGATTTTGCCATTTCCTTCTCCAGCTCATTTTACAGATGAAGGAACTGAGGCAAGCAGGGTTAAGTGACTTGCTCAGGGTCACACAGCTAATAAGTGTTTGAGGCCAGAATTGAAATTGAAAAAATGAGTCTCCCTGACTTCCTGACTTTTTTTTCCCCCATGACCACCTTTTGAATTCCTGAAGGCACTTACCATGTGCCCCTGAGTTTTCTTTTCTTCAGGCTAAGCATCCCCCAGCTCCTTCATCATCTTATAGACTATGATCCTTTCTTAAAAGGAGTGCCAGCAAAGATGACAAGGAGCTGAGATGGTGGCTCTTTCCAGAGGCCGCTTTACCAACCCCAGTTAGATCTGCTTGTCCTTTTCTGTCTGCAGGAGCTGCCAAACTGCCTCAGGTTTCTCAGTCAATTAACTACTTGGGCTTATTTCCTGAAGGGCTCTCTTACTGCCAACTGTATGTGGGCGTTTTCCTCCAGTCCCAGCAAGTTTATTTTTTGGAAATTCCACAGCCACAGCAAACATTTCCCCTTTCTCCCTCCCTCTAAAAACAGTAGAGTCACTGTTTGTGCAGGAAATGCCTCTGGCTACTTCAAATTGAGTTTTGGAAAGGACAGAAACCTATAAAAATTCCTGGGTGCCATCATCCCCAATTCCCCACGTCTGGGCCGTTACTTGTGTTTCAGAGGCTTTGTGAGACAGTTGTTGTGAGGCATTTAAGATGGGGGAGAGAAGTCTTTAAAAAAGAAAAAAAGGAATAAGGGGCAGTGAGGTGGCCCAGTGGCTTGAGAGCCAGGCTGAGAGCCTGGAGGTCCTGGGTTCAGATCTGATCACAGATACTTCCCAGCTGTGTGACCCTGGGCAAGTCACTGAATCCCCATTGCTTAGCCCTTACTACTTTTCTGCCTTGGAACCAATAGCTAGTATTGATTCTAAAATGGAAGATTAAGGATTTAAAAAAAAAAAGAAGAAAGAAACAGATTTTTTATAGGCTATATATTGGCTGAGAAAACCACAAATGAACATTATTTGCTCTGTATTTTTTATATATTTTGATAAGCATTTCCTAATTACATTTTATTTAGTTTGGGTTCTGGGAGTTTGCTAGTGGACAGTGAACCCAAATTTGACAATTTTGCTGTCTAGGCTACCGCCATATTCCCAGGCACCCAGGCTCTATGGCCAAGGCGCCATTTATAATTTCTTCTCTCATCCCATCAACTCCATCAACCCCAAGCTGTTGCCAAACCCTGATGATTCTCACCTTGGTAACATCTTTCAGATACGCCCCCTTCTCTTCTCTGACACTGCCACCACCCTGGTACAGGCTCTCTATCTCCTCCCACCTGGACTCTTCCAATGGCTGCTTGGTTGGTCTCTTTGCCTCAGATTTCCTATTCTAGTCCATTCTCTATTCAACTGCCAAAGTAATCTGAAAGTACAGGTCACTCCCTTATTCTATTATCTCCTGTGGCTCCCTATCAATTCAGGATCAAATTTAAAGCCATCCTTTAGTAGGCAAAGTCTTCATAACTTTCTCCCTTTCCTGGCTTTTTACACCTTCCTACCCTGCCCTTTTTCCTCTATATGAGACAGTGATTCAGGCCCTCTTGCTGCTATTCCTTGAAGAAGTCACTCTATCTCCTGACTCTGGGCATTTTTTTTAACCCTTATCTTCTATCTTAGAATCAATACTGCAAATTGGTTCCAAGGCAGAAGAGCAGTAAGGGCTAGGCAAGGGGATTAAGTGACTTGTCCAGGGCCACAAGCTAGAATTATCCTAGACCAGATTTGAACCCAGGACCTTCCATCTCCTTTAAAAAAATGCCTTTTAAAAAAGGTGATAAACATTACAGCAGATTGTATTGATGTTCAAAGTTAATCTTTTAATAAAACATTTACAAATAATAGAATATTTGGTCTATAGAATATAGAATAATTAGAATATAAAATCTCTTGCAGATCCAGGGTTGGGTGACTTGCACAGAATATGATGGGCACATCCCTAGGGGGAGCCCTCCTGAGCCCTCCTCTTCTAAGCCCCTTGGGCTCCTTTAACAATGCCCTCAATCTGGATCCGCATGAGCAGCCTCAATTTAAACAATTAAAAACAGAGGAGCAAAGGGCTGTACAGGGGAAAGAATCCTTTCTGTATACAATATTCACTGTCCATGAATCAATTCAAAACTAAAGAGTGGTCGGGCTGCTGGAAAAAAATATATTTAATAAAAATTCTTTTTTAACCCTTCTTTCTGTCTTAGTATTGGTTCCAAGGTAGAATAGCAGTTAAAGCTGGGCAATTAGGGTTAAGTGCCTTGCCCAGGTCACACAGCTATGAAGTATCTGAGGTCAGATTTGAACCCAGGACTTCCCATCTCTAGGCTTGGTCCTCTATGTATTGAGCCACCCAGTTGCCCTAAAACTGCTCCATGGTAGTAGTTGAACCAATCAATAAGACTAAACAACTGTTCGGGTATGGATTGGGGAGTGGGGGTCGAATAAGAGAGAAGGAAGAGTTACATCAATTTTTAATCTATAAGTCGTCTAAGAATATAATTAACATTATTCCAGTAGAGTCACAGTTTTAGAATCCTTGTTGTTCCGTCATTCCAGTTGTGTCTGAGTCTTTGTGACCCCATTTGGGGTTTTCTTGTCAAAAAGACTGGAGAGGTCTGCCATTCCCTTCTCCAGCTCATTTTAAAGATGAGGAAACTGAGGCAAACAGGGTTAAGTGACTTGTCCAGGGTCACACAGCTCATGTTATAGGAGAGTTGATGCTGTTTCTCATTGAAAGAATTGCAGCTCAGACTCCTTCATCTGAAGGCATGAAAGTATTTATTCAAGAATGTTAGAGGTGGTGTGGCCAGGGTGATGGAAATAGCCCAGGGTGCTGGAATGGCCCTTGTAGCCATAGAATGCTGCAGCCTAGAGAGAATTGCAGCAGCCCCCAGAGGAATTCAGATTGCTAGATTGATTGAGGGTCCGGGGGAATTGCTTTCCTCCTATCATTGGGAATTCTCTGCCTTTCCTCAGATTATTCCTCCCCCCCCCCAACCCCCAGCATTCCAGGGAGCTGGGATTTCAGACTGAAAAACAGAGAAGGGGCTGGGAAGGGGTACCAAGATCCCCAGCGTGCCTACGTGATATTCCCTTCCGTGTCCTGCTTAATGTCATCTGTCTGGCCCTTCCAGGTCAGCTTGTAAACTCTTATCCACTGAGAGAAAATTGATAATGTCAGGCAAGCCCTAATCAATTGAGAGGAGGACACTGAGAAAGCACAAAGTCACATTCTACACTCTAACTGGAAATATCTGCTAACTAGTAAAAAGAATGAGGTCTCAAAGCACCATTTAAAAAAGGGTTTCAAAGCCCCATTTCTCATTCTTTACCATTTCACAACCCCATCAGTGGAAAGTGTCTGAGGTCAGATTTTGAATTCAGGTCTTCCTGGAGGTTTTTCCACTGTGTCACCTAGCTGCCCTGAAAAGAGATTCTAGAAAACACCTGATCCAACCTATAGCGCGAAGAAGCCTGTCTTCTTACTACTGGAGTAATAAGGCAAGTCACTCAACCTCAGTTTCCTCTCCTGTAAAATGAGGGAGTTACACTGAGATTACTTTCTGCTCTAAATCGTTGATGATCCAGCTAAACCTCAAAAGATGAATAGAATTTCAACAAGTAGAAAGTGTGGGGGTACAGCTTTGGGAGGTCCTGGATTCAAATATGACCTCAGAAATGTCCTAGTTGTATGACCCTGGGCAAGTCACTTGACCCCCATTGCCTAGCCTTTAACACTCTTCTGCCTTGGAACCAATACACAGTATTGATTCCAAGATGGAAGGTAAGGGTTTAAAAAGAAAAGAAATGACCTGCAGACAGAGCACAGGGCTTGCACTAGGAATGAGGAGTAGTTTAATTTGACTTCAGTCAAGATTACATGAAAGAGAGGAGTCTGGGACACTGTTTTACACATTCATCTCTTGGGTCTGTGATGAGGTAGAAAAAGGGAATGAGCTCAGATTATGCAGAATCCTAAACTTCAATCCTAGTCCCTCATCACAGATAAGGCACAGTGCTAGGCACTGGGGATTCAAAAGCAAAGAGCTCCTGTCCTCAGGATGTTCCATGTGAAAATAAATAAGTGAATTCTGTATAATTTGAGGAGGAAGAGAGCAATGACAGTTAGGGGGAATCTGGAATGTTTTCCATGGGAGTTGTGCCTGAATAAAAAGAACCAAAGGTTCTAAGAGGAGAAGCTGAGGTTGTAGTGCATTTCATATATATCTTTACATGTTGTCATGGAGGTGACCATAGGAGGTCAAGTGTAGAAACTTGGGTCAGTTTGGCTGGAAAATTGGGCACATGAAAGGTGATATGAAATATATCTGGAAAAGTGGACCAGAGCCAAATGCCAAATGTCCAACTGAGGCATCAAATGCAATAAGCTTCCTAAGGATGGTTAATATTATATCCTAGAGACAACAGGGAATTACTAAAGTTTCTTGAGCAGGGGAGTGACCTAGACAGATGGGATCTGGGAAGATTATTTTGGCAGTTGTGTGAAGAATGGATTAGAGCAAGGGAGAGATTTAAAACAGGGAGAATAATGAGGTGGTCATTGGAATAACCCAATGAAGAGGTAATGTGGACTTTAATAAAAGTCTTGGGCAATTTGAATGGAGAAGAAGAGATAGATGAGAGAGCTGTGCTATTGGTTATTTAGTAGTTTTTCAGCCAGGCTCACAACTCTTTATGATCCTATTTGGAATTTTCTTGGCAAGGATATTGGGATGGTTTTCCACTTCTTTCTCCACCTCATTTTACTGACGAGGAAACCGAGACAAACAAGGTTAAGTGACTTCGTCCAAGATCACACAGCTAGTGAGTGTCTGAGTCTAGATTGGAACTCAAGTCTTCTTGACTCCAGTTATAGTGCTCCATCCACTGTACCACCTACCTGCCCCATAGTAGTGGTTGAATCAATCAATAAAGCTTGGCAACTGATTGGATATGAGTTGGGGAGAGAGTGAGGGGGAAGGAAGAGCTAAGGTTGATTAAACATCTGAAGCTTTATTGGGCAGGGACTCTGACTTCATTATATCTTCTCTCTGACTCCATGTTCCATTTAACCATAACCACTCACTTACCCCTCTATTGGACCCACCTCATTGATGTTAGCTCCCATTTCCCTCTTCAGCACCTCCATTCCCCATGATGTTAAATCTTGAGTTAACAAACCCAACAGGATATTTTTTTTTGGAAATAATAGCTTTGGTAAAGGAGAAGCCCAAGAATCTCTCTCAACCTTCCCACTCCTATCTCAGACCAGGCTGATGAAATATTTAGTGGATGGGCTGGCAAAGTTCTAGAAATGATTAACAAGATGGAATTAAACCTTGGAATAGACACTCAAAGAAAGCTTTGTTTTTTCACTTATTCATTCAATAAAAATTGACTGACACATTGCTAGGCACTGTGGACAAAATATATTAATAATAATATAATAATAGCTAGCATTTGTGGAGTGTTGTAAGCTTTGTAAAGTGCTTGACAAATGTCATTTCATTTTATTCTCACAACTCTGAGAGGTAGTTAATGTAATTACATATTATAGATAATCTGCCATGGGGATATATAGATATATACCATATCTTTATCTATCTATCTATCTATCTATCTATCTATCTATCTATCTATCTATCTATCTATCTATCTATCTATCTATCTGTCTGTCTGTCTATCCCTCTATCTATCCCTCTATCTCTCTCTCTATCTATCTATCTATCTATCTATCTATCTATCTATCTATCTATCTATCTATCTATCTTAGAGGTACCTAGTTGGTGCAGTGGATAGAATGCTGAGCCTCTATGGAATCAGGAAGACCAGAGTTCAAATACAACCTCAGATACTTCCTTACTGTATAACCTTGGGCAAGCCACTTAACCTGTTTGCCTTAGTTTCCTCATCTGTAAAATTGGGATAACAGTAGCATCCACCTCCGAGGATTGTTGTAAGGATCAAATGAGTTATTATTTGTAAGGACCTTAGCACAGTGCCTAGAATGCAAGAGATGCTATATAAATGCTCATTCTCTCCCTCTCTTTTTATCATCATGAGGAATCTGAGGCAAATAGTGACTTACTTGCCAAGAAGTCACATAGCTAATAAGTGTCTGATTCTGGATTTGAACTCGTCTTCTTGTCTCCAGAAGTTAGCTGTTTCATAGTAATAGTAATATGTATTATATTAATAATCACAACAATGAATGGCACATGGCTCCCATTCTCCAGCAGGTTATAATATATCTCTAAAACTCTCTTAAAATACTAGAGATACTTACAAGGTTAGAGGTTAGAGAGGTTAGAGAAAAGGTTAGAGAAAAGAGACAGTTTGGTCTTGGTGCAAAGAAGACTGACTCTTGTGCCTAAAGACCTGAGTTTGAGTTCTAAAACTTTACTATGTTTGGCAAATCAATTTGCAATGACTCAGACTTACATAGTAATTTTAGAGTCACAAAATGTGTTTCTTCATAACAGTTCTGTGAGATAGGAAGTACAAATATCACTATTGCCAATTTATAGATGGGGCTTTGAGACGTTTAGAAATTGACTCATGATCACTCCCATCCTGACTGTTCGAGGCAGGATTCAAATTGGGGGCTCTTAACTTCAATGGTCTACTTACTGTCTTTTACCTCTTAGGACCTCAGTTTTCTCCTTTATAAAATGAGGGTTCTGGACCAGGTAACTCTCCCCCTTCTACCTCTCAAATCCAGTGAGACTCCTAAACTATCCCCAGTGACTTTGTGGATGACTTTTCCAGCTCTCTGCTTGCATTCACCTCTAGGTCCTCGTAACTGGTTTAATTAAAGCTCTCACAGATTCAGAGACTACATGGGGCGCTTTTATGGCTTAGAGGTACGCTTCCAACCAGTCACCTCTAATGTTACTGCAGAAAAATGGCCACCCTGACACTAAGTGGCTTAACAAGCAATGTAAGGGACATGAGCCCTTGGTTTTTCAAATGCTCCCTGCCTTGTCATGGGAAGCGACTACCTGAGATGGGGTTCCCAGGGAGAAGTTTACTAACCATGACCAGCCTCTTTGCTTAGAGGAAGGTGGCTGGACTTTGACAATTGAACACTAAAATTGAAATAAGAACAATGACTTATTTTCCAGAATTGCTTCTTTTACTGGGGATTTGCTGCTTGGCTTGCTTATTACATCAATCATCCTCTTTACACGCCTCCTTGTAAGTAACAAAATGGCCCTCAGTTCATATCATTTCTACATTTCCCTTGGGTGGCCTTACAATTAACTCTCCTTTTTCTCCCCCCTTTTTCTCGTTATTTTGTTCTGTCTGTTCTATTGGTGTGTAGCCTACGGACAAAAGCAGATCAATTTTTCTCTGATCACATTTCTGGTAGGTCTTTTATGTTGGACTTTTCCCTGATTCATAAGCTTTCAAATAACTCACATTTATATAGTGCTTTAAGGATTTTTTTTTATCACAATTACCGAATGAGCTAGTTGGTACAAGTGCTACCAATCCCATTTTACAGATGAGGAAATGGAAACTTCAAGAGGTTAAGAACCTTGTGTATGATCACAGAGCTGGTATCTAAGGTGGGATTAGAAATCAAGTCTTCCTAATTCAAAGTCCATTGCTCTGTCCACTGTACTACCCTGTCTTTCTTCCTGTTTGGTAGAATGAATAATCTTGGGACAGATGATGATAGGTATTTATGAAAAGATCAAAGAAAAAGGCAAAAGACAGTCCTTGAATTGGCCTTTAATTGGAAATTAAGCTTAGACTGTATGGTGTCAGACCAAGTCTGAGCCAGAGGCATGGAAAAGACATTGGATTTAGAGTCAAAAGGCCAGAATTCAAATCCTGAATTCAATTACAAATTCAAGTCTTGCAGCGCTGTCTCTCTTAACCTCTTTGGCTTCTTCATATATAAAATGAGGGAGTTGGACTAGATGGCTTTGGGAGGGCTCTTCTATTTAGTTCTATGATCCTAGAACTTGGATTCCAATCTCTAGCACTTGCTACTTCCCAACTGTGGTTACTCTGGGGAAAGAGATGGAAGAAGGACTCTTCAGAAGCCAGCCAAAAGGCCAAATGAGCTTGGAATTTAGAATTTGTCAAGGAGAATGATGAAAAAAATAAGAAATTAGACCCAGAAAATCCTTGAATCCTATCATCCTAAAAGTCTGTATATGAGAAATGATTAGTTAATTTGATCACTTCTAAAGTCTTAATGATTGATGGGAATTCATGTCAAATGGTCACCTCTTGTGAAGATAGAACTTAAGGGCCATGGGAATAGGTTGAGTGTGGGATTGTTTTCTCCTTTCTCAAGGGGAAAGGAATGGAAAAGAAAAGGGAAGAAGGAGAGAATTCAGGCCTGAAAATAAAATGAATTGAGTTTTTAGAAACATGAAATATGCTCTAATAATGAAACAAACACAGGTTAAAGCAATTTTGTGGTTCCACCTTATATCCACGAGACTGGCAAAGATAACATGATAATAAAAGAGGAAAATGTTGAAAGCTGGAAGGGCTTCTGGAAAAGATACTATTGTTGGAACTGTGAATTAATTGGTCCCAACATTCTGGAAAATAGTTTAGATTATGCCCAGGGAGTTACCAAACTATACATACCGCTTGACCCAGATCTACCACACCCAGAAAGAAATCAAAGGGAAAAAAAGACCCCTATGCACATAAATGTTCTTAGAAGTCAAGCTCTGAAAAGTGAGGGGATGACTAAGAAAACTATGGTCTGCGAATGTAATGGAGTAGTATTATGCTACACTAAATAATAAAGTGGATAATGAAAGAGAGAGAGAGAGAGAGAGAGAGAGAGAGAGAGAGAGAGAGAGAGAGAGAGAGAGAGAGAGAGAGAGAGAGACAAGATGTGGTTGAGCAAGTGTTGGGAACTAGCTGAGAATATTCCCAATTCCTGACCAGTCTTTACCAGAAAAGAAGTTAGCTGGAAATTTCAAAATGTTTATATGTTCTCAGGGCTAGGAAAGGCAGTGAGAGAGCTGACCTCAGAGTCAGGTAGTCTGGATTCTATCATCTATCTTCTATCATCACCTTTGACACCTTCTAACTGTGGGACCTTGGACAAGTCACTTCTCAGGACCCCAGACAGCTCTCCAAGACTAAATTGCTCCTCAATTCCTATGTTGAACTCCTTGGGTAGAGAGTTTCCTCCTGGAGTGGTTAGTGAAGTAATAGATCCAATAAGGTGGAGGGGTACATATTAGGGTTAGAAGAATAATAGCAAAACTGTATCATTATCTTTTTATGTCTTTTAATATAGTTATGTGAAGCTGGAAACTTTTCAATCCACGTGGAACTCAACAACCTGAGAGGAAATGGTGAGGCCTGATTGATTTTCTCTGTTTTTATTGTTATTGTTTATCATTTATGTAATAAAAAGGAGTCTTAAAAATCATTAAGCTTTTTCCTTATGAGATTAAATGACAAAAGCTCTCATCATAAAAAAAAAAAAGCTCCCCTCTAAGTTATGGAAAAATCCATGTCTCTGCTCTCTAAGTCAATGGCCAAGAGAGTGAGGGTTGGGAGAGGGGTTGTCTAGTAGGTTCTGGACTCTGTAGATATTTAGAGACACTGATGTGCTTCCTGGGCATTATTGGTTGTGTCTCCTAGCTCTTTATTCAGGAGCACATATATTAAGAGTCTCAACCCCCCCCAAAGTTGACTGGGTCCTCGTACCATTGTCCCAGTGGCCCCAAATACAGGCTGGAGACATTCAGGAGACCTATGAAGGGTTTGCTTTAGACAGAGATCAGCATGCACCCATGGGTTCACATAACCCATCTCCTAAGTCAGCATTAGCTATTCTGCTCATGCTAGCGACTGAATTACTATTAGCCACTCTTAGGACATAGTAGGTGCTTAATAAATGCTGACTGAGATGCCTTGGATTTGGGTCCAGGATTTAAGGAGAGTAGGTAGGAGTTTTCCACTGATATTGAATGTACTGCCTAATTTATCTATGTTCAAATGTGTTCTGTCAGACAAGGAATTGAATATTCCTTGGGTGAGGAACATGGTGGAACGTATACAACAATGGACCTATAAAATCAGGAAGACCTAGTTCAAATCCCATCTCTGGACATTTGTTATCTCTGTGTCCCGAGGCAAGTCACTTAGGATCAGAGAGATAGAGCTGGGAGGGACCTTAAAGGTCACCAAGCTCAGACACCATTCCCCTCATTTTATAGAGGAGGAGATAAAGGCAGAAGGAGGATGATTGATTGAGTTGTGTCAAACAAGAATATATCAGACATGTCTTGTGAAGCCCAATGAGTTGTCCCAATTCAACATCCCAAAAGCTAATTGTCCACAGATCCCATCTTCCCCAGGACTTAGTGAGCAGTGATGTTCCAAAGGCAACCAAAGGCTTCATAGGAGTTTCTGTGGCCCCTTTTGGAGATAATCTCTGGAAGAAAAAGCTCTTGGTGGAGTTCCCTCATCAGGGGTATGTGGGAGGCAGATTAATGAGCTGATTGTTAAATTTTCAGTACGAGCATTTACACTCCAGTCATTGTTTTGATGAATGTCTAGTCTTAAGAAAGTGATGGAGAAAATATTAATAATGTAGGTCTGAGGAGCAGCTATGTTGCACAGTGGATAGACAACCAGGCCTAGAGATGGGAGGTTCCAGTTTCAATCTGACCTTATGCATTTCCTTGCTGTGTGACCCTGGGCAACATGCTTATCCCCAGCTGCCTAGCCCTTACCGCTCTTCTGCCTTGGAACCAATACTTAGTATTAATTCTAAGAAAAAATGCAAGGATTTAAAAAATTAGTAATAATGTAGGTTGACTTTAAAGTACTGACATCATCCCTATTTTACATCCCTAGGACCAAAGACCCGTCGGATCCCATACCCAACCAAGAATCCTTTCACGTGGCTTTTTTTCTTTGTCTCCTGCCCTAACTATACCTATGAGGTATGTAAATGAAGGAAAGGGTGCCCTTGCTGGGTTTAGATGAAGCCTCTGAACAGATCCATCATCCTTTGAGTATTTACTAAGGAGCATTCTTGGCATAGAGAATCAAGGCTAGTTCATAACATTCCCTACTCCTCTGCACCTCACCCCACTCCAGCCCCTCATGTATGATCTTGCCAGGACTTAACAGGGATGTGATGCTAAAAGCAGGAATGTTAAAGTGACCATGTTGCAATGTTTGAAATTACACAATCAGATTCATTCCTTATCAAAGAAATCAGTAAATGAAGACAGTTAATTTGTGGTGGCTATATACACTTTTTATTCTCTCTTTTGGAAATCAAACAGAGCCACAAAGATCAACTTGAAAAGTGAACAGGTACTATGCTAATGCCAGGCAGAGTGTTTGTTAATAGTGTAGGTCTGGCCCTCTGGTCTGGATGAAGTGTTCCTGTATTTGTTTGACTGCAGGTGGGGGCCTGGATCAGTTTCACCATCATGACTCAGTGTGTCCCAGGTGAGTCTGTTCAGTTTCTTCTCCATCAGGGGTCCTCTTTTGGACCAAACTGCACTCCTCCAGAGTGCCTGACACCAGATTACATGTATTTTGTCATTTGTTTTTTCCTTTTCTTCTTTTTCCTTTTCTCCTTCCTTCCTTCCTTCCTTCCTTCCTTCCTTCCTTCCTTCCTTCCTTCCTTCCTTCCTTCCTTCCTTCCTTCCTTCCTTCCTTCCTTCCTTCCTTCCTTCCTTCCTTCCTTTCCTCCTTCCTTCCTTCCTTCCTTCCTTCCTTCCTTCCTTCCTTCCTTTCCTCCTTTCTTTCTTTCTTTCTTTCTTTCTTTCTTTCTTTCTTTCTTTCTTTCTTTCTTTCTTTCTTTCTTTCTTTCTTTCTTTCTTTCTTTCTTTCTTTCTTTCTTTCTTTCTTTCTTTCTTTCTTTCTTTCTTTCTTTCTTTCTTTCTTTCTTTCTTTCTTTCTTTCTTTCTTTCTTCTTTCTTCCTTCTTCCTTTCTTCCTTTCTTCCTTTCTTCCTTTCTTCCTTTCTTCCTTTCTTCTCTCTTTCTCTTCTCTTCTCTCTCCCTCCCTCTCTCTCCTCTCTCTCCCCCTCCCTCCCTTCCTTCCTTTTTTTTTTTTTGGTTGTTTTTGCTACAGTGGGATTATTCACCCTGGTTGGCTTCATTCAGATGACAATCTGGGCAAAGGACAAACACTGCACTTATGTAAGAGAGTTCAAGGATTACCCCAGTTTCAGGATGCCAATCATTCCTTTCTTGCTGTAGGAAGCAAGTGGTGATGCATGGGCACTTCAGCCGACCTACGGGCAGAAAAGTCAACAGATGAGCCCTGGTCTTCTGGGTTTTCTCAAAAGAAGTGATGACTTTTCAATTTTTAAAGTTAATTAATTGGCAATAATTCTCTTAAAGACAGCTAAGTCAAGGCATTGGGTGGGGTCTGTCAACTCTCCAAAGTTATAGAATATTCTTGTTTCTTTCCCTGGTGAGTGAGGAGTCCTGGACTCTGCTTGTCCAAGGTCCTTTCTAGCTTCCAAATCCTAATTCTAAGTATTTGTGTATTCATAAATACACACACCTTCTTTTATGCATTACACATGCATATTAAAAGATAACATGTCCCTAAGATATTTTCAATTTATAAGGGTTTTTTTGGATGTGTTTTGGGAGTAGTGGTAGCTGGTTTTGTTTTGGGTTTTCTTTGGTGCTGGTGGTGGTGGGAATCACTGTTTGTTTGTTTTTTTTTAAGCCCAAGCAAGGTGTTGTAGCCTTCCTGTCTATGGAAACTCCCACAATTTAGGACATCTTCAAGGAATGGTATTTGATTATTTCTTACAGAGCTGGTCTATGTCAGAAGAGCAATATATCAGCTTAGCCAAGAGGGAGAGTCCAACTTATAAATGGGTAACTCCCATAATTTGGGACATCTTCAAGGGATGACATTGGATTATTTGTTCCAGAGCTGACTTGTGTCAGAAGAGCAGTATATAAATTTAGCTAAGAGGAGTCATCCAACTTGTAAATGGGACAGGGTCCCTCAGTCCTGTGCTACTCAGGTCTGGGAGGTACTCAGTGCCATGCTCTCTAAGCCTCTCTAGTTCAGAGATGGTAGCCATTTGTAACTTTTTAAAGCAACGAGAAAATACAGTGGCCTCTGCCAATGGGGCAGGTAGCATGGAGTATGGGTGGAAGGGGCAAAGAAACACAGAGAGATAGGGAGGTTTAATTGGTGAACCAGTGCCTAGCTATCTGAGATGGAGGGACAGTGCAGGACCTGGAGCTATCTAGACAGAACATGTTTATCCCATCTTTCATCCAGTCCAGTCACATGTTCCCCTAAGAAGAAATCTTTCCACGCCCTATATTTAGGACTGAAAATATGCATGAGTTCAGGACAAGGGGGAAAGTCACAAGCATTAACCAATGTTGTAGCCATCTCTGAAAGCAATTTAAAAGGTCTCTGTTAATGGGGAAAGTGGATTATTTGTGTTTCCAATGGGTCTTAGGCACTGATTGGAGCAGCTCATGATTCTAGAGGGTCCGGGTCACAGACATTTCAATTATTAATCCATTTAAAATGTTGCCGGCCACAGACTTGATCATCTACATGACCCTCAACCTGTTTTCATAAAACAAGCTATGATGAAACCAAAGGATCTTCGTCCTTCTGGATGTTTCCCAGGGTCGTGTTCTCAGCAAGGTTTTCAAATGTACTTGGTGAACTGATGTACTGATGTCTCATTCCTAAATGGACAGCTTAGCTCAGCTCAGCTCAGCTCTCTCTTGCTCACAACCCACAGACAGCCTCGGGACCTCCCAGGGGAGCTGACCTTCTGCCATCTGTTCAGGGGAAAGTTTTGAAGGTTTTCTATAAATCTGGGCAAGAAATGATCCCATCCTAGTTTGTGGGACATTTTAAAGATTAAAAAAATATATTTTAGGATCTCATAACAGAAACTTGAAAATGTGATTGTTATTTATTCCGCTACAGATTTATTTCCCTATGAGTGCTAAACAGAAGGATTTTTGCAACTCTTTGTAAAGATGATTTACATAATAAAGTCAAACCTATGTTTTGAACTCTGAAGTCATTGTGAAAACACCAGGTACCAGACATTAGGCTGAAAGTCCCTCAAGTCCCATAATTCTTTGCAAAGTGTCAAATAAGGATTCATAAGGATTTCACTTCTTCAGTTTTTACGTGCAAAATGTCACATCTGGTTTTCCCAAAAGTCTACCTTTTTTTGCTGTCTATCAGGAGCCATACTCATACAAGGGGGGAGACATTTATACTACTTACCTCATCAGGTTGTTGGTAAAGAGCTACATAAAGGTAAAGAGCCATATAAATGTGAATTATTTTTATTATCAATCAAGTTTGTGATGTATAAAAACCCATGGCTGGCTAGACTTTTTACTGAAGGAGGGTCTGGGCAGAGTCAGCTCTCCCAAATAAACATTAGGTCCTGGAGGCTGGCACTATTTTTCCTTTTATCTTTGTATCCCCAGCATCCAATGTGGGGCTTTATAAATCGTCGGTGTCTAATAAATGCTCATTGAGTTGGAATGGTTTTATTAAGAGGAGGAAAAAAATCATCGTGATAGAATTCTCTGAGGAGAATATTTTAATTGGTGGATAAAAGAGCATTTAAGGGCTTACTACGTACTAAATGTAGGGGATACATCTCTGTGACCTTGGATAAATCACAACCCCCAGAGCCTCAGTTTCCTCAGCTGCAAAATAAGGGCATCCATCTAGTTGTCCTTTATCATCCCTTTCAGTTCAAAATCTCTGATGCTAAGATCTCCCATAGAAAAGAGCTTAGATGAGGAAAGGGCTCCCATGCACACATTTTTATCTTTTTTGTAGGGGTTCTTCATCTGGATCTGTGGATAGATTTCAGAGTCTACAAACTTGGATGGGGAAGAAAAATGGCCTCTTCATCTTTACTAATACTTAACTGAAGTCTAGCATTTTATCCAATTATGACTATATGCAAGATCCATAGGCTTAAATTGCAAAAGGTGTTCATGATTTTAAAAACATTTAAGAGAGGCAGCTAGGTGGCTCAGTGACTAGAGAGCTAGGCCTGGAGAAGGGAGGTCCTGGGTTCAAATCTGACCTCAGAAACTGCCTAGCTGTGGGACCCTGGGCCAGTTACTTAATCTCAGTTACCTAGCCCTTCCTGCTCTTCTGCTGGGGACAGTTATTCCCTCTCTGTTCATTTCAGATTCCTTGAATTCGTGATTTGACATGTGTAAGAAATATCCCATCGCCAAGAAGTGTTTCAGGAAACTTTATCTGGGAAGTTATACCCTTGTCACCCCTGGGTCCTGACTAGGTGTAGAAAAGCCCTTTGGAGAGGCTGACCTGGGCTGTGCATCGGGTCTGAGCAGAGGGCTTGCTCTCTACACCATCCCGGGAGGGAGGAGCTGGGGCTACCTTGGCATCTATGATGGCTCCAGCTGCACGGGGATGTAAGGGAAGGTCATCCTCTTCAGTCTGCTGTTTAGCAAAATTCACAAATACCTGTGGGGTGGGTGGGTAGGGAGCAACGGAGGAAGAAAGGGAGAAATAAGTAAATAAAAAATAGAAACTTTCCAAGAAATGGCCACCCAATGGGCTCCCACACCCCCCTACAAGATCTTCAGTTTAAACCAATTAACCTTGCTTGGACCAAAGCTAGATCTTCCAGCAGAGTAATGTAGAGCTAAAATATAAATCCCAGAAGCCATGTAGTTAACTGTAAGGCTCAGCGCCAAGGTCGGCCAGCCCTGTGTGACCTTACATGGGGTAACGAAATGAAGAGTAACGAATGGACGCTATATGAAAATGAATAGCGACAAAGTTTATTGGAGTCAGACAAAGCATATATAGGTTAAGACCCACAGGAAGATATGATGTTACTGCCCAGCAACAGCAGGAACCAATAATTGGGCAGATTCATAGGAATTCATGATGTTACCTGCTAGGCACAAGGAAGAACCGAAAGGATTCCAAACAAAGACAGAGAAGCAAGTTTCCCACAGTCTCTCACAATTTCTCACAAACCTTATCAATCCTCCCTCTACTGACCATTCCAACCTTGAGCATGCAGCTGGGCAGGTCGTACACAGTTCAACCCACGACCTTGACTATGCAGCCCAATCGGGGAGAAGAGGAGGGCTTTAACCCTTACGGTTCTGCCTCAACTACAGTTAACACCTTCCCACCCCACACATTTTACAAATGAAACCAAGATCCAGGAAGCCTCTATAAGGTCATATAGGATAATAAGTCCTACTTTTATCCTGACCATACAGTAAGGAAACTGAGGCAAATAGTCAGCCAGGTACTAAATATTAGAGGTCATGTAGAGACTGTTTTTTCCATTGTTACTCAATGTCCCTTTTAGGGGGCTTGATTGGTTCTCACATAGGTAGCTTGTATACTTGGCTTGAAGAATCCCCAGAATCTTGGGTCCCATGAACATCTATTTCTCATATTCTTCAACTGAAGTTGGGGTGGTTTTAGCAAAAGAGTTTGGGAAGACTAAATGCAGATGTGGTCAGCTCTAAAGATGCAGAATGGTCCAATGGAAAGAACACTGACCTTGGACTTGGGTTCAAATCCTACCTCTGATGCTCCCTGCCTGACTTTGGACAATTCACTTAACTTTCCTGGTCCTCTGTTTCTTTATCTGTTATATTAGGGGACTGGACTAGATGAGGTCCATTCCAACCCTAGATCTATGGAGCTGTGAATCCTGAGAAGCAACATGCATTTAATAGAAATGAGACGAGTTTGGGACCTTCATCTCACTCCACTGTAAAATAAGTTGGGGACCAAACAAAATCACCTTCTTTTTGCCACTGCTGCCACTGAGTTTGGCACTGTGGGGTTAGCTCTAGATCCCTGGGGTTTAAGGAAAGATGAGCCTGGACACAAACTGTTTGAGTGGGATAATTGGGGATAACCCCCTCCTTTGCCTCCCTCAAAGGATCGCTTGGAGGATATCAACTGAAACAAACACTACTAGATAGCCAATATTTCCCAGTGACATTGTAGTCTGGTTTGGGCTCCACTTGGGAATCTTTAGAATGGTTGAGTATTACCCAGATTGAATTGCTTTTAAGCTCAGGGATGGGAAAAGGAAGAAGGGAGGGAGACAATATGGATCATATAACTTTGGAAAACTTATGTGGAAATTTGTTATTAAAATAAAAAAAATTTAGACTAACAGGCCACTGGGACCCCTTCATTTTTTTAACCCCTCCCTTCTGTCTTAGAACTGATGCTAAGATTGGTTTCAAGGCAGAGGAGAGGTAAGGGCAAAACTGCCCAGGGTCACACAGTTAGGAAGTACTAGAGGTCAGATTTGAGCCCAGTTCCTCCAGATTCCAGGCCTGAATGCTTTAACCACTGTGCTGCCTTGCTGTTCCTTATGTGACTTTTTCTGAATTCCACACCTGCCCCATTTCTCATTTCAGTTTGATGGAGGCTTGCCTTTGAGCTTCTGGCCCAGACTTACTTGGTCCAGTGTGGTCTGCGTGACGGAATATTCTTCAATGTACAGGCTGTCCTTGTTGGAAATGAGCAGCTGGAAGATCCTAGCTAGCGAGGAGGAGGAGATGCGATACTGGAGCATGTTGTAGTGCCTCTCCCTCTGGACACTGCCCGGGAAGTTGGCTTGTAAGAACTGCTCCGCTGGGTTCAGGTCTGGAAGCAAGCCCACCTTTGGGGGCTTGATTTTCATGGTGACGATGTAGCCATCCCCAAACCTAGGATGTGGATAGAAGAGTGAAGGACAGCAAGGTGAAGCCAGGAGAACCAGGGAGAGTAGTTTTCCTTTTTCAGCTCAGGAAAAAAATCACCCATCTGTCCTCACCCAAGAAGTCTATCAGCCCTAGACTTGGTGTTGGCTGCTAGGTGGTGTGATAGGCAGATACCAGAGTAGTTTGCCATTTCCTTCTCTTGCTCATTTTCCAGGTGAGGAAACTCAGGCAAAAAGAGTTAAATGACTTTTGCAGGGTCACCCAGCTAGGAAGTGTTTGGGTCTGAATTTGAACTCAGGACCTCCCATCTCTAAGAGTCATCAATGGCTCTCAATCCATTGAGCCACCTAGTTACTCAGAGTTTACTTTCAACTGGGGAGATTTAACATGCAAATAGCACAAAAATGTCTTACACAAAGCTTGGGACACCTACGTAGTTGCAGTTGGGACAACCTGGGCTCAAATATGACCTCAGAGACTTTGCAGCTGGGTGACCCTGGGAAAGTCACTTAACTCCAATTTACTTTAAAAAGGGAGAGGGAGGGCCAAAGCTTTTGCCCGTTCCTTCCCCCTGACTGTGGGTAGAATGAAGCTTCCCATACACCAGAGCCAGCCCTGCTCTTTCCTAAATAAACGGGCCAGATTCTTAAATGCTCTTTGAACCCACTGAACCAAGACCCTCATTCCCACAGCCACACGAGTCCGGTCCCTGCTCTCCTCCCCTGGCTCCCCTCCGGGCGCGGACTGGCTTTTCCTTACTTGTATTTGAGGTGCTGGATAGTGCCCAGGCACTGGAAGGTGCCTCTCACCATGATGGCCAGCCGCGTGCACAGGGCTTCGCATTCTTCCATGCTGTTGGGAGAGAGATGGAGGCGGTCAAAGGCAGTGTGGACGCCCCGTGCCCACACCTGCCCTGCTCCTGGGGGACAGCGTGCTCACCTGTGCGACGTCAGGACCACGGCTCTCCCGTCCCGGATGATGCCCACGATGGCGTTCCAGAGCAGCCGCCGGGACTGCGGGTCCATCCCTGTGGTGGGCTCATCCTGGAGGCACCGGAAAGAGGGACCGGGAAGGATTGGGCTGAGCAAGCGGGCGTCTCCTGCTCGCCTCCCTCTTGCCCCCCCTCCCCCCACTCCCCATGTGTCTCCTGGCTAGAATCTACTGCGGCTAAGGCTATTCCAGCTCCTGACGCGCTTAGAGCTCTTGAAAAGACTGAACTAAAGCCACGCCAAGTCTAACTCAGGGGCACAGATATAGGAAGGGAGAAGGCAGAGCATTGAGGAAGAAGTCTCTAATAGAGTGACAGGAGACCCCAGACGCCAGCTGGCCCAACTCCCTCAGTTTAGAAATAAGGACACTTACCAAATATTCAATAGCCAATTATTAAATAATGATCATGGTGATAGCTATTATTTCCATTTAAGGCTGGCAAAAACCTTTATATCTAACAACATTCCTAGGAGGTAGGGGGTTATTATTATCTCCATTTTACAGATGAGGAAACTGAGGCAGACAAAGGTTTGGGTTTTTAAGTGACTTGTCCAGGGACTCATAACTAGTCAATGTCTGAGACTGGACTTGAACTCAGATCTCCTTGACTCTAGGTTCTGACACTAATTTAGCTGCCAATAACAATTAAATATTAATATAATAATACTAACTCTAATAGATATGCAGCAGGATTTGGTGAAAGCCAATCTCTAAGCTCAGGAAACCTGTGTTCAAGTTCAGCTTCTGCAATATATTGACTGTGTGACCCTGGGCAGATCACATAAGATACAAGTGCTCTAGGCCATTTTTAGGAATATAAATTGTATGTTGGGTGACAAACAACTGTGAATGACTTAGTAGTACAGTGATCCCAGACAATCCCACAGGACTCATGAAAAAGACCATCTGAGAAAGAACTGATAAAATCTGAATGTAGCCTGAAACATACTATATTTCACTTTCTTTCTTCATTTCTGTTTTGTTAGAGCTCGCTTCTGCAAAATGACTAATACAGAAAAATGTTTTACATGATTGTGGATGTAAAATCTACATGGGATTGCTTCCTCCTAGGGACAGGGCAGGGGAAGGAGAGAATTTGGAACTTAAAATTTAAAAATGAATGTTAAAAAACCTTTATATATAATCAATAGAAAAGAAAATATTAAAAACATAAAAAATTTAAATATAATAAAACAGATCATTTAAAAAAGAACATAAATTACTGAAAGAACACATAGAATTCCCTACATCAATAAAATCACAGGTTTGGTCCTTATCTCTGTCCTTAATCATATGATATCAATCAGTCAACAATTTAAAAAGCCTATGTTGTAGAGGAAGCTATGTGGCTCAGAGGATGGAGAGTCAAGAGTGGGGATGGGAGGTCCTAAGTGTCAAATTTGGCCTCAGACATTTTCTAGCTGTGTGACCCTGGGCAAGTCACTTAACCCCCATCCATCTAGCCCTTACTGCTCTTCTGCCTTGGAATCAATATTTAGTATTGATTTTAAGATGGAAAATAAGGTTGTTGGTTTTTTTTTTTAAAGAAACTATGATGTACCTACCACACAATATACAAAGACACAATGAAACAATCTCTGCCCTCAAGGAGCTTACATTCTATCATGGAAACAAATACACACTCATAGCAGTATATACAAAAGCAAGGAGCAGCTGGGTGGCTCAATGGATTGAGAGCCAGGCCTAGAAGAAGGATGTTCAATGTTCAAATTTGACCTCAGATACTTTCTACCAATGTGACCCTGGGCAAGTCAATTATTTCCCACTGCTTAGCCCTTACTGCTCTTCTACCTTGGAACCAATATACATTATTGACTCTAAGATGGAAGATAAGGTTTTTTTAAGTATATGCAAAAACTTAAAAAAAATAATTCAAGGTATTTTAGGGGGAAACACTAATATTTGAGAATAGGATCAAGGCTTCCAAGCATTGTCTTTAAAAGTAAGAGTGAATTGTATTTACCCATAGGTAGAGGGACATTCTAAGAGACTTTTCTAGTCACTCTAGACTCCTAGGAGTTTAGACTATCAATAAATTTCTGTTTGCCTGGTAAATGAGAATTATGCTTGAGAGCCCTGTTTCTTGCAGTCACAGATGAGGGTTTGTACCTAGGAGTGGTTCCAGGGCTGATGGCACCCTTTGATCACAGGCTTTGGGGCAGTGCATGAGCCCAGAAAAGTGTTTTGGACTAGAACAGCTCAGAGACAGGGCTTTTTCACAAAACTATTCCCCCGTTCCTACTGAGACATTCCCTTGAGTGGTCAAAGAGATACTCCAAATTGTACCCACCTAGAAAGGGTTATGTTTTTATACAAAGATTTAAACCAAACTCAAAGTGGAAAAATGGGTTACTTTGTTGAATTTTAAAATTAACTGAAACCAAATATATACATATGTTATATATAAATGACTCCAAATATAGATTTATTTGGTACTTATTATTGTTGTTTAGTAATTTTTCACTCATGTCTGACTTTTTGTGACATCTTTTGGGGGAGGTTTTCTTGGCAAAGATACCGGAGTGATTCACCATTTCCTTCTCCAGTTCATTTTACAGATAAGTAAACTGAGGCAAGCAGGATTAAATGATTTGCCTAGGGTCATACATCTAGTGAGCGTCTGAGGTTGGATTTGAACTTGTCTTTCTGACTCCAGGTCCAGCACTTTATCCACTACCTGCCAATTCAAGATGACTCGAACTGCCATTTTTCTAAAACTATTGGCCTAAGTCATGAAAATATTCTTTGAACTGAATGATGCTTTGATGGGAGTAAAGTAATTAATCTTCCATCTTTCAGGGATCTCATCCCTCCCTTTGCTCAATGTAGTCTCTTACCAGCAACACCAGGGGTGGACAGCCAATTAGAGCAATGGCTGTGGAGAGCTTCCGTTTATTCCCCCCGCTGTAGGTGCCAACCAGGTGGTCTGCATAGACAGAGAGACCCAGGCTCTGAATGCACCAGTTTGCTACCTGGGGAAGAAAGACAAGTCAAGAAATCAATAAGCATTTATTAAGCCCTTACTTTATGCCACGCACTGTACTAAGATCTGGGTATACAAAGAAAGGCAAAAATATAGTCTCTGGCCTCAAGAAATTCATATGTCAATGGGGGAGATGATATGGAAACAACATATATACAATGCAAATAGGTTTTCTCAGAGGGAAAGTCTTAGCATTAAGGGGACAAGGACAAAAATCCCTTTTGATAAAATTCAATTTTATTTGGGGAGGGTAGGTGGCTCAGTGGGCAGAGAGCTGGACCTGGAGATGGGAGATCCTGAGACCAAATCTAGTCTCCCTTTTTTTTTCATTTTAAAAAACATTATTTTTCATGAATAATATGGAAATAGGTATAAATGATAACATTTGTATAACCCGGTGGAAGTACTTATTGGATTTGGGAGGGGGAGGGAAAGAAAATGAAATACATAAACATGGAAAAATATTTTAAAAAATAAAAATACTTTATTTTTCACCTTACTTATAAAAGGAGAGCAAGTTCTATGCAACACTTGCAGATAAGAATAAATATTGTTGCCTTTCATTCAGATACAAAAAGAATAATAAATACAAAATACCAGGCATGAAGCAAGCTACCTATGAGAACAGCAGAGATCACTACAGTAGCATGTGTAAATCCAATATTTTTAAACTTTAATTTCCATTAGAAAAGAAAAGTGCCAAAACAGCCTTTCCCATTCCATTTGAATTTATTGTCCATAATTGCTATCTGTGTGACCCTGGGCAAGTCACCTAAACTCCACTGGCTAGCTCTTACTGCTCTTCTGCCTTGGAACCTGTCTAAGACAGAAGGTAAGGTTTGTTTGTTTTTTTTTTTTTTAAATTCATCTATCTACCTATCTTAGATCCCAGGAATACAAATACAAAAAAACTAGCCTTTCCAATCCTTAAAGAATTTATATTCTTCTGGTTGGATGTAATATGTAGGCAGATAAATAAGTACAAAATTCTTAGAGAAGTTTTCAGTCTTAATGATAGAAAAATGCATTGTCTTTTGGGGCCCCCTGTATACCAAGTTAGTACAAAGTATTGGGGATGGGAGCAGAGCAAGAATTATTATCAGCTGCATTGTGGGAATCAAGGAAATAAAATCAAATAAGACAAAGCAGCCAAACATGAGCCTAACTCCAAATAAAAGAGTATTTAATAGCTTCCCCACCTTGCCAGCTGAAAATTGTTGGTCCCCCCCCCGCCCCGCCCTCCACATGCTCCAGAGTGGCAAGAGAAACCTGGAGGCCTTTGTTGGTCCATTTTCCCCACAAACTCAAGGGATGTGCCCATGCTGGTTCCCATCTTTCACTTTGTTCTTCAGCTTGCACTATTTATTCATCAACAAGTATTACATTATATATATAACCTTTCCTTCTGTCTTAGAGTCAATACCAAGTTTTCATTCCAAGGCAGAAGAGCAGGAATGGCTCAGTGATTGGGGTGACTTGCCCAGGGTTACCCAGCTTGGAAGGATCTGAGGTCAAATTTGTACCCAGGATCTCCTGTCTCCAGACCTGGCTCTCTATTCACTGAATCACTTAGCTGTCCCAATAAGTATCTCTTGAGTAAGTTTCTAAAGCTTTATTTAAGTGCCTGCTATGTGCCAGGAACTGTGCTAGACATTAGGGATTCAAAAAAGAGGCAAAAGACAAGTCTTGCCCTCAAAGAACTCACAATCTAATAGGAGAGACAACAACATACAAACAAGCTAAATACCGAATAAGTGGGAAATCATTAACAGAGAAATTAAGAAGGCTTCCTGGAGAAGGAAGGATTGTAGCTGGGATTTAAAAGAAGATGAGGAGGGAGAGCATTCCAGCAATGGGGGATAGCCAGAAAAAATGCCTGAAGTTGTAAAATAGAGTCTCTTGGTTGGAGGACAGCAAGAAGGTCAGAGTTACTAGACTGCTTATTACTTAGTGGGATAGGTAGCAAGAACTGTAGGTACCACTAGGTACTGAAGCCAGGAAATCCAGACCAAGAATCCAGTTTCTAAGTATTGTGTATTTTTTTAAATTTTATTTTATTATTATTTAGTTTAAGATCACACTGGAGAAGTTGTTACTCCATAGCAGATTGGAGGAACATTCCTCTGAAAGAGTTTTTAAAAATCAGATTGACCTGGGGGAGATTATGGATCCACATCTCTTCCTAAACTAGCCCATGCTACCACGTACAAAGTGACTGAAAGGTTTATCATGTTCAAAGGAATGCAAGTCCATGTGACCCAGGTTTTGTGTTACTGCCCTTCATCATGGAGAGAAAGAAGTGGTCCAGCTACATGTTGTACACGATGCAGGTTTGTAGAACACAACCAAGTTCATGGATGCTAAAAATTGTCTTGAAGGCAGCTTCATGTCAATGAAATAGTCTTCGAATATTTGTTTTTAATACATTTATTTTGATATTAAAAACATTTATAAGGGGCAAGAAATAATACTAGACTCAGTCTGGTGTGATGATAGAAATAAAACGCATCCTTCCTGTTGAGCTTAAGCCCTGAAAATAACCAGACCTGACTTCTGGTCCCGTTGCTGACCATCTGGTGACCAGAGTCTATGGGCAAACACTGGCAGCTTCTGGGCACAAAAATATATAGTGAGAATGAGTAATAGTAATAGTAGTAGTAGCAGCAGCAGCAGCAAAAACCAATATATTGCTTTAAGGTTTTCAAAGCTCTTCACCTATGTAAACTCATTTGATGAATGAAGAAACCTGGCAGAGACCTTTCCCCAGATTGTCCTGCCCTGGATGAAAGACCTCAGACATAGATATGGGCTTTTATTACCACTTCAGAACATTAAACATGAACCAATTTTACCCTCTTGATATCTTCTGTTGGAACACCCCGGAGCCGGGCATAGAGATACAGATGTTCTCGGCCTGTGAGCAGGTCATCGATAGCATCAAACTGAGGGCAATAGCCCATATGTTGGTGGACTTCAGAAATCTGGGTTAAAATGCTGTAAGAAGAAGAAAGAAAGGGCAGAAATAGTAAGTGGATGGGGATGGGTTGGGGGACACTTCAGCAAAGACAAGCTGCCTCCTTCTTTTGCCTGAGTGCTGGGAATGTACACCCAGTTTTAGAAATCAAGGAAGGGGGAACTTGGGTTAGAAACTAAATTAATTCCAGAAATTCAGAAATTTGAACTCAACTCGTATCAAAGAATTGAAGAATTTGGGAGTTGAAAGAACATGAATAGCCTAATAATCCAACCCATCTCTTAAAGGAATCTCTACTAAAACAAACTCCTGAATCGATACTCCTGAAGCCATCACCTCCTGCTTGAATGAAGGCCTCTATGTGGGAAGAACACATCTCCTTAAAAAAAAAAAACCCTCTTATCTTCTGTTTTAGAATCAATACTAAATATCACTGGCTAGGCAAATGGGTTAAATGACTTGCCCAGGGTCTCACAGCTAGGAAGTGTCTGAGACCAGATTTGAACTCAGGAAGATTCCTGACTCCAGGCTGGGTACTCTATCTACTGTGCCACCAAGTGCTTCCCTGCATGATCTTGTTCACTTAGTTTCTCTGGACCTGATAGTGGTGGATACTGGATTCGTCTGGCAGGGACCATTCATAACAATTTCCCTAAACTGGTGACTTAGGCATGGCCAAGGACTAGTTTTTGTGACACAGGTGGAGTCAGGGCATTGGCCCACAAAGCAAGGCACTCACCTATTTCCTGCCACAATGGCATCTCCTGATGTCAC
This sequence comes from Monodelphis domestica, assembly GCF_027887165.1. Taxonomy (NCBI): domain Eukaryota; kingdom Metazoa; phylum Chordata; class Mammalia; order Didelphimorphia; family Didelphidae; genus Monodelphis; species Monodelphis domestica. The sequence continues at coordinate 458,799,095 of NC_077228.1, forward strand.
TGAGATGTCTCCAGTGAGCATCTTGAATGTGGTTGTCTTGCCAGCACCATTCACTCCCAGGAGACCAAAGCACTGAAAAAGAAGAAGATAAATAGCTGGACTGGAAGGAATGTTTCTTTTTTCTTCTGTCTGCCATTTTGGAACGTTGAGGGTTTATAGTGATGACAACATAGATATTCACAGACTCCTTAATCAGGGTTGGTCCTAGACCAAACTGTGAAATAGTACACTCCAACTTCCTGGGATTAGAGGGGGCCCTTTTCCTCCTTTCTTATCACTCATCTCAGGATCCCAGAGTCCTCAACATGCCCCTTCTCTACCATTATCCTTTCAGTGGGGCTTCCCACCTGAGTCCCAAAGGGCAGCATTTAAGGTTCAGACCCATTCCTTTTCCCCTATTCTATGTTTCATCCACTCAGTCATGTTCTCTGAGAACATGATATTAATTATTAATATTATTTTATTGTTATTAAATTAATAACCTATTTCTGGCTAAAGTGATAATGACTGATAATGGCTTGCCATTATCCTTTTCAGGTTATAGAATTGCATTGTTGCTAGAGTTTTCAATCTCCATTCAAATGATTAAAAGCCTTATATAGATTAGACAGTTAATAATAGCTTGTTGAATAAATGAATTAAATAAATGATTCGAACACTTGGAGAGGCCTGTGTTATAGATGACTTATGGGCCAGAGGAATTTTTCTTTACTGTTCAAATCATAGAATATAAATGTCTATCTGTTATAATAATGCATTTAAAGTGCTTTGCAAGTTTTATTATATAAATGTCAATTACTATTATGATCATTATTATGTACCCAAGGGCATTCAGTTAACAGGTATTTATTTAGGAATTTACTAAGTACTAGGCTTTGTGCTAAGCCTGGGGATATAAAGGGGAAAAAACCCCAACTTTGTTTCTAATCTCTCTCTAATAAGAAGGTGGTGCCAGGGTCACACAACACACAGTTTCTATGCATTTTAGGGGCCCTTGAAAATGTGGGGATATGGAGGCAGCTGGGTAGCTCAGTGGATTGAGAGCCAGGCCCTAGGCTCAAATCTGGCCTCAAACACTTCCTAGCTGTGTGACCCTGGGCAAGTCACTTAACCCCCATTGCCCAGTCCTTACTATAATTCTGCCTTGTATTGGTTCTAAGGCAGAAGGTAAGGGTTTAAGAAAAAAAAAAAGTGGGAATATGCCAAATTTGCTTCTGATAACACCACCTCCTAGCCTGCTAAAGGCCCAGCAGCTTTGCAAATAAACTAAATTAACAAAAATAAAATAGACAACACTGGTTTCAGAGATATTTTCCAAGCCTGCTTCAATCGCTAAAAGTCTAGTTTCCAACCAGTTCCTTTATCTTCCCCCCCCCCATCTTCTCTTCCTCCTACCCACAACAGATTTTCAGTCGATGTTTGCTGGCTGAAAGATAGGTAGAGGGGGCAGCTGGGTAGCTCAGTAGATTGAGAGCCAGGCCTAGAGATGGGAGGTCCTAGGTTCAAATCTGGCCTCAGACACTTCCCAGCTGTGTGACCCTGGGCAAGTCACTTGACCCCCATTGCCTAGCCCTTACCACTCTTCTGCCTTGGAGCCAATAAACAGTATTGACTCCAAGATGGAAGGTAAGGGTTAAAAAAAAAAAAGAAAGATAGGTAGAGGTCAGTCCCTTTCAAAAGGAAGCTCCTAATTCTGGCTAATAGATTTCAGGCCTCCCTATGGCCAGTAGGATAAAATAGAAAGTCCTTTCCTTGGATTTTAAGGCCCTTCTCAACCTGACCCTAACCTATCTTTCCTGACTCATTATATTATATTTTTCTTCCCATATTTTGCAGTCCAGCAAAACTGGACTTGTGTCTATTCTTTCTGTCTGTATTTAATACTCCATTTCCCATCTCTGTGTTTTGGTCATTGTTCTCAGTCATTCTCCAGGCCTAGGATGTACCCCATCCTCACTTCTGCTTTTAGAATTCCCTCTTTCTTCAAGATACAGCTCAGGTACTACCTTCTACAACAGAATGGTCTCAGGGAGGTGAGTCAGTGAATTCATATTATTTTAAGGCCTCAGACTGATTTTTGATGGCTCTGGCTTCATGGACCTGAACTACACAAAACTTAATACATACAGACCTCTCCAGGGCGAACCCCAATACACAGCCTGTCCACTGCTGGGCTTGTGGTGCCTGAATAAATCTGGGGGAAAAAAACAAACATGAGAAGTTACTTATTATGATAGCAGATAGTCTACTGCTCTCAACACCAGGGTAGGATGCTAGCAGAAATAGCCACTATCTTAATGCTTAGTCAAAACTCTGATGCCTTTGGGGTGAAATAGGTGTGATGGGAATGTTTCTCACCACCAAGAAATGTAGCTAGTTCTTCTATCATGGTAGAGAACAAAGAGCACTGGAATCAGAAGACCTGGTTCAAATTACCTGTGTGACCCTGAACAAATCACTTAATCTCTCTAAGTCTCCCCTTACTCATCTGTAAAATGAGAAAGTTGGAGATTGGCTATCCAAGGTACCGCCCAGATGCCTAACGGAAACTTTTAATCTATAGTACAAATTCTGAATCATCTTTCAAAGATGTAACCATACCACTTTCCCTAAGGAAAACAAAACAGAATTACAATGCTGACAATCTATTGTAAAGAAACACATATATCTTTTTACACTATCATTCCACTCCTAAAAACCATCCCTTTGTTAAGCTTTTCTATACAAAGGACCTCGTTTTACATAACCAAAACATTCTAAGACACTTCTTGTAAATTGAAAATCATGCATGATAGCAAATTCCATTATTTAATAAGTATTTCTTATATGAACATATCTAGACACTTTATGACTATTCTTTGGCTTATCAGAGCTATCAGCATCATTACTCTTTGGGTAATGTACTTTGGGATCATTATTAATAACTAAACAGCATTAATGAAGCAAAGAGAAGTACTGCCATGATGCAGACACAATGTGTTATAAGTGAGAACTCTGAACAAAGATTGATGTGGAACTAATATTGTCAGAAAACAATGTAAGGATTCACACTAACTTCTCAGAGCAAAAATGAGCAATATTGGGGAAACTGCTGTGAGATTTTTAAACCACTTGGGGAAATGGCACAGATTTAGCCTGTAATTAAATGTTTTTATTTATTTTTCTGCCTTTATTTTTTTGACTGCCACTTGAAGATACCTGAATTCACATGTGTTGAATTGGAATAAAATGAGGTCCTGTTTTGAAGATATCAATATATTTTTATTCATCCAAACTAATATACTTTAGTATATTATTGCTATTGCTGCTAGAACAAAAAAGAAAATTTCTCACTTAGATTTTAAGGATCCTAATCACCTAAACTGAACATATCTTTCCTGACTCATTATATATGATTTCTCTTTCTACACTTTATGATCCAACAAAACTGGACTTCTTTCTGTTCCTCATATGTAATATTCCATATGCTGGTTCTTTATTTTTTTAAACCTTTGCCTTCTGTCTAAGAATCAATTCTGTGTATTGGTTCCAAGGTAGAAGAATAGTAAGGGCCAGGCAATGGGGGTTAAGTGACTTGCCCAGGGTCACACAGAGTTAAAGTGTCTGAGGTCAGATTTGAACCCAGGATTTCCCATCTCTAGGCCTAGCTCTCAATCCACTGAGTCACCTAGCTGCCTCCCTATCTCTGGTTTTTGGAATTGGTCATTCCCCATGCCTAGAAGGCTTCCTTCATCACCTTTGCTCCAAGGATTCTTTCTCCTTCAGGATACAGCTCAGGCGCCACTTCTACAAAGTCTCTCCTGATTCCCTCCATTGCTAGTGTCCCCCTTCCAAGACGACTTTATATTTAATATACTTATATATGTACATATTGTCTCCTCTCATATCATATAAGCTTCTTGAGGGAAGAGACTGCTTCCTTCTTTCTTTATGTCCCCAGCTCTGAGCATAGAGTCATGATAAGCATTAGGCAGCATCACCCTCATGCCATTTCAATAAATTCCCTTACAACAGAAAGGACTGCAAACACACTTCTTTCCAGCAATTTTCTCCACCACAAACTCCAAAATCAAAGGGGAAAACCTTCTGATGGTCTTCAATTGTACACCAGGCAGCAATCATCATTAACACAGAGAGCAGTGGTGGGTGAACATTAACAAAAAGAAAAAAGCAAAACTGACACTAGGAGTTCCTGAGAAATTATGGGAGATCTTGGGAAATGGGGTAGGTGATCCCAGGAGAAGCTAGGATGTCCAAGGCAGGAGGCTCAAGTTATGTTCCTGGGATGCCCGAGGCCACAAGGAGATAAGAAGACCAAAGGCCATCTGCTGTTTGACTAGACCAGGAGTCTAGAGTTTGCCTGTCTGTGTATTGACTGAGAAATGGCAAGAATGGGAGCAGAAAGTAGATGCTCATGAGAAATAAGTAAATTAAAATGCATAAATCATTTGTCCCATTTTTTCCCCTAAAATATATACCCTACAGTTTCATATATAACACTATTCCATTCTACAATCTATATGGAAATGTTCATTTTATTTGTTAAGTTTAGAATAAAAAATAAAAGCTAAACTAACACAAAGTATTTATTTACAAACAGAAATATGTATATATTTACATACATTTTATTTATACATGTTTATATATATGTATGCAAACATAGAAATGAAACCAGGGTGGTGTCATCAAAATATTTCATTAGGGAAAGAAATGTAGAGAGCACAATCACCCTTTCCTGCCCTCATTCTTGGGTAGGGTAGCCTCAATTAAGAGGAGGGCTTCCTGTCTTTTCAAATATGTCATATATTTGACCTCGGTTTCCTCATCTGGAAAATGAGGAAATTGAACTAGATCAGAGGATCTTAACTGGGGGGGGGGGTTCCCCAGAGTTATTGTCCCTCCCCAGATACACCAACCCTTCCCCTAGTTCTTGCTGCCCTTCCCCAACTGGCCCAGGTGCAAAAATCACTAGGTTCCACCTTGATTATATGGTGGCTCTACAAAGAGAGAGTAAATGAGAGACTCCTGCCCACCGCACATGGCCAAACATGTAAAAAGGCATTTGATTTCATGCCTTCTTACCTTGGTGAGCTCATGTAGCCTCAAGATATCTGTTTTATTGCTTCCACTAAGAATTCTTTGCCTTTCTTCAGCCACATCATCATCTTCATCAGAAATTGGCTGCTTAGGAGGCTCAGCAATCCTAGATGAATCAAATAGTTCACCCCTAAGAAACAGGCTAGATTATTATAGAAACACAAGTTTAGGGCTAGAAAGGGTTCTAGAGATTATGTATCCCAATCCTTTCATTTTTAGAGATAAGGGTGCAAATGGGCATCCTTTTTTGTATGGGGAATTAGGTTAAAATGTCTGAGGCAGCTAGGTGGCTTCATGGATATAGAGCCAGGCTTAGAGATGGGAGGTACTGGGTTCAAATCAGAACTCAAGACACCTTCTAGCTGTGTGACCTTGGGCAAGTCACTTAACCCCCATTGCCCAGCTCTTATCACTCTTCTGCCTTGGAAATGATGTGTAGTATGGATTCTAAGACAGAAGGAAAGGGTTTGTTTGTTTTTTAAATGTAATTGGGAAATATTTATGTAAATAAAAAGGCAGTGGAACATAGGTAATGTTAATATGGTTTTTTTAAGTCAATATGGAGCCCCAAAGATCTTTATATAAAGATATAAGGTATAAGGTGGTATAAGGGTTCCCTTTCTATTGAGTTTGACATTTTGACAACACAGGTCTTATGGTATCCTCTGTGCCAATCCTTCATATTTTGTCTCTTCAGTGTCCTTTTTAGCCCGAGCCCTCATCACCACAAACAGTATAGCTCAGTAGAAAGAGAGCTGAATCCTGGCCCTGCTCTTCTCTGTGTGACCTTGGACAACTCATTTAGTTTCTCTACACCTGAGTTTCCTCATCTGCAAAATGAGGAAATTGAACTAGAGCAGAGGATCTTAACTTGGAATCTGTCTTAAAATTTTTTTTGTTAGCTGTATTTCAGTGTAATTGGATTTTTCTGTAGTCCTATACATTTTATTTTATGCATTTAAAAATATAATTATGAAAAGGGGTCCATAAGTTTCACCAGACAGCCAAAGGGAGTCCTAACACAAAACGATTATGAATCCTTGAAACAGGGGATCTCTAAGTTCCCACTCATTTCTAAATCTATAATCTTAAAACATGCATGAATTACTGAACTAGTCTCTTAACGGGTGTCTCTGTTTCTAGAATCTCTCTCTCTCCCTCCCTCTCACCCTCCTTCCCTCCCTTCCCTCCCTTCCTTCCTTCCTTCCTTCCTTCCTTCCTTCCTTCCTTCCTTCCTTCCTTCCTTCCTTCCTTCCTTCCTTCCTTCCTTCCTTCCTTCCTTCCTTCTTACTTTTTGTCTTAGTAACAACTCTAAAGTAAAAAGCAGTAAGAGCTAGGCAATTGAGGTTAAGTGACTTGTCCAGGGTCACACAGATAGGAAGGGTCTGAGATCTAATTTTGACCCAGGTCCTCCCAGTCCCAGGCCTGACTTTCTATCCATTGTGCCACCTAGCGCTCCTTGGTATAGTAATTTTCTTTTTCTTTTTAAACCTTTACCTTCCATCTTAGAATCAATACTATCTATTGGTTGTAAGGTAAAAGAGCAGTCAAGGTTGGGCAATGGGGGTTAAATGACTTGCCCAGGGTCACACAGCTAGGACATGATTTCCTGTCTCTAGGCCTGGCTCTCTCAATCCCCTGACCCACCTGGCTACCCTCAATATAGTAATTTTCAAAAGAATTCTGCATCCATTATTTTACTTGAACCACAAGGCCACTTTGGGAAGAAGAAAACTAAAGTAATTAATGAATTCATTATCAATTAAAGCCCTCAAACCAGCTTATGCTTCACTTTAAAGGATGAAATACATGAGAAAGTAATACAGCAAAGCCTCAATGATTCATATATCCATATGTAAAATAATTTGGATGAGAGGTATTGTGGTTGAATGGATAGAGCTGACTATGGAGTCAGGAAGATAGGGGTTCAGGCTCCTGACTAAGTAGCTGTGTGACCCTGAATCAATCACTTCTCCATGCCCCAGGAACGCTCTAAGATTTTGCATTTCAGAATAGCTGTTGATCTGCACTGGTAGACAGAATTTGCTCCCTGGGAATTTCTTACACCTGTCATAGTATTTAATCAATGGAAGCCAGATTAAGCATGGATATTAATCTGCTGTGCCCCCAAATGCTTGCATTACAATAAGCTGTGTCCTAAGGAGGACTCAGGAGCTGGACCATATGTCTTGGGGCAGAGACCTCCAGCTAATTAAGAAACCTGAACCAGCAGGTATGAGCATTTCTGGGAGATAAGGAAAAGGTCAGAAGTTATCGCCATGTGTCCTTCCTTCCACCTGGGCTCACAAACAGCCACAGCTTCAACTTCAACTCCTCTGCATCCTCTCTATTGCTTGCTCAGGGATTTCACTCTGTGTGTGTGTGTGTGTGTGTGTGTGTGTGTGTGTGTGTGTGTGTGTGTGTGTGTCCAGGAGGTTGGGGAGGGGAGAGAAGGAGAGGGAGAGACAGAGAGAGAGGGAGAGGGGGGATGGAGGAGGGAGAGAGAAAAACAGAGATAGAGACAGAGAGGAAGGGAGGGAGAGGGGGAGAGACAGAGAGAGAAAAAGAGAGTGAAACAGAGACAGAGATAGGGAGAGAGGAGGGAAGAGGAGTGAAGGAGGGAGAGAGGGAGAGACAGAGAGGGAGGGAGGGAGGGAGGGAGAGGGGGAGGGGGGAAGAGAGGGAGATGGAGTGAGAGGAAGATGGAGGGGGAGGGAGAAAGGAAGAGAGAAAGACAGAGACAGAGACACAGGTAGCAGCATGGCAATCACGGAAACTCAACCAGCTTGCTTATAGAATTGGATTGAATGGTGGAAAGAGCTGAACTTGGTGTCGATCAGTTTGTCAATTAGCTATTGTGTCCCAGCCCCCCAACTCTACCAGAACGAGGAAGGCTTTTCTGTAATCAGTACAGACACGAATGGAAATGGAGCTTAGGAAGATGGTAGACCAAACCCCTGGAGACTATTACCCTCTCCTCCTCCCCCACCCCCTCCCCGCGGCCCCTGCTCCCTCCCCTTTCCCAACCAGGTACCATCTGGTAAGGAAGAAATGATGCTGAATGAGCAGGTTCATAGCGAAGTAGACGCCCCCTTCTACTGCCATGGCAACCAGGTTCTTCCCAATCAGGTCCCACTGGAAAGGATCCGAAGAATGCTCCTCACCTGCAAAAATTGCCAGGAAGAACAAAACCTGAGTTATAGCTTTGGGTGGATCGAATTCATTTTCATCGGCATTTCTTCAAACATCTACAATGAGCCCATCACAGTTTTAGGTAACGGGGAGGCAAAGGCAAAAATGAAATACTTCCTGCCCTCAAGGAGCTTGCATTCTGCTGGGGAAAACATGAGTGCAGGCAGGTAAATAGGTAAATGAAAAATATAGTTCAAAATAAATAGGATGGAGGCAGCTAGGTATCACGGTGGGTGGAGTGCCAGGCTTGAGTGAAGAGACAACCTAGGACTTTCTGACCCCAAGGTCCTCAATCTTGCAAGGTCCCCACTACTTTGCTCATTTTTGTTGCTGTTGAGTTGTCTCAGTTGTGCCGGACTCGTCACGATCCCCACTGGGGATTTTCTTGGCAGAGACATTAGCGCACTTTGCCATTTCCTTCTCCAGCTCATTTTACAGATGAGGAACTTGAGGCAAACAGGGTTAAGTGACTTGCCCAGGACCACACAGCCAGGAAGTATCGGAGGCCAGATTTGAGCTCTGGTTTTCCTGACTTTGGGTCTGGGCTCTATCCATTGCATCACCGCGGGTCCAACTTGAACATCAGAGTTGCTTATTAAATGTTCGTGACTTGAGCCCCATTCCTGGCAGACTGATTATCCACACATCTGAGCCTACACTCCCAAAACATGAGCTCCGTTTACAACATAGCCACAGAGCCCCATTCAAGATCTCCCTCCGCTGGCCCCAGGACGGCCACTTACCGAAGGCGGCGTAGACATCTGTCACCGCTTGGTTCACGGCTAAGTCGATGAGTCCCCGCCCCAGGCAGAAGTGAGGAAAAATGAGCAGCGCCTTCCTCAGCATGGCACTGAATTTGAGCAATGTCTGAAACAGAGAAGTGGCAGCAACCCCAGTGAGGGCGCAGGATGCCCAGGGGGGCTCAGGGAAGCTGAAAGTTGTGCTCTCCAGGGCGCAGAGACACAGAACAAGTCAATAGAATAACCCCAGCTTGCGGGACGAAACTGGCTCATTTAAAAAAAAAAATTAAGGGGAACAGCTAAGTGATTTGGTGGATTGAGAGCCAGGCTTAGTGACAGGAGGTCCTGGGTTCAAATCCGACCTCAGACACTTCCTAGCAAGTTATTCAACCTCCATTGCCTAACCCTTACTGCTCTTCTGCTTTAAAACTAAAACTTAGTATTGATTCTAAGAGGGAAGGGAAGGGAAGGGTTTTTTTTTTTTAATTAAACTATATTTCAGTATAGAACCTCTGGCTTCTCAGTGATTGGCTGTTGCATGTGTGTGTGGTGGGGAACCACTGCTCCAAGAGTGATTATGGGGGTATCATAGTCAAGGGTGGCCACAATGAAAGATCTGTAGGACACAGTTAATCAGTTCATGAAATCCTTAAATACATGGGTTTCTTCAAGACTCACAGAGGAGGCAGGAAACAGTTGGGATATATTGCAAGTTCCTGAAAATAGGAATTGTTTATTGTATCTGTAATTTTGCATCAGAGAGTTAATAGTGCATGGGGGAAAATGAATTATTTTTAAATTTAATTTAATTTTTAAATATATATTTCTATTTTATTATGTTTTGCATCAGATAGTTCACAGTGCATGGGGGAAAGAGTTATTTTTATTTTAATTTATTTTATCTTTATATTATTTTATATTTTATTTTGCATCAGATAGTCCATAGTGCATGGGGGAGATTGTTTCTTCTAATTTTAATATATTTTATATTTTATTAGATTTTGTTTTGCATCAGATAGTTTTTTGTGAGATTATTTTTTGTTTAATCGAAATTTATTTTAATTTTAATATATATTTATATTGTATCATATGTTATTTTGCATCAGATAGCTCCTAGTGGGTGGGGGAGATTATTTTTTATTTAATTTTAATTTTTATATATGTTTATGTTTTATTATATCTTTTGATAGCAATAAGAATTGTAGTACAAAAGGGAGAAAAATTTGTTTTTCCAAAGAGTGACACTGCCATACACAGAGATGAAAGGGAAGTAAAGGAATAAGCATTTATATGGTGGCTACTATGTGCTAGGCACTTTACAATGATCTCATGTAATCTTTACCACAGCCCTGGGGGGTAGGTGATGCTCTTATTCCCATTTTACATTTGAAGAAACTGAGACAAACAGAAGTTAAGTGACTTGCCCAAGGTGACCTAGCTGGGAAGCATCTGAAGCTGGGTTTGAACTCAGGTCTTTCTGATTCCAGGCCTGATGCTCTATCCACTGAACTACCCTTTGTTCCCAGCTATGGCAGTTGTGAGAGAATAGATGCTGATGGACCCCAGCTTAGCTGTGCAGCCTCCATTGCCCTTAGCTCCAAGAGCAGGCTGGAGTTTCTACCCAAGGCAGCAAGATGCCCCCAACCCCACAGTACTCAAATGTACAGTTATCCCTTCCAGATGGTGACTTTCCCCATTGTGAATGGGCATAAGAAATCAAAAGGGAATTTTCTGGGAGTTTTGCAGAAGTCCCAGATGGTACAGGTCCTCCCAATTCCATCCCACTCCTGCCCATTTCTTGTTTCTTTAGCTGAAGCTGGGGCAGTGGGAGCAAAAAAGACTTGGGGAGCCTGGGTCAGTTTCAAAGACATAGCCTGGCTCCAGAATCATATCCCACCTCAGACACTTACTATCTGGGGTGCTCTGGGAAAGTCACTTATCTTGCCTAGACCTCAGTTTCCTGTAATGATGGAATAGAACTATTTCTAGACTACTGTCCTCTGATGAGACTTTGAGACATGAGGAGAAATTGCTAAAGCTGCTAAATAATTTGGAGGGGAGTAAGGCAGCTAGTGGCACATAGTGCAGAGAGAAGCTGGAGTCAGGGAGTCTTATCTTCATCATTTCTAATCTGGCCTCAGACTCTTACTGGCTTTCTTCTTTGGCATGTTTGATCAGGTGCATCACTTCATCCTGTTGGCCTCAGTTCCCTCACCTGTAAAATGAGCTGGAGAAGGAAATGGCAGGCCACTCCAGTGTTTCTGCCAAGAAAATCCCAAATGGGAGATGAAGAGTAGAACATGACTGAAAACAACTGACCAACACTAGGGCAGACCTGTGATTTCCTGGGCGCAGGGAGGACTGAGGGCCAAATGGGCAACTTCTCAGGAACTTATAGCCTGGGAGCACTGAGAAGGTAATAGTATGTGTCAAAGGTGTGACTTGAACCCATGCTAGCTCTCTAACCATTATCCCAGACTACCTCCCGGTTTGTATGGTTGAAAATAAATACAAAAATATTCACTCTTTTTGGGTTATAGAGCATGTCTATCCCAGGGGAATGGAGAAAAGGGGCTGCTAATGCTGCCCTAGGAGAAAGAGAGATGACAAGAATGAAACCCATCCATCTAGGTCCAGCTCAAACATTCTTCCTCCAGGAAGCTCCTAGGGCTCACACAAATCCCTCTGTCCTCTGTCCTCTGTCCTCATGGCACTTTGAAACTGGACCACTAACTTGGCACAACTCATTGACTGCCATGAGATATACACACATGGATTTAGAGCCAGAAGGAAGCTTCAGAGACCATCTAGTATAATTCCTTTGTTTTATAGGTGAAGAAACTGAGACCAGGATGGCGAAGCTCTTTGTCCAAGGTCACAAAGAATCTAAGGGACCAAAGCAGGCTCTGAACCCAGGTCTTCAAACTGCAGTCAGTGTGCTTTCCATACTGACCACTTTCTACACTGACTCCCTATTTAAATTTTCCTGCATCTGTTTTGTCTTCTTTATTGGACTATAAACCTCCTCACTCATCTTTCTTTTCTTTTCCTTTCCTTTTTTCCTTCCATTCTTCCTTCCTTTTTCTCTTTTTCTTTTTCCTTCCTTCCTTCCTTCCTTCCTTCCTTCCTTCCTTCCTTCCTTCCTTCCTCCCTCCCTCTGTTTTTCTTTCTTTCTTTCTTTCTTTCTTTCTTTCTTTCTTTCTTTCTTTCTTTCTTTCTTTCTTTCTTTCTTTCTTTCTTTCTTTCTTTCTTTCTTTCTTTCTTTCTTTCTTTCTTTCTTTCTTTCTTTCTTTCTTTCTTTCTTTCTTTCTTTCTTTCTTTCTTTCTTTCTTTCTTTCTTTCTTTCTTTCTTTCTTTCTTTCTTTCTTTCTTTCTTTCTTTCTTTCTTTCTTTCTTTCTTTCTTTCTTTCTTTCTTTCTCTTCCTTCCTTCCCTCTCTCCTCTTTTTTCTCTCCCTCCCTCTCTCTTCCTTCCTTTTTTCCTTTTTTTTAAACCCTTACCTTCTGTCCTAGTAATAACTCCAAGACAGAAGAGATGCAAGCATTAGGTGAAGGGGGTTAAGTGACTTGCCCAGGGATCACACAGCTAGAAAGTATCTCAGATCAGAATTTGAATTTGAAATCACATGCTCCTGATTCCAAGTCTGGCACTCTCTATCTAGCTACCTAGGTGCCCCACTAGTTAATATTTTTTGAGTTCAGAGCACCTAGTATTATGCTATGCTCACTGTAGACTCCTTTAGTTTTTTAAACCCTTACCTTACTAAGTAGCAGTTGCAAGGCAGAGGAGCAGTAAGGGCTAGGGTTAGATGACTTGCCCAGGGCCACACAGCTAGGAAGTGTCTAAGGTCAGTTTTGGACCCAGGACCTCCCATCTCTGGGACTGATTATCTATGGAGTCATCTAGCTTCCTCCAAAATGTATCCATTTTAAATCACTCCAAGTAATCTAAGAAAATAATTAACTTCGATTTCATTAGCATCACAGTTTCAGAATTGAATGCAATCCTTATTGTTCTTTGGTCATTTCAGTCATGTCTGACTCTTCATCCCCATTTGGGATTTTCTTGGCAAAGATACTAGAGTGGTTTGCCACTTTCTTTTCCAACTCATTTTACAGATGAGGAAACTGAGGCAAATAGGGTTAAGTGTCTCCCCCAGGGTCACATGGCTAGTAAGTATCTGAGGCCAGATTAAAACTCAGGTCTTCCTGACTCCAAACCTGGCTCTCTATCCACTGAATCACCCAGCTGCCCTGACCAGCTTGTTCTTTATAAATTGCAAAAATCTATTTTCAACTGTTTGGGGGGGTGGTTGTTCTTACCATTTCCATTGTTTTAGTTGTTTTGTGTATTTCTTTCTTATCTCTAGCTTATTTTTATTCCTCATTAGTTCCTGAAAGTCCTTCCATGGCTTTCTGTATATATCTGTCCTTCTTAAACCACAATAATATTTCATCACATTCCAGTATAGACTACTGATGCTTGTGGAATGGTTGGAGAGGAGCATTGATTGCAAAGTTGCAATGTGGGGGAAATTTTTCTTTGAGTTCATAGGACCTGGATCAACCCCGAGAAGGGCACCCTTGAGCTGCTCTAGGCATGGTGCCAAGTTGTCCGTATGATGTCTAAGTAACAGGTTCCCTTGGGACTTTTTAAGATATGAGCCTATTAGGGGGAAAAAATAAAGACCTTGTCCTTACTCATTGGAATTGAGTCCATCATCTGCCATCACAGGGTCTGTATTCTCACTCATCCCATTTCTGTAGCCTAGGTATGTAGTGAGCATTTTTATGTTGGTGACAAGACAGATGAGATTTTATTTCTTGCCTGGAGCCCATGAAAAGGCTGACAAGATCTTGGAAAGTGTCTGACTCAGAAGGCCCTTGGCTACAGGGGCGCCACACTGGATTACTCTTTGGTAATGTGGTTAAGGGCCAGGGGGAAACCTGGGAGTGTGACTTGAAGGTCTGTCAGAAATTATTATAAGGTTGACACTTAAGAGTCCCCAAGCCAGCTTCTCTGAAAAAGCTGCTTGTTCCAGGGTTCCAGGGAAACAACATTGGCACTGAAGTCCACAGACCAGAAAACCACCTTAGAGAATTGATTTGGCAAATTATAAAGACTTCAGATTTCTCATCAATGCAATGAACAGTCAGGAATCCAGAGGCGCCATGATGATACACATTTCCCACCTCCTGAGAGAACAGTGATGGATTCAGAATATAGAATGGAACATATTTCTTGGCCAATGAAGTCATTTTTTTTTCTCTTGGTTAAATATAGAGTTATAAGGGCCTTATTTTTCTTTCTTTCTTTCTTTCTTTCTTTCTTTCTTTCTTTCTTTCTTTCTTTCTTTCTTTCTTTCTTTCTTTCTTTCTTTCTTTCTTTCTTTCTTTCTTTCTTTCTTTCTTTCTTTCTTTCTTTCTTTCTTTCTTTCTTTCTTTCTTTCTTTCTTTCTTTCTTTCTTCCTTTCTTCCTTTCTTCCTTTCTTCCTTTCTTCCTTTCTTTCCTTCTTTCTTTCCTTCTTTCTTTCTTTCCTTCTTTCTTTCCTTCCTTCTTTCTTTCTCTTCCTTCCCTTCCTCCCTCCCTTTCTCCCTCTCCCTCTTCTTCTCCCTCTCTCTCCCTCCCCCCTCTCCTCTCTCTCTCTCTCTCTCTCTCTCTCTCTCTCTCTCTCTCTCTCTCTCTCTCTCTCCAGTTGGAGGGCAGAGAGGTAGTAGAAAGAAAATAGATTTTTATTTACCTAAAAAAATTAAATTTGAATTTAAAAATTCAATTGATTTGGAACCTAAGAGGATCTTGGGCTTGGGTTGGGTTGGATGGCATCCTTGACAGAATCCTGTATCAGAATTTAAAAATTCAATTGATTTGGAACCTAAGAGGATCTTGGGCTTGGGTTGGGTTGGATGGCATCCTTGACAGAATCCTATATCATAAAAACTCAATAAGGAATGAAGTTGGAAAAACTATTGGAAATGAAAGGTCTGTAGAGGGACTGTTGGGGATGGATAACAGGACTGAGAACCAAAAGTGACCTGGGATCAAACTCTAAGAGCCCACAAGTCAGAGCTGAGAGGGTGCCTATTATTGCTGTGTCCCCTAAGGATGGAGCTCCACTGATTTTGTTTGGACAGGGAGAGAGGTAGAGAGAGAATACTCTGAGAAAGTTTAAGGTTTAGACATTTATGATTTATCACTCCAAGGTATTTTGTGCCAAAATAATCTTAGTACTTAAAAAGGCAGCATGGTATGATAGATAGAATGTTGAATTAGGAGTTGGGAGATCCTGAATTCAAATCCTAACTCACACAGTTACTGTGTGAACCTATGCAAATCATTTAAATTCTTAACTTCAGTTTGTCGATCTGCAAAGTGGGGACAAGAATAGCAACTTCTCCATGTGATTGTTGAAAGAAACATATAAGGTAATTTGTGTAAGGCACTTTGTAAAACTTAATAAAGGTAGATAGATGACACCATGGATAGAGGGCTGGGCCTGAAGTCAGGAAGACTCATCTTCCTAAATTCAAATCTGGCCTCAGACAGTTACTAGCTATATGACCCATAGCAAATCACTTAACCCTTTTGCCTCAGTTTCCTCATCTGTCAAATGAACTTGAGAAAGAAATGACAAACCACTCCACCGTATCTCTACCAAGAAAATCCCAATTGGTGTCCCCAAAAGTTGGAAACAACTGAAATGATTAATCAACAAGAAAACAGTAAGTTTTAGCCAAATAAATACTAGTTCTTAATATTTTCATTTCTAGTCATCTAACTTCTTGCAAGTTACTTAATTTCTCATAGCCTTAGATTCCTCATCTGTAGAGCAGTGGGAATAAACAGTTTATTTATTTATTCATTCATTTTTTAAATTTTTATTATTATATATTTTATTATTTATTTATATTATATTAATGAAAGTATATATTAGTAGTAATATTTATTTTATTTTTAAAATATGGCACCTACTATGTGTCAGGAATTGTGCTAAGTACTTGTAAACATTATCTCCCTTGATCTGTAAAATGTAGGGATGTAAAGGGATGTAAAACAAAATTGATGACTGCTAAGTTTCCTTCCATTTTGAAATCTATTTGTTGCTATTTAGTCATTTTTTATTTGTGTCTGACACTTCATGAATTCTATTTTGTGGGTTTTCTTTTCTTTTTCTTTTTTAAACACTTACCTTCCGTCTTAGAGTTAATACTGTGCATTGGCTCCAAGGCAGAAGGGCAGTAAGGGCTAGGCAATGGGGGTCAAGTGAGATTTTGTAGGTTTTCTTGGCAAAGATACGGAAGTGGTTTGCCATTTCCTTCTCCACTTCATTTGACAGACAAAGAAACTGAGGCAGACAGGGTTAAGTGTATTGGCCAGGGTCACCCAGCTAGGAAGTGTCTAAGGCCAAATCTGAATTTAGGGAGATGAGTCTTCGTAACTCAAGGATGGTACTCTATCCACTTTGCCACCTGGCTGCTCTTCTAAGTCTATGGTCCTCTTAAAAATGATCCTTGGCCCTAGAAAATTCAAAGACTATTTTTTCCCCAAGAAGCCATGGAATCCAAAGGTCCCTCAGTGTTCATGGAATTGAATTAGTAAAAAAAAAAAGACAAAACAAAAAAAAAAACTCCCTGAGAAGTCAAATCAAAGAGAATTTAAGCAAAAACCAAGCTTTTGGGTGGAGGTGCCCTTTCTAGGATCCTGGGTTACTCTCAGCTGCCCTGCTATTGGATAAATAAATACCTTGTAGGAGGATATTGGTTCAACAAGGAGATGAAGAGGATGGAAGAGAAGTGTGCTCACCCTGTTATTCTCAAACAATTCGAGGACAAATGTAATGGCACTGCTGTTGATACCGATGAAGAGATTAGCACAAGCCAAGGCCACGTAAGCTGTGCTGGGCACATCAAACAGGAAAGAGGCAGGGTACATCATGGGGATGACAGCCCATCTGTTTCAAACACCCAAACACAATAGGACAGGTTTTCAGTTTCTATTTCCTTTCCCATTCCTCTAGACTAGAATATATTTATTTCCCGGCTGTGCATTGTAAAATATTTGAAATAGTCAGAGTTTCAAGGGGGATAATGAGACAAACCATGCCTCAAGTCTTGCCTCCTGCCATCTTCTTTTCTGGCTCTTTCCCCACCATATTCCATGTTAGACACTCAAAGTAGTTTAACCAACCTGATTTCTCAGGCAACTGACACTGATAAGCCACCATCATTTTGGACTACAAAAAGATCAACTTGATTGGGATTTCAGTAACATCTGGAACTTAGAATCTTGATGGTGCAATAAAAAAGAGTGTAGGGTTTGTATTCAAAGGACTAGGGTTCAAATCTCTACCCTGGTAGATACTATTCGTGTAATCTTCAGCAAATTACTTGATCTCCCTGAGGCTCAGTTCCTTGTTTGTAAAATTAGAGGTCAGACCAGATGACTTCTAAGCTCTCTCTTAATTCTAACCTGTTTTCCTATGACAGAGACATAGTCATTCATTATAGGGGTTCATTAGAATTATAAGTTAATTAAATTAGAGCTGAGAGGGACTCTAAGGATCATCTAACCCTACTTTTAGAGATGATGCCTGTCACACTAACAGAGACTAAGTGACTTGTCCAAGGCTATACAAATTGGCAGGGATAGGAGAAAGAAAGAAAGAAAGAAAGAAAGAAAGAAAGAAAGAAAGAAAGAAAGAAAGAAAGAAAGAAAGAAAGAAAGAAAGAAAGAAAGAAAGAAAGAAAGAAAGAAAGAAAGAAAGAAAGAAAGCAAGCAAGCAATGGAAGTTAAGTGACTTGCCTAGCATCATCCAGGGAGTAAATGTCTGAGGCCAGATTTGAACTCAGGAAGATTGGGGCTACTAGCACTCTGTCTACTAGGCAAGTTGTCCTTCTAATTCTACAGATCTCTTAAACATTTTAGATTTAAATCCTGGTCCTTCCTAATTCCAGGCCTGGATCTCTATCTGCTCTGCTATCTAGCTGTGCCCTTCCTCCCCCACTAGAGGTACCATTCTTTATATCATGCCTCACTATCCCTTATATTTATTTGCTTTGTGAAGAATATATGAAGAGAACCCATAGAATTAAGCCAATTTGGTTTCTGGTAATGCTTTTTTTTTTTTTAAGAGAGTGAGTCAAGTCAACAAGTATTTATTAATAGTTTGTAATGTGCCAGGTGGGGAGATGAAGATGAAAGAGACATTCATTGGGATAATTAGATTAATTAAATTGGATTCATCCCAGAGTTCTTTTCCTGGTGTTGACTTAATGTAAGCATTTCTGCAACATTTTTGAATATAGATCCAAGCAAAAATGACTCTTGTCAATACTGCTGGAGAAAAGGCACAGAGGAGAAATGCAAGTCGGAAAGGGGCATGAAGTGAGGGAGAGGCTGATCCCCAGGTCACAGAGAAGAATGCACCTCTAGGGAAGAGTTCTCCACCTGAACTAATTGGACACTTGGCAATTCTGACTCCTGAGGTCTCTTCTAGCTGAGGATCTAAGCTCCTAGAATACCTTTGTCTGAATAATACATCAGTATGCTAAGTCTACTGCAGGCTCCTGGCCAGCAAATACAACCATCTGGCTGGACTTGTTAGAAATGGGGCTGCCCCTGCTCCTTCATATCCAGTTGGGAACCTCACGCAGGAGAGGACGATCTCTTGTAAGGAGGCTTAATGCTAGGTTTTCTGCCCAGCCTCATCAGCTCCAAATGACTTACCCATACAAGAAGAGCAGTGCAATCAGGGCTGGAAGATTTTGGGGGGAAGTGTATGCTCGCTTCTGAAATCCAATGAAGATCCCCACCACCAGTCCAGCACTCACAGAATAATTGACCTGGCAAAAAGAAAAGAAGAGGGCAAAATCATTTCAACTTTCTAGACCTCAGTTTCTTCATCTGTAAAATGGGCAGCTGGGTGGCCCAGTGGAAAGAGCGCTCTGTCTGGAGTCAAGCAGACTCATCTTCATGAGTTAAAATCCATCTTTAAACACTGACCCTGGGCAAATTATTTAACCCTGCTTACTTCAGTTTCCTCATTTGTAAAATGAACCAGCGAAGAAAATGTTAAAAATCACTCCAGTATTTCTACCAAGAAATCCCAGAACGGGGTCAGGAAGATTCAGTCTTGACCAAAACAACTGACCAACTTCCCAATTCCAAGTATAGTGTCCTATCCACTATGCCATGCTATGTGAGAAAGAGAATGGGAAATTTTTTTGCAACAAAAGAGAAGGAATTAATCTGCTTCACGCTGAAAAGGAAGATATGGAGTGGAACTTTTTCTAATAATAATAATTTTTAAATTGCTATATTGGAGAGGAAAATATCATGAATACACATGTTTTCTCGTGGAAGCCCTAATGTTACTGTATGAGATGTCAAGGTTCTAGGGGACACAGTTTGGGAAATGTTAGTTGGATGGTGTTCAAAGTCTTCCTCTAGTTCTAAATTCTATGATTTTATCTGTCTAAGGAGCTTTAACTTCCTTGACAATGTTGTTAAGTCACCTTTCAGTTGTGTTCTGCTCTTCATGACCCCATTTGGAGTTTACTTGGTAGAGATTCTGGATTAGTTTTACATTTCCTTCTCTAGCTCACTTTAGAGGACAGAACTGAGGTAAACAGAATGAAGTGACTTGTCCAGGGTCAAACAGCTAGTAAGTGTCAAGCCAGATTTGAACTCATGAAACATGAGTCTTCCTGACTTCAGGTCTATCCAACAGGACACATATCCCAAGGATTTGGATCAATTCTTCTCAAAGGTTCACTGCACAACAAGAGACTCCAAAGATCCATGGAAGGACAAATCTGTCCTTTTGCCACTGGCTCATTACAAGTTTATAGAATTCTTCCTTTTGCAACTTTGGATTCCTTTTTCCAATCCAGATTTAGGTTAATAACTCCAAGAATCCATAAGCCTGTTAAAAATCTACTCATCTACAAGTTTTACTTAAACTCTCATATTGTCAAGAACCTATAGATAGAATCAAGAATAGTGGGTGGAGATTGCAAAGATTCCAATTTAGTTTTGATGCTTGAAGAGCTTCCCAAGGCTACAACTGTCCAAAAGCCAAAAGGGCTACCTTAAGAGATGGTGAGTTCCCTATCACTGAAGGTTCTTAATTATAGACTGAATGACCACTTGTTGGATTATAATTTTTGTTGGTGTTTTTCAGTCTTTATTCAGTCTTCTGCCACTCCTTGTGACCACATTCTGGAGTTTTCTTGGCAGAGATACCAGAGTAATTTTCATTTTCTTCTCCAGCTCATTTAACAGATGAGAAAACTGAGATAAACAGGATTAAGTGACTTGCCCAGGGTCACATAGCTAGTAAGGATCTAAATCAGATTTGAACTCAGGAAGATAAACCTTCCTGACTCCAGGACTCAAACTCTATTCCCTGTTCCATGTGGCTGCCCTGTGTTATAGAGGAGATTCTTTTTTATTTATGGGTTTCTAGGTTGCCACTGAGCTCCCTTTCAACTCTCAAATTCTGGAACTTCTTTTATCTTTGGGCTCAGGGAGTTGAGCCTGGAATCAGGCCTCTGTTCAGTTTTTATTCATGGTTTGAATGAAAAAACTGCAGATAAGGGAGGGGACTTTTCCCATCATGTCTCAAACTAACTGAACAATGGGTAACTGTCAGCCTCAAGTATAAATTCTGTTCACAGCTTGACTGCAAAGTTAATGAAACACATGAGTGATGTTTAATGGTTCATTATCGGTTGGGAGGTGCTCATTGATTTTAGCCTAGCTTCTTTCAGGATGAGGGAAGCACATGCCAAATGAGATGCTCATTTGAGGGGCAGCTTCCAGAGCTTCATGCCCTTCACGGAGATAGGTCTGGTCATGCTTTCCCTGTGGGCAGCAGAGAGTGGAACAATTCCAAGAATGATGATAGACAGAGTTGGAATGGTGTAATCACACCTCCTACTATGCCATCAACACATCAGGAACAGGGGGCAGCTAGGCGGCTCTGTGGATAGAGACAAGAAGTCCTAGATTCAAATCTGATACTTCCTAGCTATGTGACTTTGGGCAATTTGCTTAACCCCCACTTCCTAGACTTTACTGCTCTTATGCCTTGGAACCAATATATAATATTGATTCTAAGACAAAAGGGGAAAAAAGATCAGGGACATAGCCTCCAAGACTGTGGAAAGGCACAATCTTTTCCTTCTTATCCATTAAGAAACATAGACCCCCCTCTTCCGGGTAAACATGGCTGCAATCTAGACGCGACTCGCTTCCCCTCCCCAGCACTGAACGAAATAGACTACCTCAAAAGAGCATAAAAATTACCTTTGGAAGAACGGAGGGACTCCCCAGTACCCCACAGAAATGAAGGTACATGGGGTTTGAACATTTCCACACTATAAGGAGGAGGAAAAGCTCACACAAAAACTTGAACTGAGCTGCCCCTCCCCCCGAAACCAGAGTAAGCTATCAGAGCTCTCACTGGGACAGCAAGTGAGTGAGGAGTGTCTCTGTCTGGCGGGGCATACCAGGGTCCTTGGGATCTAAAGACTGCAAGGAAACAACCTCTCAGGGCGGTTTCACGGGAAAATCCGGCGCTGAACAAAGGGGCAGCCGTGCTGAGAGGCTGCGCTGAGCAAAGGGGCTGCCGCCCTGAGCACAGGGGCCTGTGCTCTAAGAAAGCTTGGAGGCTGGGAAGAACTAGTCTGAGGCAACCTAAATTCACAGAAAACCCGCCCACATCACCAAGACCCCAGACCAAAAAAAGAAAGTGGAATAAAACCACCAAAGGGATGGCTCACATGTCCCAAAATCAAGCCTCCAAGAAGAAAGGGGGGAAAAAGTGACTATTGAAAACTTTTATGGAGGGAGTACCCAAGGAAAAGAAGAGAATGTGGATGAAATCCAAACAAAATCAGAACATGCCTCCCAAAATGGAAACTATCCACAAGCTCTGGAAGATCTCAAACTGGAGCTTACCCAAAAGATGGAAACCTTTCGGGGAAAAAAATGGGAGAAAGAGATCAGCAATCTGATAGACAAGACTTCACAATTGGAGAAGGAGATGGAAGCATCTAATAGAAGGGCAGACAAAGCTGAAAAGCAAAACCAGTCATTAACGACCAGAATTAAGCAACTGGAAGACAGCGAGCATGCCCAAAAGATAGAAACCTTTTGGAAAGAAAAATGGGAGAAAGAGATCAGCAGTCTGATAGACAAGACTTCACAATTGGAGAAAGAGCTGGAAACATCTAACAGAAGGGCAGACAAAGCTGAAAAGCAAAACCAGTCCCTAACAACCAGAATTAAGCAAATGGAAGACAGTGAGATTACAAAACAGCAAGAATCAACAAAGCAAAGTCAAAAAATTAATGAATTAGAAGAAGACATGAAATATCTCACTGAAAAGGTCACAGACTTGGAAAACAGAGGAATAAGAGACAACTTCAGAATTATTGGTCTCCCCAAAAAACCAGAGATAAACAAAAACCTGGATGCTATTCTACAGGAGATTATAGAAGAAAATTGCCCACATGTTCTGGAGCAAGGGGGCAAAATAGAAATAGAAAGGGTTCATAGAACACCCTCTATACTAAATCCCCAAAAGACAACCCCAAGAAATGTAATCGCCAAATTCAAGAGCTTCCAAGAAAAGGAGAAAATCCTACAAGAAGCCAAGAAGAGGAGCTTCAGATATAGGGGGGCTCTCATAAGGATCACACAGGACTTAGCGGCTAACACACTAAGAGACCGCAAAGCATGGAGACTGGAACAACCTCCAGGAAGTGATGCAGAGCGAAATGAGCAGAACCAGGAAAACATTGTACACAGAGACTGATGCACTGTGGTACAATCGAAGGTAATGGACTTCTCCATTAGTGTCAATGCAATGTCTCTGAACAGTCTGCAGGGATCTAAAAAACACTATCCACAAGCAGAGGATAAACTATGGGAGTAAAAACACTGAGGAAAAGCAACTGCTTGACTACAGGGGGGAAGGGGATATGACTGAGGAGAGACTCTAAATGAACACTCTAATGCAAATACCAACAACATGGAAATGGGTTCGAACCAAGAACACATGTGATACCCAGTGGAATCGTGCATTGTCTATGGGAGAGGTGGTGGGAAGGGGATGGGAGGGGAGGAAAAGAAAATGATCTTTGTTTCCAATGAATAATGTTTGGAAATGACCAAATGTTAGACCCTTAAATGTTAAAATATGAAAACTGAAGCCCTCATCCATCACTGGCTGCATTGCTGGGGTTGTACTTATGGGGGGATGGGCTACTCAGTACCCCAAAGTTCATATACACAGTCCTTTGACTAAAAACATATTCCAATATTATTAAGTAGAAGCAGTCCCCAAAGTAGTTAAAAGGAGTTCAGGAAATGAAAAGCAGATAAAAGCAGTCAACAAGAAGTTTCCTGGAAGTCTCAAGAGCTTCCCTTCAAAGTCCTAAAAATTCTTTTTATGCTCTTCTTGTTCAAGGGGCCCCCAGCTAGGTCAACCCAAACTACCCCAGGTCTGCACCATAACTTCATTATTTAAAAACAGCCCTGGTCAGTGTTGTGAGAGTGTGAAGGGCTGACTTTTATCACCATCAATATCTTGGTCCACAGCAAGTGTAGGGCAGTGAGGAGAGGACTGGACCCAGGGGCAGAGAATTTGGTTTCAAATCCTAATCATGATGGTTACTGGAGCTACAGTCTTGGAGCAAGCCAACTTCTGGGACTCAGTTTCCTCATCTATAAAATGAGGGAGATTAGACTTTGTTGCTATTCAGTCATTTTCCTCTCTTCATGATCCCATTTGGAGTTTTCTTGGGAAACATACTGGAATGGCTTACCATTTCTTTCTCTGGTTCATTTTACAGATGGGGAAACTGAGGCAAACTGGGTTAAATGACTTGATCAGAATCACCCAGCTGTTAAGTGTCTGAGGCTGGATTTGAACTCAAGAAAATGAGTTTCCCTGACTCCAGGCATGGCACTCTCTCCCCTGTGTTACCTTGCTACCCCTTTAGATTATACTAGGTGATATCTAAAATCCTTTCCAGCTCTGAAATGATGGTCCTAGATTTGAGGATTTCTTAAGCCATCCCCAAGAGGATATTAGTCTAGGTAACAAAATATGGCGATGTCAGAGGATCTTTGCCAAAACTCCTTCAGCAATGGCCAAGGTCAGGGAAACAGTTGTTGCCCCAATAATGCAGAAATGTTTTTCAGAGTGATGGGATTCTAATTTTATGAAGGTTTATAAAGGCCCCTAAAGTAGAATTGTGGTAAGTATTGAATTTCACAAGGGTCTACACCACCATGAACCCTATCTTCACTGGTCTTTCTAGGTCCTTACGAACCAAACTAATGTTGGGTACTGATGTGTGACTCAATAACTTTGGAAGAGTAAATACTGACCCTGGGAATCACAAGTCACTCACCCTCTCTCAGTCTTGGTTTCCTCATCTGTAAAATGAGGATAAAAACATCTATAGACCTTAATTCATAGGGCTGATGTGAGAAACAAATGAGTTTCTAAGATCTTAGAGTTTGAGCTGAAAGCATCTTTAGAGTAATTTATTTTCTCTCTTTCCCACTTTTCCTTGCCTCCATTGAAAAAGAAAAAGAAAGAAAAACCTCTTGTAATAAATAAATATATATATAGCCAGAGGCATCTAGGTGGTTCTGTAGATAGAAAGCCAGACCTGGAGATAGGACATCTCAGTTTCAAATCTGGCTTTAGACACTTCCTAGCTGTGTGACCCTGAGCAAGTCACTTAACCCCCTTTGCCTAGCTCTTGCCACTCTTCTGACTTGGAACCAATAATAGTGTATTGACTCTAAGACAGAAGGCAAAGATTTTTAACAAAAAAATTCTACAAATAGACATAGTCATGCAAGTCAACTACTTTCATTTGCCATGTCTGAAAATGTATTGACTCATTTTTATCTTGAGTCAATCATCTCTCTCAAGAAGAGGACAGAATCTAGAGACGGAACATCTTGGGTTCAAATCTGGCCTCAGACACTTCCCAGCTGTGTGACCCTAGGCAAGTCACTTGACCCCCATTGCCTAGCCCTTATCACTCTTCTGCCTTGGAACCAATACACAGTATTGATTCCAAGATGGAAGGTAAGGGTTTTATTTAAAAGAAGAAGAAAGAAGAAGCAGAAGCAGAAGCAGAAGCAGAAGCAGAAGCAGAAGCAGAAGCAGAAGAAGAAGAAGAAGAAGAAGAAGAAGAAGAAGAAGAAGAAGAAGAAGAAGAAGAAGAAGAAGAAGAAGCAGCAGAAGAAGCAGCAGAAGAAGCAGAAGCAGAAGCAGCAGAAGAAGCAGAAGCAGAAGCAGAAGCAGAAGAAGCAGAAGCAGAAGCAGAAGCAGAAGAAGCAGAAGCAGAAGCAGAAGCAGAAGCAGAAGCAGAAGCAGCAGCAGCAGCAGCAGCAGCAGCAGCAGCAGCAGCAGCAGCAGCAGCAGCAGCAGCAGCAGCAGCAGAAGAAGAAGAAGAAGAAGAAGAAGAAGAAGAAGAAGAAGAAGAAGAAGAAGAAGAAGAAGAGGACAAAATCAAAGATCACAAAGCAATTCAAAGTATTGGTGGGGTGAGGAGAGAAGCAAGGGTGGTTCTAGCTAATTAAGGGCTAAACTCAATTGTCTCTGTATTTCATAAGAGATATAAGCATCCTAAAAAAAAAAAGAAGAGGACACACAATGTCATCATGGATCCTCTAGAATCATGGTTGGTCATTGACTTGATCAGAACATCTAAGTCTTTCAAAGTTTTGGCTTTTTTAGTGTTATATAAATTATTCTCCTGGTTCTTCTCACTTCATTCTGCATCAATTCAGACAAGTTTTCTTAAGTTTCTCTAAAATTGTCCCCTTCATCATTTCTTCCAGCACAGAGTGTACTAACATGTTACAGTCATATACACCCAAAATATATTCTATTCTGCCATTCCCCAATTGATGAAAACCCCATCGGTTTCCAGTTCTTGACCACTAGGGGAAAAACTGCTATAAATATTTTAGACACATGGGTCCTTTCTGTCTTTCTTTGACCTCTTTGGTGGTACACCTTTAGTAGTGGAATCACTGAATCAAAGGGTTGGCACAGTTTAGTCAATCCTTTATCTTGCAGATGAGGAAACTAAGGCTTAAAGAGATTGAGTAACAACCAATGTCACATAGGTACTAAGGTGACAGAGGCAGGATTTGAACACAAGTCCTATGACTTCAGAGTCAGAACTTTGTCCACTGAACCATGTTGACTATGAAACATTTGCAAACTTTAAAGAAATGTCAGTTATTTTATTATTGCTTCTGATACTGCCCCAGGTCACCTTACAGTGTTTCCACCTCAGACCAGAGAGATAACAAATGGAGAGTCCATCAACTGGATACTCACAATGTCCCACAGGAAGTTGGTGACCCAGTAGGTGGTTGGGCTCACACCACTAACAAACTGCAGGTGCTTGGCTTTGCTCACCCTCTCCTGGATCAGATAGAGAACAAAGCTGGCTGGGATAAAGGACATGGCAAAGATCACACAGATGGCCACCATGGCATCTATGGAAGTGGTCAGCCTGCAAAGGGACAAAATGGGATGGAGAAGATAGAGCACATTAAGAGGGAATACAGGAAGATATCAAGCCTGCTCCTTTACTAAAGTTTTTAAGCAGCTCCCAGAATTCTGGCTATGTCTCTCCATTAAGAATTTCTCTGGGGGTCAGCTAGGTGACTCAGTGAATGTTTAGGCTAAAGAAGAAAAGGCTCAGGGGGAAAAAAAAAGAAAAGGCTCAAAGGTGGCCAAGGATGACTTTGGCTCTATCATCAGAGGACCTGGGCCAATTCCTGCTTCTGGCATTTTCTATCTGGATGAACTGAGGCAACTCTCTGGGATTCTATTCTTAATCTATAAAATAAGAAGATTTGAAAAAAAATATTTACTAAACTCCCTTTCTAGCTCCAGAATTGGGATCCATAAATTTTATCTTTGTTTTTAATTTTGATAATTATATGTCAATCAAATTGGGGGTTTTGGGTAATCTTTTATGTTCTGTTGTATGCATTTAAGAACACTATTCTGAGAATGTCCACAGGCTTCACCAGGTTCCCAAAGGGAGTCTATGACATTAAAAAAAGAGATGAACCCTTCTAGAGTTAGGAATAATTAATTTTTAAAAAATACTTAACTTCTGTCTTAGAATCAATTCTGTGAATTGATTCCAAGGTAGAAGAATAGTAAGGTAATGGGAGTTAAGTGACTTGTCCAAGGTCACATATCTAAGAAGTGTTTAAAGCCATATTTGAACCCAGAGAACCTCTTGTCTCTGGATCTGACTCTCAATTCACCGAATTGATAAGGCTGTCACGTGGGAAGGGGATTAGACATGGTCTCTTTGGCTCTAGAGGGAAGAACTAGGAACCAAAAAAGCAAAAATTGCAAAGAAGTTCATTTAGGTTTAATAAAGAGTAGGGAAGGGGGAATTTTTCTTGCCACTCAGTTATCTGAAAGTGAAATGAGCTGTCTCAGGAAGTAATGGGTTCCCCCTCACTAGAGAGTTTCAAACAATGATTACATGACCACTTGGGAATTTTTTTGAGGGAATGGGTTGGATTTGATGGCCACTGAGATCTTTTCCAATTCTGAAATTCCAGTAATCTATTTGCCTATGATGGCCTCAGACCTAGAATGGATCTAAGTGGTCATCTTATCTGACTTGTTCATTTTTTTACAAGTGAAGAATCTGGATTAAATGACTTGGCTAAGATTGCACATATTCTAGGTGGCCAATCCCATATGAAAACCCATATCCTCTGGCTCCAAACTTGGGGTTCTTTCCATTGTACTAAGCTGTTTCCAGTTCACCAAAATAGAATGAGGAAAGATGGTGGAGAGAGGAGGCAGGGAATGATGTGATGATGGACAAATGGCGGCTCGCTTACACTGTGATCTCAGAGAGCTGCTCCTTGGTGAGGTTCAGTGGCTGGTTTATGAGGGTGATTCCAAAGTCCTCTGGGTCCATGGCTTTTGGCAGCTTGGCTCTCAAGATTGCATTGTTAGCCACGTTGAGGAAAGTGACCATTGCGTGCCAACCTTTATTGTTGAACCACACCTAGCAGATGAGAAGGGGCAGCACTTTATTCATCTGGGCCACTAACACAAGGAAACTGAAACACTGTACTCATCATCATGACTGATTTAATTTGAAAATAGCTGCATTGGGGAAAGAAATTCAGAAAAGAGGAAAGTACACAATGTCTAGACATTCCTCACCAGATTTCAACTGGAGGAGGGGTGGAGGAAGAATTTCCTTCATCTGGGAAAAGAAGAAGAAAAACAACCAGACCATATGAAACTCAGCGCCTCAGGGCACGTTCTGATAACTCAGGTCAAATACCTTAATGTTGTCTTCAGTTTCCAGATACTTAAGGAAATTGGACATTTCTTTGGAAGCCTCTAAAGTGGCAGGACCCTAGAAGAGCAAAGGAAACAGGCAAGAGAGGGATCCCTCAGTTACATGGGTGACCTTTTTTCATCTTTTAAGTAACCCCCCCAAAAAAAACACAGATGGGGATCACTCACCCCGCTCACATTCATAAGTTGACCAAGGTCTTGTAAAAAATCAACTATCTGTTTCCCAGTGATGCAGAAGACTGGGAGCTTTCCTCCAATGGAAATCCCTCCATACCTGTTTAGGGAACAGAAAACCCTCAGGTCAGTGCAGTGGCCTTGAATCTAATGGCCTTGAAAGCCATATGAGGATCCATTGATGACTGTTAATTGCAAAGGAGAAAAGACTTTGGGGAGAGGGTAGAATAGGGATACAGATCATGATAGTTGACTTCCAGGATTTGAAGAATAATCACATGGAAGATCATACGATCTCAGGTTTTGAATTCAAAGGGACTTTACAGGCCTCTTAAATCCAGCCCCCTCATTTTAAAAATGAGCTATTAGGGTAGGTGGGTGGCTCAGTGGATTGAGAGTCAGGCTTAGAGATAAGAGGTCCTGGGTTCAAATCTAACCTCAGGTACTTCCTAGCTATGTGACCCTGGGCAAGTCACTTAACCGCTATTGCCTAGCCCTACCACTCCTGCCTTGGAACTAATACCCAGTATTGATTCCAAGATAGAAGGTAAGGGTTTAAAAAAAAAAAAGAGATATTAGATTTTTTTAAACTTGTTTTCAGAGAGCAGAACTGAATGTACTAGTTAAAAATTACCCTCCTCCCTCCAAATTAGGTTAGATGTCAGGAAAATCTTAATAATTACAGTTTTAAAAAAATTGTTCTGGGTTGCCTCAGGAGACAACAAATGGGTTTCCATTTACTGGAGGTCTTTAATCAGAGACTAGATAAGTACAGGGATCCCTTCCACACCATAGGGGTTAGGGGCACAGCACTCCTAAGAAAAAACCTAGACCTAGAAAATCTCTATAAAATTTTTCAGCTGTCCTTCATACCAGAGAATTAGTCTGAAATTTGTTTTCTTCTATACAGTATTTACTGGGTCTATTATGGTATTAAAAGATAAAATACTTTGATATCCTATAATATGGTATATATATATATATAATGCATTTCTGAGTTGCTAAACTTTTTCTGTGTTGTCTGCTGGCCTTTGCATGTCATCAGCGGTTTCCACAAAACTCCCCCCAAATTCCCATTTAATTTCTTATGCTGACTTGCAATATATCAAGATTGCAGTGGGAAATGTCAAAAGAGATGCCTGTACTTGTCAGGTAGGTTTTAGGCTGGATTCTTGTTTAGATGTGGATTGGGCTAAAGTCCTTTCCATCTCAGGGATTCTGTGATCTGAGGTATACATGATCTAGTTTGGGATTCTATAAGTGTGTTAAAGAAGGAATAAGGCTGAGGGCTCCATCTATTCCCAACCCCTCAGCCTTTCTCTGTCCTCAGGCTGAAGGGCCACAGGACTTTCTTAAATAGCCCAAGGACCCTGTGACTATATTTGGTGACAGCATGATTATCCTCTAAGGGGACAGGCCAGCCAGGGGGATTGAGGGGGGCATGGGGAGTTCTCCTGCTACTCCCAACAGCTTGCTGAGGTCAAAGACCTCCAGACTCCATTCCAGATTAGAGATGGGGACCCTACTCTGTATGAACCAGAGATTTAAATTCCTTAGAAAAGGATGAGAAAAACAGCTTCTTACCTTTGTTCATTGACCCAATATTTGCTTTTCATGCTGAAAAACACAAATAAAATCAAGTAATGAAATTGGAGTATTAATATTAGTTTTTCTCTCTTAACATTTACCCATCCTTTACCCTTACATTCTTCATCTAATTCTCAGAGACTTTCAACTTTCTGGCATGTCGATAAATCTTTAATATGTAATTTAAAAATGTTTTTCTTTAATTTCTAAATTCTAAAAATTAATTCTAAAATTAATTTAATTAACTTAATTTAAAAATAAAGTCTAAAAATTAATGATTTCTAAATATACAAAAGTATGAGATAGTTGCAATAGCATCTGAACTCATCTATATTACATTGATGAGGCTTAGGAGAAATCAGCTCTTCTCTTCTTTATACTTTTTAGGAAATATTCCCAGAACAGATGGGAAAAGAACAAAGCAGAGATAATGGGCTGAAGAGCAAAGTTGCCAAATAGGAAAGAAACTGATTGATCTCTGGCCATTAGTAACAGATGACAAAAGTCTCTCTTGTTGCCCATCATTGGCTGACATCTTTCCAAAGAGTCCAGACTGGGATTTAGGGACTGACCAAGGTTGGTCCTTCTGTAAAGCCTCATTAAAAGTTCATTTTCTTCTCTCAGATCAGGAGTATTTCAGAATCAAGTTCATTACTATGAATGTTTTATTATATGTCATAAATATATCAGGCTCTACAGTAGGGACTGGGGACATAAAGACATGGAACAACTTATCTCCTAAAGGAGCTTCTAATCTACTGGAAAATTTAAAAAAGTGATTCTATAGGTCATAACTGCTGGGAGCATCTGGGGGTGGGGGGTAGAATTGACCCCAAGAAAAGAGGAAAATCTGAATTTTTTTGCAGAAAAAATCAGACCTAGAATGTTAGGATATAAGACATGAACACTTTGGGCTAGAAGTCCTTTAAGGTCCCTTCTAATTCTAAATCTAGAATCCTAACAGCCTCTCCAGAAGGCTCCTTTCCATCTCTCCTTACCTGCTTCTTAAAAGCCCGGGATATGTTTTTACCAGGAAGTCTGAGATGTTCCTGTTGGTGAGGTCCTGCAAGATTTCCATGCTGCGCTGTACTCTCTGGGGACAGGAGGGAAGAATTCCCATTAATTACTTAGGAATCTAGAGTCCCATCAATTTCAGAGACCTCTGGTTAACTGAAGAGTTTTTTACCCTATCAAAAACAATGCCTTCTATTATCTTAGAGGATTTGTAGATGGTAGAATGTGAGAGCAGGTCAATGTGTGTGCATTTGGCCACCAGATGGGGGTATTGCTTCAAATTTAGGAGCACATTTTTTTTTTGTTATTTTACTTTTTAAATAAGTCAAAATCAACTTTCCAAATGAGCAGGGTACACACAGCCATTAATGTACTTTAGTTGCTTAAAGCTCCTCTCTTTCCCTTTCCCTTCCTTTTTTACCTCCTTTTTTCTCACTTCTTTTTGTTTCTTTTCCCTTGCCAATGGCATCCATGGGCATTGCCAACTGCCCTATATAACAAAGGTTGCTGACCTGGAGGACAGTCTTTTTCAAATAATATCTTAATCTCCATCTAATCAGAAAACTTTGGACTTTAACCCATCTCTGACCTGTTTTCCCAGTCCAAAAAAAAAATCACTTTAAATTTATTTTTTCTATATTTAATATATGCCCATCTTGGCTCTGCTGGTAGAATGTAAACTCTTGAGGATAGACATATACTAAGTCTCTGGTGTAGTATCTAGCATATGGTAAGTATGAGGTAAATAGGTGGCTCATTGGATAGAATGGCTGAGCCTGGAATTAAGAAGACTTGAGTTCAAATCTGGCTTCAGACACTTGCTAACAAGGTGACCCTGCAAGTCATTTAACCTCTGTTTGCCTTAATCCACTGGAGAAGGAAATGGCAAAGCACTCCAAGAAAATCCCATTGACAATGTGACCATGGATGGTATCATGAAGAATCAGACACAACTGAACAGCAACAAGAAGTGCTTAATAAATATTTGCTCATTGATTAATCTAAGCCAAAGGTTCTTCATCAAAATCTGTGAACTTATTATTTGAGAACTTGAATTTTTTATCTCTGAACATCCAAAGTCTTTTTTCTTTGATATTTTGGATGTTATTAGCTGAATGTTTTCAGTTTCTTTCAGGAAATGATTAGTGGATTTTTTCTTAGTGCCTTCTGCTTTAAATTGGTCTTAGACATTTTCTTTTATATCTTGAGATATGGTGATCAAATTATTTTTTGTTTGGTTATGGTTTTCAGAGTTCAAAGAGTCCTAAATTTTCTTTCCTTAACCCATCTCCTTGGTAAGTTTTATATATATCTTTATATATACATATATATAGTAGATGTAGGTATATAGTAGATGCCTTACACAGTGCCTGACACATATTAAGCACTTAATAAATGCTTTATCTCATCTCTTATATTTTTGTCTATTTTTTTTACTCATTTGACTTTATTCTAATATTTCTTGTCTCATGGATTCACTGAATTCTATTGGTTTCATTCTATTTTTCCAGGGGCTATGACCTGAATAAAATTTTCTGCCTCCTATTTTAATCCATTTATTTTCCTTTTAGTTTTTTTCCTATTGATCTCTCATTTCATTTTTTTTAATCCTTTGCTTCATTTCTTCTAGACATTCTGTCGTCTTTGTGGGCAAACTATTTTTTTTTTGGAGGTTCTGCTATTGGTTGTTGTTGTGAAGTTAATTTCATCTTATATTTCTCTTTGCCTCAATGTTGTTACATTTATTCATATTTTCAGCCTGAGTTCTTGGATAAAGCTTTTGTGTTCAGTCCAGCCCCTCCGCACTCTTGGATGGGTGGTACAGTCTCTGTTTGGCCCTGTCCCTTTGTAGTCTGGATGCTGATACAACTGTCAGTCTTGAAAAGGTGGCCAACATGAGTCCACATCCTCTCCCTTGATACCTGGTTTCTCCTTTGGTCTCCTGCTGGTACATCATGTTTTTTGGCCTTAGTCAGTCGTTGCCTTCTTCCCCTTGATGATCCTAGACCCAAAGTGGACATTATCACACCTATGGCCTTGACAGGCCCAATCTGGAGGTTAGAGGTCATGCTGGCCTCAGGTCGCTTGCCCAGCCTACCTAGCATCAGCTGGTGCTGAGTTGGCTTTGTCTTCTGCTGTGGCTCTCGGTACTCCAAGGAGGGCATGGGCATCCCTTCTCCCCTTGTGTAGCAATGAATGGAGGCTGGTTCTGTCCCTTGCTCCTGCTTCTGTTCTGATAGGTCAGGGCTGAGACATAGCCTCAGATTCCTAATTTGTGGAATTTACCTTGGCTTGGATCCCTGTTCCAAGTATTGGCTGGGTTCAGGTTTTTTTTTGTTTCTGGAGCTCACATTGGCTTTCCTGGTGCAACCAACTTCTGGCTTCCATATTTACCTGGACTCACTCCTATTCTTCTGGTGTTTTCTAGCTTTGGGTCATCTTTTTGTATAGTTGTGGACTAGCTGGAAGAGCTTACTTTTTGGTTTTATAGCATTTGTTTTTCGATGATCTTTCTCATATATTACATTTGCTGAGGTTTATGTGGGAAAGTTTGGCTTCTCTATGATCTTCTCTTTTGTATTTTTTAAACCCTTACCTTCCTTCTTAGAATCAATACTATATATGGGTTCAAAGGTGGAAGAGCAATAAGGGCTAGGCAATGGGGGTTAAATGACTTGCGCAGGGTTACGCAGCTAGGAAGTATCTGAGGCCATATTTGAACCCAGGATCTCCCATCTCTAGTCCTGGCTCTCAATCCACTGAGACACCCAACTGCCCCCTCTACAACCTTTATATGATACAAATACAAAGGTTTCTCTTTTGCATATGGTAGCATTTAATGAAGTGTTTTATTCATTCATTCATTCATTCATTCAATGTGACTAAAAAAGGTAAGGTTGGGTCTCTTTCCTGCTTTAATTGAAGATTTAGCCACTATATTCTGGGCACTGTGTTAGTTGCTGGGATTACAAAGATAAAAACTACGTTAGCCCTTGACACAAAGAGCTTATGCTCTGCTTTCTGGGAGGGATGGCATGTACACAGGTAAGCAAATATAAATACATGTAGAATCATTTGGGGATATTAGCAAATGGATAATCAGTTGTTTAAGGGGGGGTGGCTCTTATAGGAAGGCACATCCGAACTGAGCTTTGAATGAACGTAGGATTCCCAGGGAGCAGTAGTAAGAAAGTGTCATAGGTTTAAGGGACACAGACCAAACAAAAGCATGGAGATGGGAAATGGCATGTCTGGTAGAGGGAAAGACACGTTGGATTGAGAGAGTGGTGTAGTGGAACAAGGTGCGCCATCTTTGTTGTTGGAACTGGTCTATTTGTGTGATATTGGGCCTCAGTTTTCTTATCTGCTAAATTGGGGAGGAGAGAGGGGAATTGGACTATATAGCCTTCAAGGTTCCTTCCAGATCTAAATGCCTGATTCTATGTTCTTAATTAGGTTAGTTGGCTGGACCACAGAATGAGCAAGAGAGAATAATGAGTTATCAGTCTGAAAAAGTAGGCTAAAGCCAGGCTTTGAAAGGCTTAAAATGCCAGAGGGCAGGGGTATGCTAGAGCCAACAAGCCAATTGCTAAATTTTCTGTTTTAAAAAACCCTTAAATTCCATTTTAGAATCAATACTGGGTATTCGTTCCAAGGCAGAAGAGCAGGAAGGGTTAGGGACTGGGGGTTAAGTGACTTGCCCAAGGTCACACATCTAGAAGTGTCTGAGGCCAGATTTGAACCTAAGACCCCCTATCTCTTGACCTGGTTCTCAGTCCACTGACCCAACTAACTGCCCCCAAATTGTTAAACTTTTATGAGCATTTATACTTTGGCAAATACTACAGATCAAGAGTTGGAGAAAATATTAATAATGCAGATTAAATTTAAAAGAATTGAGTATGTACATTTGTTTGCTTTTCAGAGAGTTGGTTACTAAACATCTACCAAAATGTCATTGCAATGGGGAGCAATGAAGGTACTTTGCCCAGATCTTCCCATTCTTGAGAAAGAGATGGACTATAGGGAAATATAGGCTATAGGAATGATGCTCTAAATTGGCATGTAAATGGTTAGGGAAAGACAGAGAATAGAAGTGGGCTGAGACCATCATGCTGAACACAAAGCAAACCCTCAGGAAATAGTGGCTGGGGATGGAGTGGGAGGGAGGATTTGGTGGTCATTCTGCCCTTTGGTCTGGATCCTTTTCTATATTATCTCCTACAGCTCCCTCTGAGTATCTCCCAGGGAAATGAGGGTCTAGTATAATCCATTACTAGGCTCTTTTTGGCTAGGATGGATCATTTATTTATTGGTTTAAGGTTATGCTTAGTAAGTCTGGCACAACTTTCATCTTTCCTTAGGAAGCTGCATGGTACCTCAGGAGGAGGGGGCCCCCCTGCCCCCTCTGGGCATTCTGGGAGCATCATGAGCTTTTCCTGGGTGCTGCACTTGCAGGAGGGAGAGGGGTTATCTGGTGTCCACTTTTGCTTCTGGAACAGCTGAGTCATATTAGGAGAAGCAGAGGGGGTTTTCCAGGATGTTGAATTGCCACAGGGATAATTCCTGGATCAGGAAAGAGAATATTTTAAATCCCAGTTATGACATTCATAAAATCCTCAGAAACAAGAGGAAACACTTGGCCATATCCTGTTGCATTAGCATTCAATTCAATTTAACAAATATTTATTAAACATCTACTATGTGCAAGGCACAATGCTGGGAGAAGGGATTCTGAAAGAGTTAAACAGGTTCCTAAAGTTAAGAGACCTACAATAACAACATTGACTTTTTCTTCTCCTTTTTTAAAAAATGTTCCCAGGAACCTCATTATTCTGCAAGCCTATATCAGCCTTGGTACTCACACTTAACATTATCCTCATTCCCATTTGCCCCTCTGATTGGAGGATACTTAAAAAGCTCCTCCCAATGTTTCCATTTGAAGAAGGTACCCAAGCCAGCCATCTCTTCATTTCCCACCTCTCTGAGATTCTGTCTTCATCTGTAAAATGGGGACAATAACACCTCACAAGGTTGTCATGAGGCTCAAATGATATAATTTAAGATACTTTGCCATCCTTAAAGTGCTCTATAAAGCATAGATATTACTATTAAGAGGCAGTTAGAAAAAGGGGGTAGCAAGCTAACTTTGAAGATCTGAGTTCATTTGCATTTTCCCTGTTCTGGATTTCTCCATCAGATCCCAGCACCAGGCACTTCTCCACTCTTTTTAGTTTTCTTTTGTGTGGTGTCTTCCCCCATTAGACTGTAAGCTTCTTGAGACCAGGGATGATTTTTCATTTCCACAGTTGTATCAGCAGCCCTTAACATAGTGCTTGGCGCATAGTAAAAGGTTTAGTAAATGTTTATTGACCATTGATTTTTCTCCTAGACCTGTGATCTCATTCTTGTTTGGGAATTTCCAACGTAGAAACTTTTTTTAAACACCATCCACATCCCAAGAAAGAACTGAGGGAGCAGAAATGATGGTTCAATGGGGATATGATTGGTGTTTTGGCTTTAAAAAATCACTCTACTGCAAGTATGAATAACATGGAAATAGGTTTTGAATAATGATACGTATAACCCAGTGGAAATGCTTGTCGACTCCAGGAGGGGGAGGAAACAGGGGTAGGAAAAATCATGAATCAGGTAACCATAGAAAGATATTCTAAATAAAAAAATAAAAATAGAAACTTTCTTTAGCCAATGAAGATCAGCAACTCTTCTGCTACTTTAAGCCTTAGGGTTGTTTGAGGGGTGCTGAAAGCTTAGATAAATGTCCCTGGTCCTACAGTTAGAATGTGTCAGAAGCAGGAAATGAACCCAGATCTTCAAAGTTAGCTCTCTCCCCTCCTTATTCCAACTGCCTCTCACTAATAACAACTATGCTATATAGAGCACTTTAAGGGTGCCAAGTATCTAAAATTATATCATTTGAGCCTCACGACAACCCTGTGAGGTGTTATTGTCCCCATTTTACAGAGGAGGACATAAAGTCTCAGAGAGGTACGTCCAAGATCATGAAAGGAGGAGGAAGAAGGGAGAGGATAAATATCCTAATAATCAGAGCTCAGATAGGCTATAAGTGCTATATGAAGACAAAGGGCTGTGGGAGGTCAGAAGAAGGGAAAATGCAAACAAGTTGGTGGAAAGCATTTGACTTGGGTAGGATTTCAATAGACAAATGTACTGGTTTTTGAAGGACAGGGAGTTTTTACCTAGAAAACCCCAAGAATGCCCTTTATGTTTGTACAACCAGATTCTTCAATTCAGCAAATACTTACTAAACACCTACTATGTGCACAGATCCAAAGTAGGCATGTGCTTCCACAGGGGAAACAATCCCTTCCCTCAGGGAGCTTACATTTCCAGTACTTTGTCTATTTTGTTTGTTTTTTCAAAGTACCAGCTTCTTGTCTTATTTATTAAATCAATAGTTCTATCACTTTCGATTTTATTAATTTCTCCCTTAATTTTTAGGATTTCTAATTTGGTTTTCTGCTGGGGGTTTTTAATTTGATCGCTTTCGAGTTTTTTCAATTGCATTTCCAATTGATTGATCTCTGCTCTCTCAGGGAGCTTACATTTCAAAGATCAATTATGGTCAGGGTTGTTGTTTAGTCATTTCTTTCAGTCACATCTGACTCTTCATGACCCCATTTAGGGTTTTCTTGGCAGAAATATTGGAGTGGTTTGCCAATTCCTTCTCTAGCTCATTTTACAGATGAGGAAACTGAGGCAAATAGGCTTAAGTGACTTGCTCAGAGGGTCACAAAGATAGTAAGTATCTTGTTTCAGGTCTTGTCCCTCTCCTCCATGCTGGCTTCCCAGGTGAAATTATACAATAAGCCCATACTGTTTATATTCTCTCCTAATAACTTTCTGTTGCTCTCTTTTCCATTTGGAAGACTCAGAACAAGAGGGCACTCAGACTTACGGGAGCGACTCGTCTTTCAGGCAGCGATTTCCAAATCCAGGATTATTCAGAAGGACTTCCATAAGAGTTGATAGGTTTTCATTGCCTGGCTGTTCGGAGCTAAGCAGATTGAGAAAAGCTTTATTTTATAGAAACAAACCTGTGGCAAAGTACACCACACCAGCTGCTATTGGGAACATGGAAGAAGGACATTGACTTGAAATTGTCACTGACCCATTGGAAGCTGGGTATTTATTTCTGATGCTGGATCAGGACAGTTAACAACTGATAACAGATTACGATATATAACATTCTAAGATCTGAAAAGGAATTGACATTCATCGCTTCATTTGTGCCTCACAAAAACACTCTGAGATACTTAAATCAGGAATTATCCTCATTTTACAAAAGAGGAAACAGAGGCATAGGAAGATTAAGTGACTTGCTCAAGATTCGCACAAGTAATAGATGTTAAAATTAAGATTTAAACTTTTGGGGCAGTTAGGTGTCTCAGTGCTTAAAGCACCAGGTCTGGAGATGGGAGGTCCTAGATTCCTCACACACTTTCTATTTGTGTGACTCTAGGCAAATCACTTAATCCCAGTTTCCTAGCCTTTACTGTTCTCCCCACTGCACCATAATGCCTATCCAGTTTAAGTAAATTGGCTAGGATCATCTGACCAATAAATGTCAGAGTTGAAACATTTGAACATTAATGCATTCTCTGAGGGGTCAAAGATGAATATAATTATGTACGACTTGTAAAACTTTGGCTTTGACACTCTAGTGGTATTCTTTTTTTTCCTGTTAATTATTTTTTCTTTTTTTTCTTTCCTTCTTTCTTTCCTCCTTCCTTCCTTCCCCCCTTTCTCCCTTATCTTTCTTTCCTTCCTTCTTTCCTTCCTTTCTTCCTTCCTTCTTTCTTTTTCTCTCTCCTCTCTCCCCCCCTCTCCCTCCTTCCTTTCTTAGTTCCTTCCTTTTAAAAATCCTTATCTTCTGTCTTAGAATAAATACTAAGTCTTGATTCCAAACAGAAGAGTGGTAAGGGCTAGGCAATTGGTGTTAAGTGACTTGCCCAGGGTCATACAGCTAGGAAGTGTCTGAGGCCAGATTTAAACCCAGGACCTCCCATCTCTAGGCCTGGTTCTCTACCTACTCAGCCACCTAGCTGCCTCTTCTGTCAGTCATTTTCTATGGGTTCTGACCATGGATTATTGCCTGTATTATAACTTTCCAGATACCTATGGTCAGACAGTGGTAAAGAATTCACTGACATCCCAGTGGCAAGAGTGGGTCAAAGTCCTCAATATGCTGCAAGACTATTGAATAAGGTCTGGACACACTTGGAGCACACAAGCATGTATCATAGACCAGTGAAAGAATAGAAGCAGCTTAGTGACAAAGTCCCAGGATACAAAATAAACTCATGTAAATCATCAGCATTTCTATTTACCACCAAAAGATTCCAACAACAAGAGATAGAAAAGGAGATGTTATTCAAAATAACTCTAGACAATATTAAATACCTGGGAGTCTGCCTACCAAAACAAACCCAGCAACTATACAAACACAATTACAAAACATTCACCACACAAATAGTCAGACTTAAATCATTGGGGGGAAAATTGCTCACAGATAGGCTGAATTAAAAATGACAATTCTACTTAAATTAATTTACCTATTTAGGGCCATACCAATCAATTTACATAAAAATTAATCCATAGAACTAGAAAAAATAATAACAACAAAATTCATCTGAAATGACAAAAGGCCAAAAATATTAAGGGAATCAATTAAAAAATATGAATGAAGAAGGAGTAGTTATACCAGATTTCAAATTATACTATAAGATGCTAATGAGTAAAACCATCTGGTACTGGCTAAGAAATAGAGTAGTGGACAGGTTAGGTAATCAATATATAGCAGTTAATATCAATAGCAACTTAGTTTTCAATAACCCAAAGATTCCAGCGTTGGAGGAAAGAACTCATTATTTGACAAAAACTGCTGGGAAAATTGGAAACAGAATGGCAGAAACTAAGCATAAACCAACATCTCGCTCCATACACCAGGATAAAGTCAAAATGAATACTTGATCTAGAAATAAAGGATGATGGCATAAATAAGTTAGGAGAACATGGAAAACTTTACTTGCCAGATATATGGATAAGAAAAGAATTTGTGACCAAATAAAACATAGAGAACATTATGAAAAATGAAATGGATCATTTTGGTTATATTAAATTAAAAAAATTTTGTACAAACAAAATCAATGCAACCATGATTAGAAGGGAAATGATAAATGTGGAGGAAAAAATTATAGCAAGGACCTCAGACAATGGCCTCATTTCTCATATATATAAAGAAATGAGTCAAATTTATAAGAATACAAAGAACTCCGTAATTGAAAAAGGGTCAAAGGAGATGAACAAGCAATTCTCAGAGAAAGAAATTTAAACTATCTATAGTCTAATGAAAAGCTTAATGACTTCTTAGACTCCTAACCTGAAGAAGGTATATTGTTGTCCATAAATCCAAGGGTGAAGTGTCAAAGCAGGATACTCTCCAAAAGGGGGAATAATGACAGCAAGAACCAAAGCCAGACACACAAAACCAGCTGGGAGCACAATCTGTCAGACAAAAGACATGTTAGACCCTATCACCTCCAGGGTCAAATAGAAAATCCTCTGTTGGTGTTCAAAGCCCTTCAAAAGCTGCTGCCTACCACTACTACTTTTGTAGGCTTCTTAAATTGCTTGTAAGTGGTCAAATGGGAATCTAACTTAGGTCTTGGAAACCAAGTCCATCACTCTTTTCATTATACCACACAGTCTTAACCAGCATTTATTAAGCACCTATTATGTGCCAGGCACTTTACAAATACTATCTCATTTGATGCTCACAACACCTCTGGAAGGTAGATG
Organism: Monodelphis domestica; assembly: GCF_027887165.1. NCBI lineage: Eukaryota > Metazoa > Chordata > Mammalia > Didelphimorphia > Didelphidae > Monodelphis > Monodelphis domestica. Next base: position 458,840,134 of record NC_077228.1, read on the forward strand.
CTATTATTAGCTCCATTCATAGTTAAAGAAACTGAGGCAGAGAGCAATGAAAAATGACTAGGGTCAAGTATCTAATCTGACTCAAGTCGTTCTGACTCTACGTCCTACATTTCATCTACTGGGCTATGTAGTTGCTTCATCTTACATATGTTATATTCTACTGTGCCTCCCCTTGGTTAAAAAAAGGGGGATAATAACACTAATAAGCCAGATGTTATATGAGGATTAATTAGGGTTGTAAAGTTCAATGTCAATGTTTATAAGAATGTTTTAACTTTAACTTTTTTTTGTCTGTCATTTTTGTCATTTCATTGCTTGAAGGGGACTCTCCTGGTGAGAAAAATTGGGAGGGGGGAGGGGAGAGAGGAAGGGAGGGAGGGAAGGAGGGAGAGAGAGAGAGAGAAAAAGAGGGAGAAAAGGAGAGGAGAGAGAGATTGAGAGGGGAGAGAAAGAGAGAAGGGGAAAGAGAGGGGGGAGGGAGGAAGGAAGGGAGAGAGAGATGGAGGAAAGAGAAAGAGAGGGAAAAAAGGAGAGGAGAGAGAGAGAGAGGGAGAGAGAGAGAGAGAAAGAGAGAGAGGAGAGAGAGAGAGAGAGAGAGAGAGAGAGAGAGAGAGGGAGAGAGAGAGAGAGAGGAGAGAGAGAGAGAGAGAGAGAGAGAGAGAGAGAGAGAGAGAGAGAGAGAGAGAGAGAGGGAGAGAGAGAGGAGAGAGAGAGAGAGAGAGAGAGAGAGAGAGAGAGAGAGAGAGAGAGAGAGAGAGAGAGAGGGAGATGGGGGGCAAGAAGAGAAGAGAAGAAGAAAGGAAAGGAGAGAAGAAACAGAGAGAGGAGAGAAATAGAACACATAAGAGCCCAAGCATACATACATACCACAGAAGATACAATTAAAAGATTGCAAGATAGGAATGACAGACTTTAGAACAGTCTCAGCATTTATAGCAGTGTCAAGTTCTAAACAAAAGCTGACCAAAACCCCAGGAACCCCAGAGCTAAATACCTGAGCAAGGAAGTCTTTGTGGCTCCGGACAGTGTGGTGGAATCTCTTAATGAGCAGAGCCTGGACATGCTGACAGATGAGTTGAGGCCCCTTGTTCAGGTGCATCCCTGTGTCCTCAGGCTCCTTGCTGGCTTGACCCTCAGCAGGATGGGTTGGTTCTGGGGCTGGGGCGCCATTGGAGGTCTGGACTCCTCTTGTTTTCTCATTGCTACCTGAACTGGGGTTTCGAAAGTGAAAACTTGGTCCTTTCTGCTGAGTATCACCTAATTTTAGAAATTGAAGGGATCATTTGGAAGAATCTCACGAGGAAACATGAACCAAAATTTCATCCAAAGCTTATTAGCCATCTTTACCCATAGAGGCCTGTAGTAAATCATACCCATGTCCTTGGCAATTAACATGTTAACTTACATGTTTTTTGGACCTTTGATTTCCTTAATAAGTATAGACAACTTCCAGTGAGTAAAATTCTTATACCAATGCAGATCAGTAACTACATTGCAGTTTCCAATCTTAAAGAGCTACTGGGAATTTAATTGACTTGCCCAGAGCCACACAAGATTGAACTTGAACCCTAGCCTTACTAGACTCTGAGGCAAGCTTTCTATCAAGTTAGTCAATCAACAATCATTTATTAAGCTCTTACCATGTGCCAGGTACTATGCTAAGCACTGGTAATATAAAGACAGGCAAACAACAGAATGGTATATTCTAATGGGGGCAGCTATACCAGAATGGGGGATTGATCTGATGGCATTAGAGAAAACTCTAAAATCTCTTGGAGTTAACCTTAGAACCAGGAGAAGAAGAACATGCAGCCTTGCTCCGAGGATTCAACATTCCAATGGAATTGGGGCTGCCTCTGTGTGTGTGTGTGTGTGTTGGTAGGGTTCAACAGTTTCTATCTATAGTTTTTCTGCCATTATAAACAATCCTTTTTTGCAAAGAGGAGGCAGAAATAAGAGATTCCAGCAATAAAATATCACACTTCTTCATGGTTAAGTTCTGATCTCTAAACAGTTTAAATTTGGGGTTCCTTTGGTCTAATAAACTCCTTTCTCTTAGGTGTAATTGGCCTGAAATATACTTGAGATATTGCCCTACCCTCTCTACACCCCTCGGTTTTGTAATGGGGCAAAAGGGACACTCCTATGATGAACACCTCTTTAGCTTTCTCTGTACCACTTTACTCAATTCAGGAAGCTTATAAAGACATAAAAGCAAAGTATCTTCAAAAAGTAGCCTGATAGGGGACAGCTGGGTGGCTCAGTAGATTGAGAGACAAGTCGGGTGTCAGGAGGACCTGGGTTCAAATATGGCTTCAGATGATTCTTAGCTGTGTGATCCTGGGCAAGTTGCATAACCCTAATTACCTAGTCCTTATTGCTCTTCTGTTTTAGAACCCTACTTAGTATCCATTATAAGACAGGTAAGGGTTAAAAAAAAATAGCCTGACAACATCCTGAGTTTCCTGAATCTGCCCTACTCATTAAAAAAAAAAATCATGGATCACAGATCAGGAGATAGGAGGATCTGTAAAGTCAACTAGTTCAACCTCTTCATTTTACAGATGAAAAAACTGAGGTCCAAGGAGTTTTAATGACTTGCCTAAGGTCACACAGTAGTAAGCATTAGAGGGGATATTTGAATCCAGTACTCTGACTTAATAGTCATATTCATACAATGGGAAACACAGATGTGTTCTAGAGAGGCGAATTCAGCTGCTTTGGACTCTCCTAGGCTACAGCTTAAACAATTTCCACAATGAGAAAGACTTTAAAAAGAAACAAAACCCAGACACTTTCTAGCTCTGTGACCCTGGACAAGTCACTTAACCCCCATTGCTTAGTCCTTACTATTCTTCTGCTTTAGAACCAATACACAGTATTGATTCTAAGATGGAAGGTAGCGGTTTTAAAGAAATGATTATTAAAAAAAAAGAAACACAAACACAAACACAAACTCCAGCATGCAAATGTGTTTCTGATTCAGAAAACCATCAGCTCTTACCTACAAACAGTGCTCCTGATTCAGAATCCCCTGTGACCCTCAGGAAAATCTGCCAAGGAAAGAAATTATGGGTATGAATTGGGTTCCCACAAAATCTACCCAATAGTTTGATTTCATCAAGTTTGTATTTTATGTGGGGGAAAAAAAATTCTAACTTTTCCTTCTTTCTTTCTTTCTTTCTTTCTTTCTTTCTTTCTTTCTTTCTTTCATTCAATCAGTATAACGGATAAAAAGTTTAGAAAAAGCACAGACACTGATGGCACAGAATTTATGATCTAATATGAAGATAAGACACAAACCTAGGTAAGGGAAGAAAGGTCATGGGAATCCCTAATCAATTCATTGAGTTCCTCAATCAACCTTATGGAATGGGCAATAGTTGGATGGAAGCTAAAGGACACTTGCTCTTGGAATGTGAGCCTGGTCCCATATGGCCCCACTGGAGTCATATTGGTTGAGATTAGGAGACTGAGGCTGCCTCCTGGTGATTGGCTACCTGAGAATAGCTGCCCATTCCTTACTCTATAAAAGCAAGTTATAAGGCTCAACCTGGGGTCATTAAATCTGATTCATTAAATAAATAACAACTATGGGATAGCTTTTATTTACTGCTTCCCTCTCTCACATACAGAAGGTCCAGAAGTCACAAAGGACTAATTGGAATCCATTAATAGATACTGAACATCCTAGCTATGTGACCCTGGGCAAGGTATTTAACCCCAAGTGCCTAGCCCTTATCATTTTTCTGCCCTGGGACCAATACTTACTTAGTATTGATTCTAAGGCAGAAGATATGGGTTTAAAATAAAAAAATTTTAAAGATACTGGAGCATATAAAGCACCCAAATAGATTAGTAGACTCCTAATGAGCTGCCAGACAAGCAATCCCTTTCCATGAACTCATATTGTTTGAGTAACTCATGGCAATAGTGGGGTTGTCAAGGACTTCTGCCTCAATGCCATAGCATGTGTTTAGTTTAGTTATAGGGCAATCCCCAATAGTCATTCTCTTTCCTCTCCAAGAAGCAAACTTGAAAATTTTTAGGAGATTCATACAAGATTGCTTGAATTAAGAAACTTTCCAATTTGAGATTATCCATAAAAAAATTCTCAAAGTTTGTGCTGCCCAGGAAATTTCTTTTACCTTTGAGAGGGCTAGATTTGGGGATTGCCCTGCCAAAGAACTTCAAAATACTCTTCCTGGTTAGCTTCAAGGGCCAAGTGTCTGAATTTCCTTCAGGCTATATGTGAGCACATATTTGCCAATGGTATGTGCTCCTGCTCTTTGGGAGGACAAAGAGAGAAATCCCCTCCCTTTCCCATAGCTCAGCTGTGCTCTGGTTTGCATATCCATGAGTGGGAAAGGGAGAAAGGAGACAGAGAAGGAGAGGGAGATAGACACAAAGAGAAACAGAAGGGAGAGAGTTAGAGAAGGAGATGAAGAAGAAAAGGGAGAAGAAGGAAAGATAAGACAGAAACAAAAATAGAGGGAGAGACAGACAGACAGGAGCATAGAAGAGAGACAGACAGAGAGGTGGGGAGGGGGAGACAGAGAGAGAGGGGGAGGGAGGGAGGGAGAGAGGGAAAGAGAGAAAGAAAGAGAGGGGGGAGAGAGAGAAGAAAGACAGAGACAGACAGAGGGAGAGAGAGAGAGAGAGAGAGAGAGAGAGAGAGAGAGAGAGAGAGAGTGAGAGAGAGAGAGAGAGAGAGAGAGAAGAGAGACAGACAGAGAGGAGACAGAGAGAGAGAAGAGAGACAGAGACAGAGAGAAAGAGAGAGAAGAGAGACAGAGAGAGAGAAGAGAGACAGAGACAGAGACAGAGAGAGAAGAGAGAAGAGAGAGAAGAGAGACAGAGACAGAGAAGAGAGACAGAGACAGAGAGAAAGAGAGAGAAGAGAGACAGAGAGAGAGAAGAGAGACAGAGACAGAGACAGAGAGAGAAGAGAGAAGAGAGAGAAGAGAGACAGAGACAGAGAAGAGAGACAGAGACAGAGAGAAAGAGAGAGAAGAGAGACAGAGAGAGAGAAGAGAGACAGAGACAGAGAGAGAAGAGAGAAGAGAGAGAAGAGAGACAGAGAGAGAGAAGAGAGACAGAGAGAGAAGAGAGACAGAGAGAGAGAGAAAGAGAGAGAAGAGAGACAGAGAGAGAGAAAGAGAGAGAGAGAGAGAGAGAGAGAGAGAGAGAGAGAGAGAGAGAGAGAGAGAGAGAGAGAGAGAGAGAGAGAGAGAGAGAGAGAGATTCACCAGCTCTAGGACAGGGGTAGTTCTTAAAAAAAAAAATCTTGACCTCTGCCTCTCAGTCACTAATCACCTTGCAGTAGCCCCTAGATGTTTCCTGTGTCCTCTCACCAAGAGGTCAGGAAGCATGCCAGTCCCTAGAGGAGGTACCTTTCAGATGCCTCCAGGTGTTACACTGTGAAATCTCTTCAAGTACGTTGAGGAATGTCATCAAATCCATCATTGAGATTGTCCTGCTGTACCATTTCACAGAATCTCTTGCCATAACCTGCAAAGTCCACCCCAGCCCAGCCTCTTATACCTCTTCAAGAGGAGTGTCAGAAATCCCAAAGCTGCTGAGGCCCAGGTCGGGTAGTGTTTCCTCCAACTCTCTGAAGAGGCTGGCATAGGCTCTCTGCTTGAAATCCTTATTTGGGAGGAGAAAAATAAGCTCTTGGCCAATACATTCAACTAGTTTTGCTTCTGGCACATGATGGTGGATCATTCCAATCAGCTCATTTACATCTCCTGGAAAGAGTCAGACCATCAATCAGTCAATAAGGATTAATTAATTAGGGGTTCACTATGTGCCAGGCATGTCAGACCCTGCCCTCAGAAAGTTTACATTATATTAGAGGTTTATCCCCAGGTAAGTATGTATAAGACACAAGGTAAATACAATCATGGGTTATCCAAGTGTCTAAGCAGTGACATGGATAGAAATCCTTGGAATCTAACTTCTGTAAAAGACTGAAGTTCTGCTTTTTAGTGGGGGAATAAGAGAAAGGTTATGACCCTTCTCCAAGAAAAGTATTGACTTAGATTTATTTCAATGCCCCTTTAAATAATGTAAAATAAGGAGATTGTACTAAATAGTCTAGAATGTTCTTTCCAACTCTAATATTCTAGATTTTTTTTTAACATGGAAGTAAGAAATTTAACCCCTGGGCTTCTGCCTTAGAACCAATACACAGTATTGATTTGTTTTTTGTTTTGTTTTGTTTTGTTTAAGTGTAAGCAGGGGCATCTAGGTGACTCAGTGGATTGAAAGTCAGGTCTAGAGATGGGAAGTCCTGGGTTCAAAAGGGACCTCAGACACTTCCTAGCTGTGTGACTCAGCCACTTAACCCCCATTGTCTAGCCCTACTGATACTTAGTAAGGTTAAAAAAAAAAAGAATAAGGATAACTCTTTAGTTTATACTCACCAGCTTTAACTCTTTCCAACCAAATGTTCATTATACAAAAGATCATCACAAATAATGAATGAGTTAACCCATCTGTCTATTCAAAACAGCAGTCAGAAACTGAACACTTTCTACTGATTAGAATATACTAGAAAATACACAAGAGCAAACAATTTCTTAAAATGGCAACTAGATAAGCTCTCAGTCCCACAATAAAAAGATCCCAATCTCAACAAGGGGAAATTCTCTCTTTGAAATTTCTAGGGAAGAAGGTAGATAACAGGGACTTGTTGAGAAGGCATCTTTTACCTTATCTTTTACCCAAAAGGCTCTGGCTCCACCTCTGCCCCTCACACAAAGGACCACAGTATCCCATTGGCATTCTCTCCAAACAGTTAAGAGTCACATCTCTCCATGTCAAGGCAGAGGCAATCAAAATGCCCCCTGGCTTGGTGGGAAATCTGCTTACACTGTCTTTGGATGGCTAGTGCCTGGTACAAAGTAGCCACTTGATAAATGTTCTATGACTGATAGATTCCTTGTGTAGGGTATTTTCCATGAATTAAAAAAAATCTTCTGAACACAAAACTCTGATCATATAACTTTTTTGTTTCTTTGTAACAAGCCTTTGGGGCTCTCCTATTAACTATATGATAAATATATAATATTTAATAATTCTTAACAAAATACAAGCTCTCTCACATTCTAGGGTTTTTGAAACTTTCCTGTCCAGATTTATTTCACACAATACCTATACACTCATTTTATGCTCTAGCCAAATTGGATTATTTATCGATTCTTCTTCTTCTTGTCCCATTCTCTCTGATGGATCTCTGTATCTTTGAGGATTCCAGCTCCTATCCCTGGCATCTTTCCCCCTGCCCTCCTTTCTCTTATTGGCATCTTTTTCCTTCAAGGCTCAAAACAATTACCCCCTTCTCCCTAAAGTCTTCTATGAGTCATTCATAGAAATGATACCTTCCTCCTTCAGACTCTCAGGCTGCCCAGTTTCACAGGTTTATCCATTTAATTATTTTCTCCTTTGTATTTGCAGGGGTTTTTGTTTGCCTGGGTCACTCCTTCACTTTACACTCCACCTCCTTTCCCACTTCTGACAACATTTAGGCAAGTCAGAACCTCTTAGTGCTTTGGATAAGTCCCTAAGACTAGAAATTGGAGAGAAGGTGCCAATTTGCACTGGTTGAGGGTGCTAATTCTTCTTTGAGTTTCCTGTGTCAATGAAATCATAGTTTTCTTCTTTATTCCTATCCTTCTAGTTCCACCCTTTGCTCTCTGGACTTGTCCTTACCAGGAGATACTTTCTCCCTACCTACCCCACCCCCTTCCCATTTCTTATTTGTAGGTTGTCTTCCCCACTAGAATGTAAATTCTTTGAGGATAGAGATTCTTTTTGTTTTTGTTTTTGTTTTTTAAACCTTTACCTTTTGTCTTAGAATCAGTGTTATTTATTCTTTTTTTTTTCTAAACCCCTACCTTCCTTCTTAGAATCAATACTATGTATTGGTTCCAAGGCAGAAAATCAATAAGGGTTAGGCACTGGGAGTTAAGTGACTTGCCCAGAGTCACACAGCTAGGAAGTGTCTTAGACCAGATTTTAAACCAGGACCACCTATCTCTAGGCCTGTTTCTCAATCCACTGAGTCACCCAGCTACCCCCTATGTATTAGTTTTAAGGCAGAAGAGCTGTCAGGGCTAGGCAACTGGGGTTAAGTGACCTGCCCAGAGTCACATACTAGAAATTGTCTGAGGTCACATTTGAACCCAGGACTTCCTGTCTCCAGGCCTGGCTCTCTATCCATTGAGCCACTTAGTTGCCCCAGAGATTCTTTTTTTAAAAACTTTATTAATATTTTAATTTTTCTCAATTGCTTAAAAAAATAACCTTCATTTTTTAAAAGTATGAGCCAACTTCTTATCCTTCTTCCCTTCCTTCCCTCTCTCCTCTCTAAGATAGCAAGCTATCTGATATAGATTTTATGTGTGCAATAGTATAAAAAATCTTTCCATATTAGTCACTTTGTGAAAGAGAACTCAGACAAACAAATGAAAAGCAAAGAAATTAAGTCAAATACAGTATGTCTTGATCTGCATTCAGACTATCAGTTTTCCTCTGGAGGCAGATGGCATCTTTCATTACAAATCCTTGAGGATTTTCTTGGATTGCTGTATTTCTGGGAATAGCTAAGGCATTCACAAATGTTCATCATATAATATTGCTATTACTGTATACATTGTTCTCCTGGTTCTGCTCAATTCACTTTGCATCAGTTCATGTAGGTTTCCCCGAATCTCTTTTAAAAACCCTATATTTAATGCCAAATTCTTAGCATGATTTCTGGCACTTCAATGATCTATTCAATCTGCCTGTTTATCTATCTATCTGCTTATTTATTATCTATCTATTCATCTTTCTATCTAATTATCTCTTATACATAAGGGTAGGGGAAGATCCCTGACCTATAATTTCTTTTGTTTAGGGAACTCCCCGCTGAGAAAACTCCCTCTACCAGTGCAGGTAAGTATCTTCTCCCCAGGTACAAAGTAGTTCCTGGTTTGTGAAATTGCATTAATTGAAATAAAACAGCCCCTTGCAGATCCTGCTCAGCTCCCTGTTTATTCTGATGGGTGACAGTGTTCATTCAGTTCATCTGTATCTATTTTTCAGTTATCTGTTGACTGGCCGGTATGCCATATATATATTACAAGAGGGAAGGCAGGAGGGAAGAGACAACAGTTCTGTGAAGCCAGCCAGGAAGCCCTGGACACAGTGGGGAGGGAGGAAGAGACAGGTTCTTCACAGCCTAGTGGCATGGCCATCAAAGATGCTGCCAACTCCCCTCAAGTTCTTTCAAAACACCAGGGGGATGTGGTAACACATACCTCTACATAGATTGTAGACATTTTCTCCAAGTGTTTATGCAGAACTCATCACTTATGTTTTCCTTCCTTTTCTTGTTAAATTCAAATTTCAAAAACTTAAATTTTAGGGGGAAATGTCTGTGTTAAAATAAAAACTTTCTTTGTTTTCTTTTCTGATAGTTGGCAAATGCCTCCTTCCTCTCTCTGTCTTTGTCTCTGTCTCTGTCTCTCTCTCCCCACCTCTCTGCCTCTCCCCCTTCTCCCCCTCTGTCTCACCCTCTCCCTCTGTCTGTCTCTCTGTGTCTTTGTGTCTCTGCCTCTGTCTCTGTCTCTCTCTTTCTCTCCTTTCCGTCTTAGTAACACATCTAAGACAAAAGGGCAAGGGCTAGGCAAATAGGGTTAAGTGACTTGCTTCAGGATCACACAGCTAGGAAGTGACTAAGGACAGATTTGAACCCATGTTCTTCTAACTCCATCTCTGACTTGCTATCCACTGTGCCATCTAGCTGTCCCATAAATGCCTCCTTCTCCATGAAAGGGCAGCAGACAAAGTGGATATTCCAAGGATATGATCAGAACTAACTGGAGAATCATGCAAGAAGACCTAGAACAATATGATGTAGGGGATAGGACATGGAGCACACAGTCAGGAGAGACCTGGATTCAAATCCTTTCTTGGATACTTACTAGCTGGATGACCCTACCCAGGGAAATCATTTTTTTCAATTGTAAAATGAGGTAGCTGGATTCCATGGCTTCTAAGTTCCTTTCTGGCTCTAAAGCTATGATGCTATGATCCAAGGCTTTAGATGTCATCTTTAGACTTCGAGACTTTTTTAATTTGGGAGAGGAGAAAAAAACACTTGGCCTTGGCTGGATCTGAGAAGTACAGGTGGCATATTCCTTTCCTCCCATTTAAATCCCTTAGAGCAGGATACAGAAGACAAGGATGAGAAATGCACATGAAGATAGAAGGGCACCAACCCAGGTGGCACCAGCATGCCAACAGCTCCATTGCTTACCATCCAGTACTTGTTCTGCAGTTATCTCTTCAACCTTGGCTGGGCAGCTGATGGAGGTACCTTTGGGGGTACAGCTACAAGCCTCCTACAATAGTCAAATGAAAGGGAATGAGAAGATGTCCACCATTTTGGTAATCCTGTCTCGTAGTCACATAATTTTTTTATTACTACCTTCATACCTATTTGTCATAGGTAGGAGTGATGAATTGATAAATCTCTCCTCACCAGTGTAAGGCTATTGCTGAGGGGGCAGCTAGGAGGCACAGTGGACAGAGCCAGGTCTGGAGTCAGAAGGATCTGGGTTCAAATCTGACCTCAGACACTTCATAGTTGGGCAAGTTTCAACCCCACTTGCCTAGCCCTTATCCTTCTTTCTTAGAGTTGTTACTGAGACAGACAGTAGGGGCAAAAAAGAAAGAAAGAAATAGAAAGAAAGAGTTATTGCTGAGGCCACTGAGGAAGCTGTTATTGGTGGAATATCCAGGGAAGATGGCAGAGAAGCCCTTATCATCCTGTCTTCCTAAGCCTAGGACTATGTTTCATTCCTAACCCCATTACTTCATCCTTACCAGTATCTCCAGTCCTTCCATTCCTCAATAATCTTCCCCTGTCATCACTCCTACTTGGACTTCACTTATCTTCCTTCCCCATCTTGACCCTAGAGTTAGCATTACACTCAGCTTTTACTCCCAAATCCCTTTACCCCATGGAATCCTAGAGGCTGTTTCCCATGTTAGAAAAATGTATTCCTTCCTCACCTCTCCCTCAGCAGAATCCTTGACTTGCTTCAAGACTTTCCTAATCACCCCAGCTGTAGGTGACTTGTTCCCCCACCCCAACTACTTTTTTTTTACCTTCCATCTTAGAATCAATACAGTATATTGTATTGTATATAAGGCAGAAAGAAGAGCTATAAGGGCTAGGCAATGGGGGAGAGGGGGTAAGTGACTTGCCCAGGGTCACACAGCTAGGAAGTGTCTGAGGTGCTTAAACATTTTTTTTTAACCTTTACCTTCTGTCTTAGAATCGATACTGAGTATTGGTTCCCAGGCAGAAGAGTGATAAAGGCTAGGCAATTGGAGTTAAGGGCCCAAGTCCATACACCTAGAAAGTGTCTAAGGTCATATTTGAATCCAGGACCTCCCAAGTCCTATCCTGACTCTTGACTGAACCATCTTGCTGCCCCTGCTTACATTTTTTAAAATCCTAGAATATTAGAACTAGAAGGAACATCCTAGACCATTTAGTGCAACCTCCTTATTATATTCTAGGCCCAAGAGAAGGAAAATACCTTATCCAAAGTTATAAAGCAAGTTACTGACAGAGCTAAAGAAAGAACCCAGGTCTCTGGGCTCCCAGCCCAGTGTGCTTTCCCTTGTGCTCCAGACAAATCATTTTACTTTTCATTCATTTCCATTTCCTTCTAGAGATTCGGTTATGTCACTTTATCAATATCTTCTGAAAACATTCCAAAAGGACAGAGGCCAAGTCCAAATAATCTGGGCCCATCTCAGCCCAAGCCTCTTCTCAGGAATGCAAACAAGCCTGTTTGGGGCCATTAAAAAAAAAAACAGCAAGTTCATTCCATCTCTTATCTTGTCCTGAAAGGCAATGAGGGAGCCAGACAGAAACATACCTCACAGCCTTTCCCCTGGCTCTGGATATTCTTCATCTTTCGCACCAAAGTCAGATAGAAACCTGTGCCAAAGCAGTTCTTCAGAAAAAGGGGTGTCCCTGAGCAGTAGAGCCTACCCCGGGAAATGATGGCGATCCGGTCCCCCAGAAGGTCAGCCTCATCCATGTGATGAGTGGACATGATGATGGTTCTGCCTGGGAGCAAGGAACAAGAGAGACCTTTCAGAGGGAATTTCCTCACCCAGGAGTTCCCTCTACCCATGAAACTACAGATTGAGGTGCTTTCAGCAATATGGAACCCCAAGGGGCTTCAGCAGGCATGAAGATATTCTAGACGCAGATTGAATGCTTGAAACAAATGGCAGTCAAGTTGAGAGGAGAAGGCTTCATCTTGCAGCCCTGATTGTAGAGAAAATTGGATGATGTCTGACTCTAAGACCAGCTCCAGGTTGGTTGGTCTTAAGAGTTGGTCTTAAGACTAACTCTTGAGTGCCCTGTCTTGGAAGGTTCACTGTGTGGAATTCCACTATGGTTCATTGAATCTAATTAACTTATCAACCATGCCAATGGCACATTGGGTCCTTCATGTGTATGTGCACCCTTGTGGCATGATTAAGTCCTTTTCTACAAGTCTTTGGGAAGTGGTTACATGCACCTTAACTGGAGGCATTATTCAAAGGGGAAGCAAGTGGAGTTCTAGGTTAGGGTGTCGGTAAATCTCTGTATGGAACAACTTCTTGTAGATATTCATTGTTCAATTTAATAAAAATTCTGACCAATTTCTCCACTTGGGGCAAGTAGAGGGGAGAGGGAGAGTTGTGGTGTGGCTTCCCCTATGTACCTGGAATGGAAGGAGGCAAGGTGAAAAAGACAGAATATGCCTCCAAATCAGCACCCTTTAAATTCATTCTCCATGGGGCAAAGGGTCAGGTGCTCCACCTTAGTTCCAATTCCAGCTCTGACCTTTATTTAAGTTCTTTTCAGTACTGGTTTTTTTTTTTTTCATGCAAATGTCAAAAGATGGTACAAGGTAATCCAAAAATAGTGGGAAGGAAACACCCCAACTTTGGGGAATTCCCAGTCTAATCTACAGCAATGCTTATTTTATCTTTTGGGGGGGCATTTAAGCTCAGTCTTTATTTATTTATTTTCTTTAAAAAAATTTTTTGCCCAGTTTTTTAAAATCTCTTTGGGATATAAACCCAGTAGTGCTATTGCTGGATCAAAGGGCATGCATTCTTTTAAAGCTGTTTGATTCCAAATTGTATGGCAATGTTTCTACACTTAGCACGTGGCTACAGAACCTGCTTATTAAATCACCAGCCTAACAGTTCTTCTGGAGCTTTCTGTGTCTTGTCATTCAGGTGGTATGCTTGTGTGTTTTTGTGGTGGTCAATGTCCATCTTAACCACTGAGGACATTAGCTCACTGATTCACCCAAAGCTTCACATGACTAAGCTACCATGACCTGACACTGCTTTTCTAGGATACTCTAGGGTTATGGCAATAGTTCCTGATAAATGTTTGGATTTAACCACAGGCTCCCCAACTTTTTGATGGGAGCTTGACACCACCTAAGTAACAGGTAAATGCAAATTTCCTTAGACTCCCTTTAGTTCTCTGGCCTTAATTACTTACTCCATTGGGGTTCATGAGCTCCAGGTTTGTGTCTGAGTTATTGTATGAGCCACATGAAGACCAGCACCACTGGCTTCTTACCTGAACGATACTTCAAGAGCAGATCCCAGATGGAGCGCCTGGAATAGGGATCCACCCCGGAGGTGGGCTCATCCAAAACTATTACCTTGGCATCTCCCACAAAGGCAATGGCAACTGACAGTTTCCTCTGCATGCCCCCTAGAGAGACCAGGAGGTACTCACATCACAAGGTTGGCGAAGGAAGGCAGGAATGAAAAAACAATACTGGTATAAACCAGGACCTGCCTATGGAGAGAGGTCAACTGAAAGAGATGTTTCTCCCTTCGACTCCTTTAACATTTAGAATGGGTTTCCCATAGCTAGATACCAGGAAGACTTATCTAAATAACCAAAGGCTTTCAGGACCCCTTCTTTCTGGAAGCAAATTATTTAGAGCAAGAAAGGGAGCCCATTCTCCTGCCAGCCAATGCACACCATCTTCACCTTTCCATTTTAGCTCAGACTTTTATAAATATTTGTTCTTCAGTCATTTCAGTTGGATCTGACTCTGTGACCCCATTTGGGATTTTCTTGGCAAGGATAAAGGAGTGGTTTTCCATTTCCTTCCCTAGTTCATTTTACAGATGAAGAAACTGGGACCAACAAGGCTAAGTGACTTGCCTGAGATCACACAGCGAGGAAGTGTCTGAGGCCAGATTTAAACTCAGATCTTCTTGACTCCACTATCAATAAAATTTGGCAGAGGCAGGTTTTATGCCAGCTTCAAGTTCACAAAGGCCTGAGTTCAAGATCTGTCTCTCACTTATATTGGCTATGTGACCCAGACAAATCACTCACTTCTCAGTGGCCCCTGGCAACTCTCTAATACCTTCAGTTTCAGGTACTGTTCTGCATCAATATAAGGAGTTGCTTCCTTGAGAGTTCCTTAAATCATTCAAATCACAAATTTGATAAAAAAAAATAACCTGGCACAAAATAGGAAATTTCAAAATGTCCATTGAATGAAAGATCTTTTCCATTGCTCATCCCATATGAGAACTAGTACTGAGGCAAGCTATTCCCAGAATGTTTCCCAAAGATCAGGAAACCTTTAAAGAACTTTACAAATTCTTAGTTGTTCAGCACTTTCAAGCCCCAAGCCCTTGTGAGATTCATCAGTCACACCATAACCATTGAGTCTCTGGGCTCCCTCTCTTCAATACACCCCCCTTCCCCGCCTCTCCCTACCACCTTGGTTAAAACCGAGGGTCCTAGAAACCTCTTAGAACCACCTCAGAACCACCTCAGCACCTGACAGGTTCTGAACCTCTTCATTCCTTTTGTGGTGAAGGCCTGTGTCTTCCAACATGGTTTCCATCTCCAGTTGGGCCTCCTTCCTAGACTTCCCCTTCAGCTGTGCATAAAGTAGGATGTGTTCGGCCACTGTGAGACTAAGGGAACAGAACAGAGAAAGGGCCTCAGTGCCCAGGAAGATGCCCCTCATGAGCCACCTTCTTTGAGCACAGAAAACATCTTCACCTCAGTTTAGTTCCAATTAGAAAAGGAATTCAAGTGAATGACCTAGAGTTCAACTAGACTCCTACTGGAAGAAGATACTTCCCAAGATACAACCTTAAGGCTAAATGTCTCTGAGTGATGACTTTCACTGCAACCTGGGAAGAAGGAGAGATGGACAACTGGGGAGTCTAATTAGAGGAACCAAAAGTGAGATTCAGAAGAAGGGCCCCAGAGAGTGTGCCATCTTTAACTCAGATTGTACTTACTGGTGGAAGAGGATGTTGTGTTGTGGGCACATGCCAAGGTTTTGCCGGATGGAGTCCATGCTGGTCTCAATGTCTTTCCCACCAATCAGCACAGTACCAGAAGTAGCAGGGAGCAGCCCAGTCAGAATGGACCTGGAAAAAAACAGGGATAAGTGGACCAACATGGGGGCATGTTCAAATGGTGGCACCATTCAGTCCAAGCCAAGGAGAAATCTCCCAGACATTTCTTGTCTTTATTCTAATTTGAACCCAAAGAGTGAATAAAGGAGACCATTAACAGAATCGTGGATAGTTGTGAGCCAGACTAACAAGGCTCATTGGCAAATACATCCTGCTCCTGCAGCTTTCTCAGGTATTAGGTTTTCTTGCTTGTTTTTGGGAGATGAATGGGGGGCTCTAACTAATAAAGAGGAAAAGATGACAGAAACAAAGTGGTGATAAAGATGGGAAACTGCAGAGTGGAAGAATTTGTTACTTTAGGGGCTAGTGAGTGCCTGTCTCTGGGAGATGGTCAAGCAGTGGTTTAAATGATTATTCATTTGTTTGTGTAGACCTGTGGTTTCACCTATTTAGGACACTCCAGTTGTGGAAACTCTTTTCACCTTGCAAGTTAGCAGATTATCTGTAATTTACAATCCTAGGAAGTTCCCTGGTGAACTAAGAAGTTAAATAGTTTGCTTATGTTCCTAAAGCTAGGAGGCAGGACCTGAACATGGGTCTTCTTGACTTTAGACTAATCCTCTATCCACAATATCATACTGTCTCTAGATGAATTATTAGGAAAGGGGTTTTTGTTTGTTTGTTTTAATGTGCTTCAGGAAGAGATTGGTTTAGAATATTGTTGTTCAGTCCTTTCAGACTTTTCGTGACGGGATGTCTTGGCAAAAATATTAGAGTGGTTTGCCATTTCCTTCTCTAGCTCATTTTACAGATTTGGAAACTGAGGTCAACAGGATTAAGTGACACAGTTTGTAAATATCTGAGGCCAGATTTGAAAACAGGAAGATAAGTCTCCCTACTCCAAGCCTGGTACTCTATCACCTATGCCACCCAGCTATGAGTTTAGAATAGTGTGGTTTAGGGGGGGAAAGAGTGCTAAATTTGAAGTCTAAGAATCTTGGTTCAAATACTAGATTTGCCTCTTTCTCACTATTTCCTAGGGTAGAAACAGACTCTAGGCCTCAGTGGATTTGATCCACACAGTGAGAGGATTGAACTAGATTCAAGATCCCTTCTAGCTCTAAAGGCTGAGGGCACAGGACGTATTTGCCAATGAGCCTTGTTAGTTTGTGAGTCTTGACATGAAGAAGATCCAAGGATCCTAGGATTCTAGATTTAGAGCTAGAAAAGGACCTACATACATGTTGGACCGTCTTACCTCCCCTACTCAATACATGCCAGTGCCTCCCTATTACCTCTAGGATGGAATCCTATTTGACATTTAAAGCACTTTGCAAATAGAGCAGCTAGGTGGCAGTCTAGATAGAGCCAGGGAGATCTGACCTCACACTAGCTCTATGACAGACAACAACTTTGTTTGCCTCAGTTTCCTCATCTGTAAAATGAGCTGGAGAAAGAAATGACAAACCACTCCAGGATCTTTGCCAAGAAAACCCCAAGAGGGCTCACAAAGAATCAGACATGACTGGAAACAAGTGAACAGCAATCATAGCTCTTTCCTCTCTTTCCAGTTAAAACCCATTATTCCTCTGCATTCACTCCCTAGGATACTTGCTGCTCCTCCCACCCTTTGGCACTATATCTTCCCAGTCGGTGATACTCTTTTCCTCTCGCCTCCAACTCTTAGAATCTCCGTCTTCCTTAAGTCAAGAGTTAAACTGGGCAGGAATCCTTTCCTGGTCCTCGCAGCCTCTAAGAGTACCTTCTCTCTCCTCTGGGTTGATCTCAGATGCACTTACATATGTACAAAACTCTCTGAGGACGGGGGCTCTTTTTGCTTTTTCTTCGCATCCCCAGCGTTTGGCGTCTGGCGCATAGGAGGTGCTTCGCGTATTCATATCTGTTGATGGCTTGATTCCCTGGTGCGAGACCTCTTCTCTTGTCCTTTCTAAATCTAAGGTTCCAGGTTTCAGTTCTGCCTCCCCACCCGTCCCCCATCCCTGCTGCTGCAAACCAACGAAGTGGCCATTGAGGACCACTAGAGGGCAAGAGAAGCAAAGACAATGCCGTGGACTTGACATTCCATTCCCCTTCCAAGGGAACATTCCAAAGCTGGGCGTGCACATCTGCTGCTCCTTCCTTATCTTCGGCCAGAAACCAAAAGCCCCAAAGGCTCTACTACTCTGGAGTTCACTGGCCAGCAGAGATATCTGCTGCTCTCTGGGGATGTCGTTTACCACCCCTGATAGCTGATCTCCCAATCTGAGAACTCTCAGGAAAGTGGAGGGAGCCGCCTCTCTGTCTTTCCTGGCCTTCCCTGTCTCCCCTCCCATCATCCTCCAGGAAGAGCACTACTTTGAAAATGTGTCCACTGCTAACCCCACCTGGGACAGTCTGCTATAGGAACATGCACATCCATAATATGGAAATAGGTCTTGATCAATGACACATGTAAAGCTCAGTGGAATTGCTTGTAGGCTACGGAAGGGAGGTGGGAGGAGGGGAGGGAAAGGACATGAATCTTGTAACCATGGAAAAATATTCATAATTAATTAAATAAAATTTTCGAGTTTAAAAAAATCCATTATACAAAGGCAAAACCCTATGATGATTTACTTATCACTTGGCCATAATAATAATCTACATTTATAGAATGGTTTAATGTTGACAGAGCACTTTATATACAGTTATCCTCACCACAATCCCATGAGTTAGATGCTGTAGCTATTATTGTCCCATTTTATAGATGAGGAAATTGAGGCTCAAAGATTGCCCAGGCTTATCTATCTAATAAATGGGGCCAGAGGCAGGATTTAAACTCAGGACTTCTGGACCTTGAGTCCAGTATCACTATATCACATCATTTTCCATTATCAAGAATAAACAATTTCAGATTTGCAAATATGTAGAAACAAAGCACTATATATATATATATATATGTATGTATATATATATATATACATATATATATATATATATATATTAACCTGTTTGATTCTCCTAACCAGTACACAGTTCACTCCTTTAAGGACTGTGGTAAGGACAATGACTCTCATTCATGTAACACTTCACAGTTTAAAAAGCTCTTCTTTCCTCATGAAAAGTCTATGTGGTAGTTGGTGTATTATCACCCTCATTTTCTAGATGAGGCTCCTGAGACTCTTAGAAGTTCATTTATTGGTCCAACATCACATAGCTTAAAAGGGAGCAGAGCCAGAATATGAACTCAGGTCTTTTGACTTCAGGACTTTAGAATCTTACTACCCTCATACTACCTTTCATATTTTATTTTAGTCCTGACCTGTGGTTTTTTTTCCATTTCTTTCCTTTCCTTTCCTTTCCTTTCCTTTCCTTTCCTTTCCTTTCCTTTCCTTTCCTTTCCTTTCCTTTCCTTTCCTTTCCTTTCCTTTCCTTTCCTTTCCTTTTTTTAAAATTCCTTACCTTCTGTCTTAGTATCAATGTTAAGTATTGGTTCTAAGGCAGAAGAGTGCTAAAGGCTAGGCAATAGGGGTTAAGTGGCTTGCCCAGAGTCACCCAGCTAGGAAGTATCCAAGGTTAGATTTGAACTCAAGACCTCCTAGGCCCAGCTCTCAATCCATTGAGCCATCTAGCTGCCCACCTGCCTTTTGTTTTTAGTGGTGCAGGGACTTCTCAGTGAGGAAATTTTATCTCCTAAAGCAAATTTGCACCCATTCTGCTGCTATATATAGTCTTAGAGAGTTGCCTGATTAAATGATTTGCTCAAGTATTGGAGGTAGGATTTGAATTCAAGCTAAGTGGCAAGAGCACCAAATCTGGAATCAGGAAGACCTGAGTTCAAACCCAGCCTCAGATACTTACCAGCTGTCTGACTCCAGGCAAGTCACTTAACCCTGTTTTCCTCAGTTTTCCTCATCTGTAAAATGAGCTGGAGAAGGAAATGACAAACTGCTCCAATATCTCTGCCAAGAAAACCCCAAATGGGGTCACAAGAAGTTGGACATGACTGAAATGACTGAACAACAATAGGTCAGCTCTCCACAATGCCATGCTGCCTTTCATAAAATATAACTATATGTGAGCTTTGGGAATTGCCTGTGTAAAAAATATCTCACAAGATCTTAGATCTGATAACTTTCCTTTTTTTCTAGCACAACCCAGAACGAAGCAAACATGATTTACAGGGAAGAATGCAATTCGTTCTCTTGACCATGAAACAACTGGAAAGAATTCAATTCAAGTCAACCAGTATGTATTAAGTTATTTACTACATGCAAGGCACTGGGCTAAGTCCTGAAGATTCAAAGAAAGGCAAAGAGATGGTCCCCCTCCTCAAGGACCTTATATTCCAGTGGAGGAGACACGTAAAGGGCTAAATAGATACAAGAGATGGAAGATGCCCAAGAGGGGAAGGGATTGGCATCAGGAGGGGACCAAAAAAGGCATCCTGCAGAAAGTGCAATCTGATCTGAGACTTACAGGAAGAGACCACAGGAAGTGGAGGTGTGGCAGCAGAGAATTCTAGATAGTGGGGATGGCTAATACAATCACTCTTTGGCAAGAGATGAACCAGAGTATGGGGGAGAATGCAAGCTGCTGAAACACAGAGAGCAAGGAAAAGAATAAGGGGCAAGAAGACTAGAAAGATAAGAAGGGACCATATTGTTATTTTTCTGCTGGTTTTTAAAAACCTTTACCCGCTGCCTTCATATGAATTCTAAGACAGAAAAGTGGCAAAGACAAAGGCAATTGAGGTTAAGTGACTTGCCCAGGATCATATAACTAAGAAGCATCTGAGACTGCATTTGAACCCAGGACCTCCCCTCTCCAGGATCAGTTTTCTATGTTATAGAGTTATAAGTGTGAAGATCAAATGAGGTCACAATAGAGCAGTTAGGTGGTACAATGGTTAGATCAATGAGCCTGGGGTCAGGGAGACTCATCTTCCTAAGTTCAAATTTGTCCTCAGACACTGGATATCTACATGACTTTGGCCAAATCACTTAATCCTTATCTATAAAATGAGCTAGAGAAGAACATGGCAAACCATTCTAGTGTCCTTGCCAAGAAAACCACAAATGGAGTCACAAGGAATTGGACAACAACTTAAATAACTTGTTGGAAATAAGTTGGAAACGACTTGAACAACAAAAATGTGTAAGCAAGGGCAGCTAGATGGTTCAGTGGATTGAGAGTCAGGTCTAAAGATGGGAGGTCCTGGGTTCAAAGCTGGATTT
Organism: Monodelphis domestica; assembly: GCF_027887165.1. Lineage (NCBI taxonomy): Eukaryota > Metazoa > Chordata > Mammalia > Didelphimorphia > Didelphidae > Monodelphis > Monodelphis domestica. The sequence continues at coordinate 458,860,836 of NC_077228.1, forward strand.
AGGTATTTCCTACCTGGGTGACCATGGGCAAATCACTTAAATCCAAATGCCCCGCCCCTTCTATTCTTCTGTTTTAGAATTAATACTAAGACAGAAGGTAAGGGTTTGAAAAACAACAATGACAACCCTGCTGGGAAGTATGTACTATTATTAACCTCATTTTACAGTTGAGGAAACAAGCTGATAGAGAATAAGTGACTTACACACAGCTAGTGAGGGTTTTAAGCTGGATTTGAATTCAGGTCCTGTAGACTCCTGGTCCAACACTCTATTCATCACACCACCTCACTCCCCCTAATTAGCCACTGTAGGGGATCAGAAAATGTTTAGCACATCTCATGGCACCCAAACTAAGTCTTTTTTTTTTTTAAACCCTTACCTTCTGCCTTAGAATCAATTCTGTATATTGGTTCTAAGGCAGAAGAGTGGTGAGGGCTAGACAATGGAGGTCAAATGACTTGCCCAGGGTCACACAGCTTGGAAGTATCTGAGTTCAGATTTGAACCCAGGACCTCCCATTTCTTGGCCAGGCTCTCAATCCACTGAGCCACCCAGCTGCCCTTCACTCCCAAGCTAAGTCTTTAAGGAAGCTTTGGAACTTAAGAAATGTCCCTGGAAAAGGAGTGCTTTCCCTTTGCCCCTCAGAAAAAGCCTAAGGCTCTTCCAGCTAATTTCCCCAAATACACACATGGTAGTGGTTTTCCCAGCGCCATTATGCCCAAGGAAGGCAGTGATCTGGTTCTCATAGAAAGTGATATTCAGGTGGTCCACCGCTGGCCTGCTCTGGTAGTTGAAGACCTTCACCAGATTCTGCACGCAGACACCAGGGACCAGTCCAGGCTGCTCTTTCTCAAAGAAGGTATCTTAGAGAAAAAAGAGGTTGGACACAATGAGTGCAAGAAGGGCTTGGGTCTTGCCTATCCTCTAGCTTGGCATCTCCAGTTTGGATCTCACATTGGCAAATTCCTATCAGCCAGGCTTTCTAGCTAGGGAGGAACTGTGACTATAAGTCCAGCCTGCTGATCTAGGATCAGGACTCTCCCCACCAGACCAGGGTTCCACTGAAGCAGCTTCAAATGGCTCTAGAGAGTGGATTGTTCAGTTTTCAGCGAGAGCTTTTATACCTCAGAAATGGACAAATGTGACAAATTAGGGCTTAACTTATTCTGTAGACTTAACAGTGTGATGGAGTTCATCATTCAGGTTAAACTTAAAAATTAAATCACATTCCCTCCGCCCCAAGAGCTAGTTATTAAATATGACCATCATATCCCTCCCTAGAGATTATAGTTGATTTCATCCCAAGGGGAACCCCCTGGGAGAATTCTAAATTCTTTTTCAAGGGCAGATAGGGGACTAGTGGATAGAATGCTGAACCTGGAATCAGGAAAATTTGCCTTCACATCCTGCCTCAGATTTTTTCTGTGTGGCTCTGGGCAAGTCACTTAACCTCTTAATTTCAGTTTCCACATATGTCAAATTGAGATAATAGTGGCATCCTGGAGTTGGGAAGATTTAAGTTCAAATATGACCTCAGATATCTCCTACCTGTGTGACCCTGGGCAAGTCACTTAACCCTGATTGCCTAACCTTTACCACTCCTCTGTCTTAGAACTGACACTCAGACAGAAGTAACATTAAGAAAAAGATAATAAATAGCATCTACCTCATAGGACTGTTATGAATATCAAACAAGGTCATATTTAATAAGATGATTTGTGAGTTCTAGAGTACTGCATAAATGTTAGCTATTATTATTGCTGCCTTTATTTCAAACCTGAATCTTTGATTTTATCAATATCAGTAAAGATTATCTCCACTGTGGAAATTTCCTCATTGATGGACACAGACAACTCATCTGCATCTTAAAGGTTTAGAGAAGAGGGATATAGTGGAAGAGGTCATTGAGTCTAAAGTCTGAGGACCTGGGTTCAAATGTTGATCATGGCACTTACTGCTGTATGATCTTGGACAAATCACTTCATTTCTTTGGACCGCAGTCTTCTCATCTATAAAATGGACCAACTGACCTCTCATGCCTTCTACCTCCAAATCTATGCTCCTGCCTGGAGTTGCTGGAGGCACTCAGAAGTTAAATGATTTCCCCATATTCTCCAAACCATTTGTGTCCAAGGCAGGAACTTTGTCAACTACTCTGTTACTACCTTAAGTAATATTAAGTAAAGAGTAACTGAGCAAGGGTTAATAGCAATCAACAATGTAACATGGGAGCCAAAGGTGCTAACATGTTTTCAGGCTTTGCTGAAAGGCAATAATATCCAGAATGAGAGAGTTGACAATGCCAGAGTATTGAGTCACAGTCAGAAGACTGATCACATCAGGATGATTCAGTTGAGTTTCATTCCCACTTTGTTTCATTTTTATTTCTTTTCCACATTATTGTAATAAATTCTAATTAAAAAAAAAGTATACCTGGGCATGGAGCAGCTAAGTAGTCCAGTGGCTAGAGTGCCTAAGTCAGGAGGTCCTGGGTTCAAATGTGACCTCAGACACTTCCCAGCTGTATGACTCTGAGCAAGTCACTTAACCCCCATTGCCTAGCCCTTGTTTCTCTTGTCTTAGAAATTGATACTAGGTTAGAAAGGTTAAAAAAATAATAATTGGGCATCCTCTACACCCCACACTGCCTTGCCCAAATGAAGGGAAGCTCCAGCCCTGGTAATGGCAGGCTACAAAGAAGGCGAACTATGTTTTCAAAGAAAGTCCAAACCTCCTCCTGGCATGAAAGCCGGGCATTTAGAGAGGGAAATGACAACATCAAACCAGGGCCAACCAATTAGGAAACATTAGGTAACAGACCAGAGTGATGGGGCTCCTACAATTTCTGGATCACAGTTGGAATCGGGGAAGACTTTCCCCCTACATGTACAGCTGAGGCATTTGCTATATTTTCTGCCTTTTCTCATAGCTCACATCCGTCCCAGGGCCCAGTGACCCAAACTAATTGTTCTTACAAAATCCTCGGAAGTCAGCGTATTTGTTATTTGTGCAACTCGCTTGGGATTTGATTAAGAAGGGCATAAACACATTACCCACTTTTGGATTGGCTTTCTCCAGGAAGTATGTGCTCATGTCTGGGCGTCCCCCTGCTCCTCTTTCCCCAGGCTTTTTGCACACATGCAATTGGTCCTTTCCAGAGGGGTCAGCTTTAGTTTTTTTTTTGTCAATGAAAACCAGCAATGTCCCTGGGCTTCCTTTTTCCCAAGGTAGACACATCCCTCTGGCCCTTCTGAGACTTCTCTCTTCCTTTGCTTGGATTTCCCTGTGGGTCTAGGGCAAAAGTTCTTAATCTTGTGTCTGCAGACTTTAAAAAACCATGTGTGTGGTATGTTTATGTATAAACACACATATTTTGAGAACTATTTGAATGTAATTTGTTTTCCTTACAATTCTATATATTTTACTTTTTTGTTCAGTCATGTCTGACTCTTTGTGACCCCATTGGGGTTTTCTTGGCAAAGATACTGGAGTGGTTTGCTGTTTCCTTCTCCAGCTCATTTTACAGATGAGGAAACTGAGGCAAATTGGTTTAAGTGACTTGCCCAGGGACACACAGCTAGCAAGTGTGTGAAGTTGGATCTGAACTCAGGAAGAGTAATCTTTATGACTCCAGTCCCGGTGCCACGTATTTTACAGAATTTTGAATCATACTTTACATAAAATATTTTTACGTATTTTTTAACAAAACCTTTTTTGTGTGTGTGTATTAAATTTACAGATTGAGAACAATTATTTGGAGAAGGGGTCCACAGGCTTCATCAAACGGCCGAAGGGTCTATGAGCCACGACAAGGAGAAGAATCCCTTCTCTAGGGTTTATACCTTGTATCTCCCCTGAGTAATCGGGATTTTGCATTTCTTCAGTCAGAGGTTCAGTCTTTTCCAGGGCCCTTTCTTCTTTGGTGGAACATGCTACAGGGACCAAAAGTCAGAATTAAGACTCCCAATAAGATCTGGGAAAGCTTCGAGGGCGGGAGCGGGGAGAAGAGGCAGAGAAGTCTTTCCTGTGAGAAGCAGCCCGGGATGGCAGCCACAAACAGCCGACTCAGCACTCTCGGCAACGGGGCCCTCCGGGTGCCCACCCCCACCCGCCCCTGCCCGCCTCGACGGCAGCCCGTGACGTACTGAAACCAGTGAGAGCTTTCTGGGTGCCCCCTTGCGCAATCCGCGCCCAGGAGTCCCAGCCGCTCCGGAGGGCTCGGTAATACGAGCTTCAGCGAAAAGCAGACAGTTTCAGTGCAGGGGGACATGCCAGGAAGTGGGACAGCCTGGCGGGAAGGGGGGCTTTTAACTTGGATTCCATTACAAGGCTTAGCGGGTCTTCAGACGTCTACAGCTATTCTCCCAGGTCCAGGGCGACATGAAGGCAGAGGGGGAAGTGGGGAGATGGAGGTGGGGGTTCTATGAGTGATTACCTCACACTGGTGGCTCCTTTGTTATTTTTAAATTTTTACATTTATTTTAAATATTTTAAGTAATTAATTTTTTTCTTATTTTAAATTATTAAATATTTTAAATTAAAATTAAAATTTTAAATAAAAATATTTTTCAATTTAAATTGTGAAATAAAATGAAAATTAAAAATTAACATTATAATTTTAATTAAAATATTTAAAATGATTACATATTTTAAACTTAAATATTTTAAAGAATTTTATATATAAATGTTTTGCATTTATATTTATATATAAATATTTTGTATTTATATTTATATATAACTGTAAGAGCAGGAAAGGCTAGGCAATTGAAGTTAAGTGACTTGTCCAGGCTCACGTGGCTAGGAAATTTCTGAGTTCAAATTTGAACCCAGGACTTCCCATCTCTAGACCTGGCTCTCTAACTACCAAATCACCCAGCTGCCCTTACATAGTAAACTCTTAATAAATGCTTTTTTAAAAATTATCTTTTTTAAAAAAAAGACACCAAGCTGTCTGAATGCTATGCATTTAAGTCATTAATAAAAATCACCTAAGCCTTATAAAAGCCAGAGAGTAATCCTAAGAGAAAACAAATGGCTATATTGATGTTTAAAGGGTCTTCTTGGGGAGGGCTAAGCCAGGTCCAAGCCCCTCACTACAAAGTGAATACCAAAAAGGACCTTTTGCAGTGTGGAGAGCTTCTCACATTTCAAGGGGGAAGCATTTCCTTTGCCCACAGAACTGCTTGAGTCCTTAGTCCTTGTCCCTGAAATTTCTCTGTTCCTCTTCCCAGATTCCAAAGAGAAAAAAAAAAAGGTGGTCTTTCCTTAATTCCAGAACCCTACCTTACCTAGGTGTCCTTGCTCAGTGGGAAGGGCAAACTTTTATCTAAAGCTTCATATGGCAGAACAAATAACACCTTTATCTCTCCTCACTTTGGGCCTTATGTGGACTTGTGTCAACATCGAGGGGACCTTAGAATATTTGTGCTGAGGATTAACCCTTTAGAAGCTTGGAAAGTCTCTTCATCTTCGGAGAACCACCTGTTCCTTTCAAGAGTTTAAGAGGATGAATAGGGGGAGATCGAGAAAGAGATGTTCAATGCTTCATTCAACAAGCATTTATTTTTATTTTTTTAATCCTTATCTCCAACTTGGAATCAATACTGTGGGCTAGGCAATGGGGGTTAAGTGACTTGCCCAGGGTCACACAACTAGGAAGTGTCTGAGGCCTGATTTGAACCAAGGACCTCCCATCTCTAAGCCTGGCCCTCAATCCTTTGAGCTACCTAACTGCCTCCTCAACAAGCATTTATTAAAATACCTCTATGCACCAGACACTTGGTTAAGTTCCAAAGATACAAAGAGCAAGAAGTAACAAAGAAGATTCTATTCTATTGGAGTAAAACCATAGATAGTGAGTTAAAGGTCAACCTCCTGATTTTACAAATGAAGCAACTGAGGCCTCAAAGATTAAAGTGACTTGCCCAAATCCACAGAATTTGAATCCAGACCTTTCAATAGTAGGTGCCTAACCCTATACAAAAATATATTCTAAGAAAGCATAAAATGATGTTGGGGTATGAAGATACAACTTGTGAGTAAAGATGCCTTGGAGGAAGTGGTATTTGAGCTAAGACTTAAAGGAAGTTAAGTGGGAGGGTGGATTAGAAGACTATTAGAGGGGGTGGCTAGGCAGCTCAATGGATTCAAATGTGGTCTCAGACACTTCCTAGCTATGGAATCCTGGGCAAGTCACTTAACTCCCATTGCCTAACCCTTACTGTTCTGCTTTGGAACCAACACGCAGTATTGATTCTAAAACAGATGAGTTGTTTTTTAAATTTTATTTCATATAATTATTTTAAAGAAGTCTATTCAAAACAGACTCAACTCAGAGTCCACAAACCCTTTGGGTATAGATTTCAAGGGGTCCATGAAATTGGATAGGGGAAATATATTTACATATATATATTTTAATTGATTTCTTTGGTCATCTCATGTATTTTATTGTATTCATTTAAAAATATTATTTTTGGACTCCAAATTTTGTCCATGACAAAAAAAAAACAGAATTCCTGAAAATAAGTGAATGAATGAATGAATGAAAAAGCACATATTAAGCACTCACTAAGTGCAAAGTAATAGGGGACCTAGAGGATAGAACTCTGGGCCAAGAGTCAGGAAGACCTAAGAATCCATCTTGGGCAAATCACTTGACTTCTACCTCACTTTCCTTTGGGAAAAATTGAAATCATAATAGCATCTATCTCACAAGGTTGTTGTAAGGATCAAATGAAATGATATTTGTAAAATCCCTTAGTATGGTGCCTGGGACATAGTAGAAACTTAGTAATTCCTTCCTTCCCTCCTTCCTTCCTTCCTTCCTTCTTTCCTTCCTTTCTTCCTTCCTTCCTTCCTTCCTTCCTTCCTTCCTTCCTTCCTTCCTTCCTTCCTTCCTTCCTTCCTTCCTTCCTTCCTTCCTTCCTTCCTTCCTTCCTTCTTTCCTTCCTTCCTTCCTTCCTTCCTTCTTTCCTTCCTTCCTTCCTTCCTTCCTTCCTTCCTTTTGCTAAATACTGGGGATACAAATAGAAAAGGAAGATGTTTGGGGAGTGGGGAAGAGACACCATAGAGGAGATCCATGGATGTGTCATTGGAACATCCTAATTGATCTTCAAGGTCTCCTTTGACTCAGGGACCTTGTGATTTCTTGATTCTCAGGGATCTCCTTGCTCCCATCCTCAAGAGTTTCAAAAGTCATTAACACCCAGTGGTGAAAGTGAGACTGTTTCAGGCTTCTCCTGAGAGAATGACTCAATCTCCCTCACTCATGTTGTCAAGAATAAAAGGGCTTATCAGACATCTCTGGGGACACATGTGGGGGATGTTCTCAGATGCCCAAATGCCTCTGCAATGCAGCAAAGGGCCCTCAGGTGGCAATACTGACTCAACCACTAATAACACCCTTCTAATGATGGGCTACTCCTCGTTCAAAGCCAGCTGCTGAGGTTCCCACTGGAATCCCTCCAGCGGCTCCACTAAGGGACCTGAAACCCCAAGTCACATTTCAACAGTCCAGGTCAGTCAGGCTAGCTTCAGGCAGAAAGTTTTCACAACTCACCTTCATTTCCAAGCCAATAGGACTCTTGAAGAAGGAAAAACCAAGGAAGTGGTGTTCCGTAGTCCCCTGAAAAAACACACACACACAAAGCCACGTAAATAAGAAGGTGTAGACTAAATGTTCTAACCAGAGCCCCACCCAATGCATTCTTGCAGCACCTGGGACTTATCTGTGTGGATCTCAGACTGTAATTATAGATATTTATAGTTTCACTCGCCATAACACACCAAAACTGCGGTCTCTGTGTCAGTCCAGGACTGACCATTTCACATGCTTTCATCCAAAGGCCTTTGGTGTCCTTATATTTTCAGAAAAGTTGGGGTGTTGAAGCAAGCAGGAAAGAAAAAGAGACCCAGGCTGATATCAGCAGCTTGGTGCAGAAGGAGGGGTGATGAATTTGCAGTCAGAGGACCTGAGTTCAAATCGCAGCCCTATCATATGCTACCTATGGGACCCTGAGCAAGTCACAACCTCTTGAGACCTCAGTTTTCTCATTTGTAAAATGAGAGGGTTTGAGCCAAGGGTCCTTTCCAGCTCTAGATCTCTGATTAAATGGGAACAAATGACCAAAGTTGGAAATCTATAGTTTAGCCTACCATTCTTCTGCCCTAATGGAACTACTTAATGGTGGGTGGGAAAGAAGCAAAACAGTAGAGACTGACTTGATAGGAGCTAATCGCCTCCAACAGCACCACCAACAACACAAAATCTCCAAATTCCCATCCTAGTTTACTTTGTGATGGGAGTTAAATCCCTTAACCTCCCTGGGACTCGTTTTTTAATCTGTAAAATCAAGGGGATGGATTCAGTAATCATTAACGTTCCTTCCTTCTCTAAGATTCTATGTGTTGGGACCTTCATACTGTTAACAAGAGAAGAGCTTGCTTCTAAACCCAGTGGGGGGAATTATCCCAAGTGTTATATTTGTCCTGCTCCAGATAGCATCATTTGATGAGAACACTATAAAGAATAGTTGAATGGGGGGGGGGGGGGAGAGGAGGAAATGGAAGGAAGAACCTAGGATATGTCTGCTGGGAATTAAAGTCTTCCTGAAACAAAGATAGAAACAAAATGGCCCTTGGTCTTATTCTTCCACCATTTTTGCTTCTACAGTGATGATGACAGAGTAGCATAAAGAAGAGGAGAGGATATTAAGAATCCCACAATGATTAAATCATCTATAGACATAAATTTGGGTACTGATCTTCTAAAAGTGAGATTCTTGTCCAATGACTTACTGCTAAAAGAAATATCCATTTTGGTATTTCCTCTATAAATGAAACCAGAAACCAGAAGGAAGGTACAATTAAAGGGGAGCTCCTAGGCGACTCAACGGATAGAGTGTTGGGACTGGAGTCAGGAAGACTTGAGTTCAAATCTAGTCTCTTAGACACTAGCTGTGGGACCCTAAGCAAATCACTTTACCCTGTTTGCCTCTGTTTTATCATCTGTAAAATGATCTGGAGAAAGAAATGGCAAACCTTTCCAAGATCTTTGCCCAGAAAATCTCAAATGGGGTCTTGAAGCATCAGCCATGATTGTGAATGATTAAACAACAATATAACTAAGGGAAGCACAGCTAGAGGTTTGGGAGCTAGTGAAGATTGTTTTATCATGCATCCAAAGGCAACAAGAAACATCATTTTATCTAGGCAGGCCTTTGCTTACCTGGAAACACTAGATCGAGATACCAGGCCAGGAAGCCATAAAGGACAGCATCAATAAGCATCATTTTGATGGACAGCAAGAAACTGAACTCATCTCCTTCCATGGGGCTCTTGCCAATGTTGCCCCACTGGAGCCCGAGGCCTTGCTCTTCATAGCGAGACAAATATTCGGTGCCAAACCCAAATGCCACGGGAGACAGCAGACTCTAGGAGAAAAAGTCATAGATATGAGGACAGACCTCCCAGGACCTAAAGGACAAGTCCTTTGTGTGACACGCTGACAAGCACAAGTTTGTGGAGAGCAGAAAAAATGCCAAGCAAAGGCCCATGTCAGCCAATGAGCATTTACCAGTTACTGAATACTAGGGACATTAGAAGGCTAAGGAAAGATGAAGGAATCAGACCCTCGGGCCCCTAGGAATTCTGCCCAGTCCCTACCTGGACCATCTTTTCACCCAGTTAATTGAAGCCCAAAGCCTCTGGATTGAAGGCAGCTAATTGTAGCAGTGGATAGAGAAGGAGTCAGGAAGACCTGAGTTTAAATTCAGCCTCAGAGACTTATTGGCTATATGACCCTGGATAAGTCACTTAACCTCTGTGTGTCTCAGTTTCCTCATCTGTATAGTGGGGACACAATAGAAAAGGAAATGGCAAACCACTCCCATTTCCATTTCCAGGAGTTTTGCCAAAAGAAAATAAGAGTCAGACACAACTGAATAATCAAACAAGTTTCCCATGAAATTCCAGATCTAGGATTCCTCCTGGGTTGCTCCCCTTCCCTTCCCCCCAACAAAACAACATGCCACAGTAGAATAGGGCTCGAAGACCCACTGACCACCTCCTGCTTTTCCCATAAGTTACCTAATACCAAAGATTGGTCTGGTTCTAGAGAAGTTGAGAACTCGACAAAGGAAAACCAACCTTACACCCTATACTGAAGTGTCCTGGGGAGAATGAGTGAGTAAATGTTCCCGCACTGTCTCACTGGCACAAAGTGTAATGGGCATTAGGGCACCAGCCTGCCAAGAGTATAGGCTGGTGTGATGGCACACCCTGGCATACCATGCCATGCTCTAACTGTGATAACTAACATTTAAATAGTGCATATGAAAGATCTGGAAAGCGCTTTATAAATATTTGATCCCGTAAAGTAGGGGGGCTATTATCACCCCCATTGTACAGATAAGGCAACTAAGGCAGAGAGAGAAGTTAAGTGACTTGCCCAGGGTCACTGGGCATCTGAGGCAGAATTTGAACTTGGATCTTTCTGACTCCAGGGTCAACACTCTAATCACTAAACCATTCCAGGAGAAAAGAAACATAGCAGAGAGGGAGAGGACATGAGAACCAGAGCCTGATTCAGGGAAAAATAAATCTGTCAAAGAAGCAGAGAAGTTTTCTCTAAAAAGTGGTGCCAACTTTAAATTGGCTTTTTATTCCCCAGCTCAAGAATAACATTTCTACTTGTTTACAATACTGACAGGGTGAAGTGTTGTTCCCTAACGTCAGAATTTACACAGCAGTGCAAATGTGATTTTGTACAACTGCCACAGCCTTGGCAGCCTTGGCTTACAAATTGAAGACTTCCAGTTTTTTGGAAAAGGGTAAGTTATAAAAAAATCTCCTGGTAAGTGTTTGCTCACCTTTTGCCACCCACAGACTAAAGACCACTGCCTTTGTTTTCTCAGGCTGTTTGCATGGAAGACAAGCCAGGTAGATGAATTCCCCATGGGGTCAACACAGGAAATTTGGCATGGGAGTCACAGGATCCCCTCAATTAGAGATCCATGACGCTGCTAGCCTGTATCACCCAGAGTCTATGGTTTCACTTACTAAAAGTCCTTGCTGTGTTCTGAAGAACTTGGCGGCACTTAGAGACTCTTGCTAAAGGAGGAAGATGGTCTCCCGACATATTTCTGCGAAGCCCAGGTCTTTCTCTTGATCCAACCTTGGCTACGAATGGTCTCTGAGTACCTGGCAGACATAGCGGTCCCCCTGTCTGCCCAGTAATTACAGAAATTAACCAGGGCAGCCCAAATGTTAAGGGGAAAGGATTTATTGCTGTCTAACCATCATGGGCATTCTGAGAAAGGCATTGTTATCAAGGTCAACAATTAACTGTGTATGTAATGCCAGAAATCAATGGCAAACAGCAATGGTAAATAAAGAGGAATAAGAGCTATGGCGTTAGGTCAAGCTAGCTATAGGTCTTTTTTCCAAACTAGAGACACATGGTGTTCCTCCCCATCTAGAACCTGAATAATAAAGGAGAGACTTAGAGAAGAAAGGAAGGGGAAGAGAACTATCCCCCTAAAGGGGTAAAAGAGGCAATTTATTCTGGTCTAATAAGCTAGCAGAGATGGAGACATTTGGAAAAAAATATAGTGAAAGTGGAACTAGTGGTTGGGGCCTCCTGGACTGAGGGGGTCTTTTAAACAGTGGACAATCCCTGATCTCAGTACTTATTCTTCCTGCGTTCCCAGATTTGCCAGATCATCTCTGCATCTGTTTTTATCTGTGCATTTAAGGACGTTTGAGGAGCTATTAAAAAATTTATGTCCATTGAGAAAATCTAAAAAGTTGATGCCAGAAACTTAATCATCAATATGGTTATTCGTATCATCAATACAATATTGTATTGTAATTTGGAAATAAAAGGGATATTATAAGGGCAGCTAGGTGGCTCAGTGAGTTGAGAGTCATATCTAGATATATGAAATCCTGGGTTCAAATTTGGCCTTGGACACATCTCAGCTGTGTGATCCTGGGCAAGTCACTTAACCCCCATTGCCTAGTCTTTACCACTTTTCTACCTTGGAATCAATACAAAGAATTGATTATAAGATGGAAGATTAGGGTCTAAAATTTTTAAACCATTTTTAAAAAAGGATATTGCAGGATATCTGATCCAACCCTTTTATTTTACATCTGAGCAAACTGAGGCATATAGGAAATGAACAACTACCCCAAGGTCATGGGTAGTAAGTAGATGGTAAGGCTAGGTTTTGAGCCCACTTCATCATATTCCAAAACAGAAATTCATTTCATGTATTATCACTGCCAAATCAGGGAGACGAAGCAGTAAAGAAAAATGGCCAGAATGGATCTTCAAATGAGCTCCTTGGGCCACAAAGTTGATCTGGGTTTTGCGAAATTTTTGCTTGATCTTGCAGGTCGGGACAAGGGCAAATGTTAGGGGCCTCAAAACAAGAACCCAGTGATAATCATAAAAGAGACTTATTTCTACCCCTTCCATTTGTGGCTTTCAGCCCTATGTTTTCTGAAACCAAGAATGATCAAGTGGCCAGACTATAACTAGGGCAAAGCTAGGGGTGCTTTGTCCCAGGGTGCCAATTTTAGAGACTACTGATGACACTCGCAGTATTCCAGCAGCACAGAAACAGTAGAATATAGCATCTAGTCAGTAAGAATAATCAGTGAGAATGAGAGGCTACCAGAAGGCAGGCAAGGGTAAGCTTCCTCCCCATCATTCTCTTTTCCATCCTTCCTCCCCAGAATACTTCTGGTTTCCCATCCCTCTCCGACCCCACTCCACTATGGTGTATTTCATTCTCACTGGCTTGGATATGGTTTATGATTTCCTCAAGTGGAAATGAATTAGACAAGTTGTTCTTAGGTCATACTTTAGGGACTAACAGGTACTAATGAGCCCTTCTCAGAGAGCAAGCAATAAGCCAAGACCAAGACATTTTCCATCCCATTGAGCAAACAGGAAGATACTTACCACCCATGTCTTCTGTTCGGCAGTCATACGTTCCTGCCAGGCAAAGCACAGGATATGGGGCAGGTAAAGGGTGAAGTAGAGGACGCCACTGCAAGCTGCTGCTAGGTTGGCCTTGGAGAAGAAGGCACTGAAGAGGAAGCATTGCATGATGGTGGCCATGGAGAACACCAAGAGGAACAAGAAAAGGATAACTGGGTTGCTGTAGTGCAGGACTTGACCATGCTGCAATCAAAGACATCGTGAAGATGGGTGAGTATCATTCACCAACACCAGTAAGCCCATTACGCACTGGGTTTTGCCAGATGCCTCCCACCAACCTCTTCTCCATGTTTGAGAATCTATTCTTAAAGACTAAGGAAATTTTTGTTGTTGTTGTTTTTCAAGTTGTTTCCAATCTTGTCCAACTCTTCATGGCCCCGATTTGAGATTTTGGCAAAGATACTAGAATGGTTTACTATTTTCTTCTCTAGCTCATTTTACACATTTTACAGATGAGGAGACTGAGGCAAATGAGGTTAAGTGACTTGCCCAGGGACACACAGCAAAGATACTGAAGTGGCTTGCCATTTCCTTCTCTAACTCATTTAACAGATGAGGAAACTGAGGCAAATAGTTTTAAGTGATTTGTCCATGGTCACTCAACTAATAAGTGTGTAAGGCTAGATTTGAAATCGGAAAAATGAATCTTCCTGACTCCAGGCCTGACACTATCCATTGTATCACCTTGCAACCCAAGGATACTTTGTCTTTATTAAAAGAAGATCCCACCAGTTGTGGGGGTATATTCCAGTTGTCCCTTCTGCTGTTGAGGCTAAGCTTAAGAGATTCCTCAAGTTTGAGAATTTAGGCTATAGTTGATGGATGTCCCCAAGGTCCAACTGGTGAATTCCCAGAAGCAGAGGACCAGCATGTTGCCTACAGAGAGATAAGCCAGCCCAGGATGGGAATCAAGCAAATTAAAGCTTCCCTGCCAATCAGCAGAGAGGTAAAGCCAATGAAAGACCATCACCTTTTGAGTCTGGTTATGATACTGAGAACCAGGTTCAAAAAATAATTAAAAGTAAGTTAAGAATCTACTAGATCTGAATTTATCTTCCTAGGAAATAAAATCTCAAGACATATCCAAATTTGTCATTAATTCAACAATTCATCAAGTATCAACTGCCTACCATATGCTAGTCAGCTTTAAGGCAGCTGGGTCATGAACTCTAAACTTGGAGTCAGGAAGACCTGAGTTCAAATCCTACTTTAGATATTTATTTGCTATGTAAATTTGAGCAAATCATCTACCACTGTTTACCTCAGTTTCTTCAGCTGTAAAATGAAGATAATAATAGCATCTACTTCCCAGGGTTATTATGAAGATCAAATAAAATAATATTTATAAAGTGCCTGGTAGATAGTAGGCATTATATAAAGGCTAATTGTTATTATTATGCCATTGTGCTGAATTCAATAAATAGAAAAAAAAGAAGAAGAAATGATCCCTGTTCTCAAAGAGCTTATAGTCTATGGTCTACACTGACACCTTAGTATGAACTGGGTTATTTTGACCCAGGAGGCAGGGAACTGAGAACTCTTTCAAGAGTCTAAGGTTCACAGTCTGATTCTGATACTCCCTCATCTGTGTGATCTTGGAATTGTCATTCAACTCCCCTAGGTCTCAGTTTCCTCATCTGTAAAAATGAAGATCACTTATGTGGCTCAGTGGATAAGCTCTTGGTCTGGAGTCAGGAAGACCTGAGTTCAATCTGGCCTCAAACATTTACTAGCTGTATAACCCTGGACAAGCCATTAAACTTTATCTTAATCGACTGGAGAAGGAAATAGCAAATCATTCCAGTATCTTTACCTAGAAAACTCCACAGACAATATGGTCCATTGGGTCATGAAGAGTCAGATATGACTGAATGATGACAACAAAAATGAGGTTGGATTGGCTAGCCTCTGAGGTCCCTTCTGATCCTCTGACCCTTCCCAAAGTCAGCTAACAGAGAGTTGTTTTTCATAGTGATCTATGTGGGGAAACGGAGGTAAGATCTGAATACTGACCCTTTTTAGAAGGGTATAAAGAGGAAGAATAGCCAATACCAGGAGAAGAGAGAAACAATTTAGGGAGGTACTAAGGAAAAACTACTTTGTCACATTTTTTGTTTGCTGGTTCTATTAAATAATATATTATTGTAATATACAATATTATATAACATTAGAAATTCTCATTTCCATAATACTCATATATGTATAAATTAGTTTTCTTTTAATAAATACCATTATCCCATTTCCCAAATAAGAGAACTGAGGATTAGAAAGGTGGTCATTCGCCCAAGATTACATAGATGGTTAGCTTCAGGATTAGAATGGAAGCCAGGAATCCTGGCTCCAAGTCTAGTTCTCTCTCCTCTAATTCACACTGGTTTTTAATATTTTTGCAATATGCCATCCCACAATATGCCATGTGACCTCAATGGGCAAATCAGGTCCCTCAGAATTTCATCAGATCATAGATTGAGAGCTGAAAGGGACCTTAGCTCCATCAGAGAGGTTAATTCACTTATCCAAAGTCCCAGTGGAACAGAGATTTGAAGCCAGGTTCTCTTACTACAAATCCACTATGCTTTCCCAAACACACATAATCCAGATTAACTCAATGAACTACAAGGGTGTTATTCTGTTACCTTTCATGCTTGATAATAGATTTGGTTACCTAGTATTTGTTATTGTTCAGTCACTTTTAGTTGTGGCTGACTTCATGAATCCCTTTGAGATTCCATTTCCTTGGCAAAGATACTGGAGTGGTCGCCATTTTCTTCTCCAACTCATTACATGGCAAGGAATAATTTATTTCACAGGAATAAACTACTGGCCCAGTGCAAGTATGGCACTGGTCTAGTGCTAATTGCATCCTTACTGAATTATAAACTCCTTGAAGTCAGGAATTGTTTCAATTATGTCTCCATGCATGAGGAAACAAACTTTCTTTATTGGTGCTGCGATTCTTTTTGTAGGATTGACTGGAATTGAACCATTTGAGGAGAAAGGAATTAAGAAACTCACCTGAATTGGGAAGAATAGAGCAATAACAGCAGTAATTCATTCGTGTGGGACCTTGCATCTACAAAGTGCTTTACACATATGATCTTATTTGGTCAATCCTCGGAGACAGTTGCTATTGTTTCCCCCATTTTATAGATGAGGAAACTGAGGCTCAGAGAAGTTAAATAACCCATCTAGGTTCACAGTTAGTAGATACGTGAGGTGGAATTTGAACTTAAATCTTCCTGGCTCCAAGTCTAAAACTCTGGTCACTTGATTCCTTTGTTATAGAAGATTAGAATACTAGCCCCATCGTTGTGTTAATTAAATAAATATTCTAAGTTCCAACAGCTTGGTAGGAATTTGCTTTGGAGTGGAAAGTGCATGTCCTTAAGAGACACTTAAAAGCATGCCCAATTCAGGTGTTTCCAAAGGAAAGTCCTAGGCAGGGGCACAAGCAAAGAGTACATTTATTGAGAAGGAGGACCTCCAAAAATATCAATAAAAAATGTATTTAATGCCTAGTATGTGCCAATGATTCAAAGAGAAGTGCCAAAACAGCACCCATCCTCAAGGAACTTCTAGTTGAGGAGACAAACATACATATTGAAGTAAATACAAAGCTATTGTTTGTCCTTTGTTTTTTAAGAGGACCAATGGCATCACAGGGTAATGCCTTGTCTTGCATGTGAATTGGATTTAAAGGAGGCCAAGTTGCACAAAGTCAGCAGCCTCCCTCCCTCTTCCTGAGTCATCAATGTCTAGTTGTAAGACAAAAGTCAGGATGACTGGTGATGGCCTGGGTTGCAAATACAAAGTAGATGGCAGGTAATATGGCAGGTGGGGGAAGGCACTAGCAGCTGGGGAAATCAGGAGAGGCTTCATGTGGCAGGTCATTGTGGAGTTGAGTCTTGAAGGAAATTAGGAATTCTAAAAGGAAGTGAGGGCAATCAGGGCAACAGCAGGAAGGAGGGAGAATGGAATGTCTTAGGAGGAAGTGCGTAAGAAGGCCAGGGTGCCAGAATGTTGGAGCATATGAAGGGGGATAATGTGGAATAAGTCTGGAAACATAAGTGGAGGGCAGATTGGAAAGGACTTTGTATGCCGAACAAGAGTTTCTGTTTGATCTTGGAAGTGATGGGGGTCCAATGTTGCACGCTGAGCAGAGGATGCAGTTTACTTTAGGAAAATCTACATGGGCAACACGGTTTGGAGGAGAGATTGAGTGAGGAGGAATTTGAGATAGGAAAATCAATTAGGAAGCTGTTGCAGTAGTTCAGGAAAGAGTGGAAGAATGTAAGAGAAGTTTTGGAAGCAGAAGGATTTGGCAAGTGATGGGGCGAAGAAGACGACACCAGGATTTTGATCACTAGTGGTGGTGCCATTCATAGTAAAGAGAAGTATGGAAGAAGGGTAGTTTGGGGTAAAAGCTAAGTTCAGAGTTACCTGGGCTCATGGGTAAGAGAACTAGACCCAACCACCAGAGAAGGTCACATCCTTTCTTTACAACATGGAGCCTTGAGCTTTAGATATTCAAAATATTTCTATAAAAATGTCTGAAGTACAGTTTTAAGTTCATTAAAAATTTGTATACTTTATACATATTGTATATAAAACTATATGGCATCTAGGTGACTCATTGCATAGAGCACCTGGCCAGAGGACATCAGTTAAAATCCAGCCTCAGACACTTATTAGCTGTGTGACCCTTGTTTGCCTCAGTTTCTTCATCTGTAAAATGAGCTAGAGAAGGAAATGGCAAACCATTCCAGTATCTTTTCTGAGAAAACCCCAAATGATGTCATGAAGAGTCAGACATGATTGAAATGACTAAGCAATAAAATAAAACTAGACATAGATGTAGGTATAGCTATAGCCATACACATATATTATATATATACATGCAATATATATGTATGTATCTATAAATGTACACAGAAAACATACTGTTCTTGGCTTCGGAACATGGAAACAATTGTTCTATTCTTAGGCTTAAGGGAAATCAGCTTCTCTGCCCCTTTTCTCCTTTCAAGGAAGTTGTCCACATAAATCAAAAGTTATCTACCTAAAAAACAAACTCCCTTCAAATGAAGATACAGGACCAAAGAACATCTAAGATCCCTTCAAGTGCCAAAGTTTTATGATTCCACGGAATTAAAATATTGAGAAAGCTCTAACTGGTTCAAGGAAAAGATGTTCCCTGTCTCTCCCCAGATAATTTAGCTTGCCATGCACCATTTTCTAAAATGATGTCAGCATTTGTTTTTTCTTAATAATAGCTGGAATAACCTCAAGGAATTCCCATTGTTCTTGCTTCCTGCCTTCCTCCAGACTGGTGGAGCTGAGGAGGGAGTGGTAAGGGAAAGATGGGAGAATCAATTAAAGGAAAATTCTATTTCCACTCGGAAAGCCCTGTTTCTGGCTGCAGTTGAATTCCCACAAGGAGGATTGCATGTGTGGCAAGGAACTTCTGGTGAACTTTTCTTCACCTTATTTCCTCAGTGCTTTGGGATTCTAGTGTTCCATAACTAAGAAAATAGATTCTCTCCCCTCCCCCCAAAACCCTTACCTTCTGTTTTAGAATCAATACTGTGGATTGGTTCCAAGGCAGAAGAGCAGTAAGGGCTAGGCAATGGGGGTTAGGTGACTTGCCCAGGGTCATACAACTAGGGAAAGGATGAGGCCACATTTGAATCCAGGACTCCCCATCTCTAGGCCTGGCTCTCAATCCACCAAGCCATCTAGCTGTCCCCAAGAAAGTAGATTTTAAAAATCATTTATCAGCAATTATCAGGGCAAAGTCTTATAGCTAATTCAACTTCTTTTTAAATGGATTTTGAGTGTTTTAAAGTCATATTGACAAGCATTTATTAAGATCTTATGCCAAGAAAATTCAGAATTTGGGTTATGGCTGTGTAATTAGAATTTTGTACCCCAGGACTCTGTTTCCCAGAATCCCACTTTTGTCCTCATGTTCCATTCTTACATTTTGGAGATACAGTTTCTGTAACCCCTGACCCCCTTTTCTCCCACTAATGTGGCTGGTAAAAACTTCTCTTTACTCAGGCTTTACTTTTGTCTTTTTATTTCTTCTACTTCAAGTGATTATTAATAAAATCTTATAAAATATAATGCTAGAAGTTATTCGATACTAATTTTAATCTTACATGGGGAGAGGATGGGATAAAAGAGTGAAAGGAAGAAACAAGAGTCATCTAAAGAGAGGAAGAGCTACCCTACTGAGACGCTCAAATAACCAAGACTCCACTCTTCACTAAGGCTCTCAGAATCACTTGGAAATGTCAAGTTAATTAACTTGATTAGTTTAATTCAATTTAATTAACTGAATTCAAACTTAATTTCATATTAATTTTCAGCCAAGTGCAAGCTGGCTAACTAGCCAGACTAGTCTGTATGTTAATAAATTGTGAGATTTTTTTTTTTACCTTAGTATAGAACTTAAAATAAAGTGATTATCTCCCAGGACCTCTATTATAATCCTATGAAAAATATCTTAGATCTCCTTTTTCTTTTTAAGTGTCAAAAGGAATAGAATTAGGATGATTGGGCCCATGAGAAGAGAATCCATATTTGTCTCAGCTTGGGAGCAGAGGAGCCTAGCTTTTAGAGATGGAAGAGTCTTCGAGGTCATCTTGTCCAACCCTGATAATCACAGAGGAATGTGTGATGCCAGGAAGTTAAGCAGCTGGCCAGGATTACTCAAATACTAAGTAATAGATCGAAACTTCAAACTCAAGTCCTCTGGCTGCCAAACAAGTGCTTATTCCACTGTCCCCAAGTGTGGTCTAGCACATGGTCATAAGCAGGAATTTGATATCAACAGGGTTCAGGCTTTGGATAATGGGGAATGAGAGAGGCTTCCAGTAGGAGTCCCAATATCCTCAAAGTGGGCGATGACTCCAAATGATGGCTCAGGGAGAATGTAAGATCACAGGATCATAGATTTGGGATTGGAAGGTTCTTTAAAAACTTTCCACTCCACTTTTCTCATTTTACAGATGAGTAAACTGAGGCACAGGGAAATTAAGTAAGCGACTTGCCCCACGTCACACAACTAATAAATGTCTGAAGTGAGATTTGAAATTGGGTCTTCCTAATCCAAAGTGAAGTGTTCTATCCAGCACTATAGTAAAGTCACTATACCAGCACTACCTAGCTTTGGCTTGGGACTAAGCCCAGAGTTGTACAATCAAAACCAACTCTTCATGACTCCATTTGGAGTTTTCTTGCAGAGATACTGGAAAGGTTTGATATTTCCTTCTCCAACTCATTTTACAAGTGATGAACTGAGATATCCAGGGTTAAATGACTTGCTCAGAGTCACATAGTATGAGGGTAGATTTGAACTCAGTTTTTCCAGCCCCCAGACCTGGTACTCTATCCTGAACCATCTAGCTGTCCACTTTGTAGAATGCAGGACAGTTAACCTACTCAGGCTCAAGGAATTATCCTGGGGTAGATAGGACCCATTGCTTTCTTGATTTATTTCCCATTACTCCCCTTAATTCACTCACCAAATTAGTCCAACTTCTCCTCTCCATATAGGGCATTCTCTCATACTCCATGTCTGGAGTGCTATCTCCTGTCATCTTTTGGAATCCCTGCTTCACAGCCTCAAGTCACAGCTCAGTTGCCATCTCTTTCTACACAGAACATTTCTGATCTTCCAAATGATGAGGGACTCCCTAGAGTTTGGCCACCACCAAAATGGGCAGCAAATTTGGGCAGCAAAGTGGCACAAAGGATAGAGTGCTTTTTCTTCACCATACTTCCTTAACTTTTTGAAATATTAGTGTTCCATCACTAAGAAAGTAGATTTTAAAAGTCACTACCAGGGCAAATTCATCACCAATTCAAATCCTTGGTCAAAGTCAAGTCATGGTCAGGAAGACCTGAGTTCAAATATGGCCTCAGACACTTATAAGTTGTGTGACCCATGGCAAGTCACTTAATCAGTTTCCTCATCTGTCAATTGAGCTGGAGAAGGAAATGGCAAACCACTCCAGTATCTTTGCCAAGAAAAGCCCAAATGGGGTCACAAAGAATCAGACAATTGAAGGAGCTGAAAAACACAAATAAAAAGGATCAGCAGGGAGTTTCCTCAGTCTTCTTCCTTTGAGGGGGCTGAACAGTCTGCATGGTGCTCCTTACAGGGCTGGCATAGGTCCATTTATGGGGGTGGAAGGGGAGGAGGAGATCCAGGGAAGTCTAGAACATTTGGATCCCTCTTAACCCTTACCGTGATGAAGGCTGTTAAGAGGAATGTGCTCATCGCCATGACGGAGATACTGTCCAGGAACCAGGTGCACCAGATGACCATATTGGAAACACCCCGGTTTTTCAAGGTCTCCTTTAGCCTCATCTCCTTCTCCAGCACAATGCTCTTCACAGTCATAGAGACCGAGTAGATCCACGCCAACACCATGAAGACTGGGAAGCAGCGGTTCAGAGTGATCATAAAGCTGCCAATGCCAGCAGAAAGAAGAGCCCATCACAGATCAAGACCAAGGGGTTGGGGAGAGAGAACACAAGAGAAATACCACTGAGAACTCAGCAAGCTTCATGGACTTAAAAGGAAACAAAATCTTATTTAACCCTTTTGCGTTCTGGATTTGCTTACACATAGCCTCGAACTAATTTTTAATTTAACATTATAGAAATGTTAAAAGAATCTTGTAACTAAAAAGAAGCAATTATTGAAGTGAAATGGTGCTTCTATATATAGAGTCATCCATTGGCTCCTTCTCAGAGATGTTGCCATTTCTTTGGAATGGGATGGTCCCCTGACTTTAGGGCATACATAGTTTGTCTTTTTCATTCAGTTCAACAATCATTTATTAAACTCTTGTTTTAGGATAAAAGTTTTTATATGGGAGAGTGTGTGTGTGTGTGTATGATGGGCCCCTTTGGCAATCTGGTGAAGCGTATGGATCTTTGTTCACAATAATGAAGTTTTTAAATGTATAAAATAAAATCCATTACAAAGGAAACCAACTATATTAAAATAAAACTATTATTTTTTTAAGAGATAATAGAGGGGGCAGCTGGGTAGCTCAGTAGATTGAGAGCCAGACTTAGAAACAGGAGGTCCTGGGTTCAAATCTGACCTCAGACCCTTCCTGTGTGACCCTGGGCAAGCCTCTTAACCCCCATTGCCTAGCTCTTACTACTCTTCTGCCTTGGATGATTCCAAGATGGAAGGTTAGGGTTTTTATTAAAAAAAAAAAAGATAATAGAGCCTAGATTAAGAACCTCTGTGCTGGAGGAAACATGTCCCAATGGGGGGAAATTATTGGATTTGGAGTGAGAAGACTTGGCTGGGCTACTTATTGCCTTTGTGAGCTTGAGAAAATTATTTAACCTCTCTGTGACTCAGTTTCCTCATCTGTAAAATGAGGGATTGGGAATGGATGATCTCTAGGGTACCTTTTATTTCTAAATCTCTACGAGTATGTTCAAGGCATTATGTTAGACACTGAAGATACAAAGACAAAAATGAAAAACAATTTATGGTTGTGCTTACATTCTACAATCACAAATATAGCATACTGTGTCCGCTTCGGCTAGTGGTCAGGGTGAAGAACAATTTCCTGGTAAGACTCCCAAAAAGAAATCTGAATATCTGCTTTTGATTTTGTCTTTGTATTCCCAGTGCCTGGCATAGTGCCTTGCACATAGGAGGTGTCTTTAAAATATTTTCTCAATTGAATTGGGATCACTTAAGAAGCCCTATGTGTAGTCTGGTGCCAGAACCTAAGTGGGCAATCATACAAGCAAAAACTATGTTGATGATGAATGAAAGCAACAATCCCTGCAATCTTCTACTAAAAGGAACCAAGGACATGTGAAGATTGGATTTAGCTCTCGATTGTAACAATGAAGGTACTTAGCTCTTCTTTTATTGCAAAGGTTGAATTGTAATCCACATTCTATTTTTAGATTTTAATCCTCAAAAATGTTAATTCAGTATTTAAAGTAGATCTACCCATTTTACTATCAAAAAAGGTGTTAACTAACTAGAAAAGGTGTGAACACCCATTTCATACATTGAGTGGGGTATCCTGGAGAGGAGCTCTGCTATGATTGGTAGATGTAAAATTTAGGGGAGATGACACAAGAGAAAAAGATCTTTCAAGGAAACAGAGGCACATGTAGAAGGAATCAAGAGTGAACAATCACTTAGAGGAGAGACTGGAGGAGTCACTGGGAACTGAAGTGAAGAGAGACACTTGAGGTTCCTTTTAGATGGTCACCTTGGTGAGTGAAAGGCTAACTTGGTTTCCTTGCCTTTCTGGAGGTGTGAACTGAGACTCCTTTCCTCTGGCTGGGGCTTAGAATTTCTACCTGGCTCTGAGAAAGCCAGAGCTCTCTCTCCCTTTCTCTCTCCCATTTTCTCTCTTCCTTAATATCTTCCCTCTATTGTAAAATAAGCTACCATAAATTCCATTCTACTTTATTAATTCATTTAGGATTTAGAAATTAAATCCCTGGCAACCACCAATTAAATATTCAGGATCCAACCAATAAGTTTTTTTTTTTAAACCCTTACTTTCCATCTTATACATCCAATACACAGTATTGACTCCAAGGCAGAAGAGTGGTAAGGACTAGGCAATGGGAGTCAAGCGACTTGCCCAGGGTCACACAGCTAGGAAGTGGCTGAGGCCAAATTTGAACCTAGGACCTCCAATCTCTAGGTGTAGTTCTCAATCCACTGAGCTACCCAGCTGCCCCTTAACCAATAAGTTTAACAGACATCTGAGTTCAAATCCTGTCTCGGAAACTTGCAAGCTTTATAACCCTGAACACATTACTTAACTCTGGTCAGCTTCAGTTTCCTTATTATGTAAAACAAGGTTCTGTAAAGTGTTTCCCATTTCTAAGTCCATGATCCTATGAATCAACCTTATCTTCCCCATAGACTCACACAGAAATCCTGTGGTGGTCAAATCCTACTTCTTTGGAGGAATGGCTGCTAAATCCCTAACTGGAGCAGACTTCTTAGAGAGAGTAACTGGCTCTGAGTTCAAGGTTGCTTCCACTTATAACTACATATTTTATTGGGCATCTCCAATGGATAAGGATATTTTTGTTGTCCAGAATACATCTAGTATTTAGTGTTCCAGTCTAAATGTAATGTAGGTCTTCCATGGGTGAAAACAGAATGAGTATTCCATTTGTTGGTAGAACCTTTGATGTTATTAATCATTAAAAACAATTATTGGGACAGTTGGGTAGCTCAGTAGACTAAGAACCAGGCCCAGAGATGGGAGGTTCTGGGTTCAAATCTGGTCTCAGACACTTCCTAGTCATGTGACCCTAGGCAAGTCACTTAATTCCTATTGCCTAGCCCTTACCACTCTTCTTTCTTGGAACCAATACCCAGTATTGATTCCAAGACAGAAGGTAAGGGTTAAAAAAAAAGGGGAGAGTTTCATCACCATGGGAAGATCTTATCTTCCCCAAAGCTCACAAAGTCTGTATTGCTCTGATCTGGCCACCAGAGGCCTCTCACAATGATTATTAATACTTATTTCCCCTTCTTGTAACTCCCCCAGACTGCCTCCACCTATCATGGTTCTGAAATGTCTCATTGGGTCTCCCTCCCTTGAACCCCTTCCTATCTCCTCCCTAACTCCAAACCCAAAGAAGATTTCAGAAAGGACAGATGGGACCAGAGATATTTAGTATTGGGGAGTGGAAGTTCTCTGTAAGAAGAATCACTGGGCTACAAAAAAGATGGAAATCCATAGATCAGCCTGGTTTTGGCTCTCTTCTATCTAGCCCTGCTCTCTTCCCCAAATCATGCTGTAACAAATATACAAGAATATTTTGAGGAACTTGAATAGGATTGCTGTTTAAGAGCTGGAGGGGACCTTAGAGTCCACCTAGTATACACAAGAGGAAATGGAGACCAGAAATGCTAAGTGACTTTCAAAGGGAGTACAGGATCATAGATCTAGAGCTTGACTTCTAGTCCAACATCCTTCATTTCACCCATGAGCAAACCAAAATCTAAGGAGCTTGTGTCTTTCCCAAGATCATTCAGCTAGGAAGTAGAAGAAATGGAGTCTGAATTCAGGTCTTTTGCCTCTCCAATCAGTGCTCTTTTTATGGTACCACTGAAATATCTATGCTTGTCTTTTAGGTACTGTAGCCCTGGCCAAACTTATCTAACTCTGTTGGCTCCATCTACCTTTGGTAAATGAGGTTTCCATGGCTCTAAGGAATGCACTCTTGTGCCCAGAAACAAAGCCATAGGACCAGTTTTTTAGGTGGCTGTTGGCCATCAAGGATATGGTCCTAATAATGGGCATGTGTTAGCAGAAGAAGGAGAGCCCAAGGAACTACATTCATATTCTTTTTTCCCTTGGAGCAGACCTATGATTTCATTGGCACCAGACAATTCTCAATGTGGAAACTCCCAGTCCATGCTGATCAGAACCTACTGGGCCAGGGTAGACAGAGAGCCTCACAGTGTTGCCAGAGAGGTTACCGGTGTTGCCCAGGGCCATGTAACTAGGAGATGTCAGGGCCCATCTTCCTGACTTCAGGACAGTTTCTCCTTCCATTATGGCCCTTTGCCTTTCTCACATTCCTTTCCCTTTCCATCAAGCATCAATCATGGGAATGCTAATTAGTGAAGGGACTTCCTTATTCAATATCTCCTAGAAACCAGAATAAATTTCAATGCAGAGCTTTGATTTGGTGGGAAAAGGGATTCTGGCTGGTATCCTTAAAAAAAAAATACTAAATGTACCATAGTCTGAAATTTATGTGCCTTGGTCCTTATCCTCCAACATTACCCTCTGTGACTTCCCAAACATGTACTTCACAAACCTAAGCTCTATTATTCCAGTTTCCAGGATGCTTTCCTTTTTCCTTTTTCCAGCTTCCCTTCTAAGAACTGTTCTGGTTTTAGAATTCCATGATTCCAAGGGCAGCTGGGTGGCTCAGTGGATTAAGAGCCAGGTCTACAGATGGGAGGTCCTGAGTTCAAGTCTGACCTCTGACACTTCCTAGTTGTATGACCCTGGGCAAGTCACTTAACCCCCATTGCCTAGCCTTTACCACTCTTCTGCCTTGGAACCAAGATGTAGTGTTGATTCTAAGATTAAAAAAAAAAAAAAGAATTCTATGATTTCATGATTCTCTAGCAAATGGACCAAAATGCTTTTACTTTTTCTTCCATTTCACTTTCTTTGATGTTCTTCCCATCAGAGCAGGGAACAATGGCTCCATGGAACACCATTCATTTCCCCAGCTTGGCCACCTGGCCATCTCTCTCCGGTCCTTCCCCTCTCCCCTCAGGAATTCACTCTCTGGTCTCAGATTGAGATCAAAGCCTGAAAGGGTTTGAGCCTTCCTGACACCAGCACCACCTCCCAGCTGCCCCAACTCGCTTATCAAGGAAGAAGATCAAGGCACTGTTCTGACTCACACATCATCTACAAAGCAGGGGTATGGCATTTGCTGCAGATAGACTCCAGTAGGCACTTCTGCCTTGGTCTGGCTCCTTATAATCCCTTGTTCAATCATGTCCTGGAGATAGGCAAATCCACCCCATATATAACGTAAATCTTCCACTGGGTCAGCTCTTGGACCAGGATCCCAGTACCTGAGAAAAACAAAGGTGGAAAAGACCCAGTCTTAGTGGAATGGGTTGAGCACATCATTGCCATGTCTAATCTCCTGAAGCTCTTGCAAAAGCAATGAGAAATTCATTCTTGAACTCTTTCCCGAAGACTTCCAAATTCTGTTCTTAAAGGAGTAGGGCTTAGATCTCACATAATTCCATCATGAATTTGGGAAGAATGTAATTGTACTTTGGGGACCTATTTAGCAAGGATTCATTACTATAAATATCATTATCCCATAGTCCTTTTTGCACCAGGGAACTGGGAGTCACTATCTGTAATCCTTCTGTAAGATGGAGGACCACTATGACTTCCCATCTGCTCTGCCACTGTCTTCTAAGGTCCCTTGGGACTTTTGTCCTCCAAATCCCCCAAACTATTATCTCATCTGATGATTCCACCTCCCTCCCACCAAGAACTCCTAGGCCTTGCCGTCTGTCCTACCACTACACCCTCAGAGCTTCCACTTTTTCTCCTGTAAATATTGCCTCTCCCATTTATAGTGAAAGTTCATGTGAAAGACCTTACCTGGCTTTTTCAACATTTTTCTCCAGGGCTTAGCACACTGTTGGCACATAGTAAATCTTAATAAAAGCTTTTTTATTCATACATTCAGGAGCATCATTATCCTCATTTTAAGAATGATTCCACTGAGAACATATAATAACTGGTACAAATACTAAAGATGAAGACATTTGGTCTCTATTAATTCTGGATACCAACTCACATGAAAATGAGCCTTTTGGGTAGCTCAGTGGATTGAGAGCCAGGCCTAGAGATGGGAGGTCCTAGGCTCAAATCTTCCTAGCTGTGTGACCCTGGGCAAGTCACTTGACCCCCATTGCCTAGCCCTTATCACTCTTCTGCCTTGGAGCCAATATACAGTATTGACTCCAAGATGGAAGGTAAGGGTTTAAAGAAAAATGAGCCTTTTGGTTATAGCAAACCCTGAGTATTTCTCTGCTTGATAAATCCTCTGCAGGTGACCTCAGTGGAGTGCCCAATGAAAGTCATGGTGCAGCTAACTTGGATATGGAATAGCCATGACCTCTTCTAGCTGGCACTGGCACTAGACATGGGAGAATCCATTTAGGGGCATATGAAGCTGTCACCTGTCTTTGATTTTATTGGTTTTTTCCACGGCATCAATGTCCATGCGGATCTTATACTTCACGTGACGTGGCAGCTCGCTGTTCCAGGAGTACATGTCAAAGAATACCACTCCAGCCCAGAATCGATTCTGCTCCAACAGGGAGAGGGCTCGGTGGGTGAGTTGGATTTCATCATCATAGATTTCGAATTTGTCCAGGGTCAAGCACTGCAGACAATAACAAGGTTAAGAGAGTTGAAGGAACCTCATGGGGCAAGGACTCATCTCCTTCCTCCCCCCCCCCCAATAGTTGAAAGGATGTGCCACTGCCTTGGGGGAACCAACCAGACTGAGGAGAGCTACAAAGCTAATTTTGCTTAGCTCTAGGGTCCGGTGTCCTGTTGGAGCTGCAGAAGTCATCTGGAAAAGGGTGGGAAAGGTGTTTGGAAATGCTGAATTGCTCTCCCTGGCCCCAGCAGATTTAGGGAGGGCTGCGTTTATCCAGCTGTTCATAACTGTACAAATAAGCAGTTGCTGTGAGTGACAAAGATGCTAAGGTCTCTCACTACCCAGCATGGAGAAGAGAGGGACTGGGGTCATGTTGGATATAAGGCTTTGAAGATTAGAAAAAAGTCTGACTTGGACCCCAGTTAGATTTTTTTTTAAAGATTCCTAGAGGTGGATCATTTTTATCTCACCACAAACATACAGAAGATGACCAGCTGGGGTAGGAGCTGGGAGGAGGAGGAGGAAAAAACAACATGAGAGCTGAACGATAGTTCCAGAAATGAATCCCCATCCCAATTCTGGGCAGATTTTGTAGGCAAAGGAAGAAACCTGCAATTGCCCAGGAAGCTGAGTTTTTCCTTTTGGCTGCATCCTTCACAATCCTTCTTACTAGCAAAATGGATCATGTTTTCTAAAAAATGAAATGTTGGGTTTTATCTATTTTAATAGAACACTGGAATATCACATTTTCCTTATGTTTGTTTAGTTACTTAACTCCTTATCACTGTGATGCTGAATGGATATTGGGGTCCAGGTTTCCGTCTTAGAACATAAACTCCCCAGGGGCAAAGGCTTTATCTCCCTTGATTAGGTTACATTGTTCTGAAGGTATCATGGGTAGTCAGTTGTTGTTCAGTTATTTTTCAGCCCTGTCCAATTCTTTATGACCTCATTTGGGTTTCTCTTGGCAAAGAGTGGTTTGCCATTTCCTTCTCCAACTCATTTTACAGAGGAAGAAACTAAGGTAAATAAGGTTAAATGACTTGCCTGGGGTCCCCCTAGCTAGTACGTGTCTATGGTCAGATTTGAACTTGGGAAGATGATCTTCCTGTCTCCAAGGCTAGCGCTCTAACCACTGCACTTTGACTAGATTATACACTAAGGGACGTATTCTTACAAAAGGAGTTTGGAAAGATAAGTTGGGTCCAGATTGTTAGATGACTGAATGCTAAGCTAAGGAGTTCTCATCCTATTCTGCAGACAATGAAGAACCAGTGGAAGTGTTCTAGATATAGGGAGGTGTAGGCTAAAATTAAAATGATGCTGGCAGTAACAGCACTTTGAAGGGTAGACTATATAGGGTACTAGGCATGGATGGATGATGAGGCATTTTCACTCTCTCAATTCTATTCAATCCAATAAGCATTCATTAAGTGTTTCATGTACTACGCAATGTGCTAAGTTCTGGGGATACAATCATGGAAAGAGTCCCTGTCCTCAAGGAGCTTATAATCTACATCAGGGCAGCTTCGCCCTCTTCTTCTCTGACTGCTTGCTTCCCTGGTTTCATTCAAGTTTCAGCTAAAATCCTCTCCTGATCAGCCACAATGCTAACGTCTTCCCTCTATTGATTACCCCCAATTCACCTTCTAAGTTTCTTGTACCTAGTCCTTCCCATTAAACTGTGAGTGCCTTGAGAGTAGGTTCTGTCTTTTATCTTTCCTTGTATTCTTAGCACACTTCCTGGCACATAGAAGATGCTTAATAAATGCTTGTTGACTAGCTGACTAATAACAGTAGAAAACTATCTCAGAAAAACAATACTATATGTTGGTTCCAAAACAGAAGAGTAATAAGGGCTAAACAATGGTGGTTAGGTGACTTGTCCAGGGTCACAAAGCTAGGAAGTGTCAAAGTCTAGATTTGAACCCAGGCCTGGCTCTCAATCTACTGAGCCATCTAACTGGCTCCCACATAGCAGACTCTAAATGCTTGTTGACTGACTGATAGTAGCAGGAAATGTTATTTTTTAAAAGCCAATATACTTTTTTAAAGAGACTTCTTGACAGTATATTATATTAATAAGATATCAAGTCATAGGTTCAGTATTAAATCCATGGAATAAAGGCAAAATGAGGAACCAGGTCTTATTATTAAATAGTAGGTAAGCCTCTATCAAAGTGTTTATTGAATACCCCACTGTGTGGCTAGCATAGTGCTTACAGGATACCAAAAAAGGAAGACCTCTTAGAGGTCCCTGACCTCAATGAGTAATAATCTAATTGGGTTCACAGGATCACAGAAATTCAGTGTTAGAAAGAATCCTAGAAAGAAACCATTCTTCTGCCTTGGGACCAATATTTAATAATCAATTCTAAAACAGAAGGTAAGGGTTTTGGAAGGAAAGAAGGAAGGAAGGAAGGAAGGAAGGAAGGAAGGAAGGAAGGAAGGAAGGAAGGAAGGAAGGAAGGAAGATACTCCTAGAGAATCTAACCTCTTCATTTTACAAATAAGGAAACTGAGTCCCATGGATATAAAATGTCTTGGCCAAGGGAGCTAATATTAATACAGAGACATCTCATTCATCTTGCTGATCACATTGATTTTCATACTACAGGTCAAAAAAATGTTGAATTGTAGAGGGAAAGACCAAAGGCAGTGAGAAACCAGCTTGGGAGGTTATTATAACAACTCAGGTAAGATGTGTTGAAGTCCTGAATTAAAGTGGTGTCAGTGTCTTACCTGAAAGACACTATAAAAGTAGAACCAACAAGATTTGATACCTGAGGGGGGAGAAAATTGAAGAGTTTTCAAAGGCAACACTGACTCCAAGATTATTGGAATATGGTGGTGCTTTCAAGAGAAATAGGAGAGTTGGGGAAAGGTGGACCAGTGTTTTGGGAAGAAGAGAAAATTAAGTTTTGAACATGCTGAGTTTGTGATGTTGGTGGGACATTCAGGTGTCCCAACAGATAGTTGGAGATATAGGACTAGAGCTCAGGGGAGAAGTCTGGACTTGATAGCTGAAATATTTTGATAATATGGGAATTATATTCATGTAATCCTGAAATTAGATGAGAAAAGCTGAGAGTGTGATAGGAGAAAATATGGAGAGAAGACAAGCAAGCCAATTATAGAACCCATAAGGATATTCATGCTTAGGAACCAGGAAGAGATTGAGGAATTAGTAAAGAAGGCATAGAAGCAATGGGCAGACAATGGGGGAGAACCAGGAGAGAATAAGTGCCATGGAGGCCAGAGAGAGGGAATGGTCACCATTCCTAAATATTTTGGACAGGTCAAAGAGGGAAAAGATTAAAAGGATAAAAGCTACCTTACAGGGCAATTTAAAGATCTTCAAAAATCCTGGAAGGAAAAAACTAGAAAATAGGATAATTCTTAAAATTGAAAGAATAATATTGTTCTATAATAGGGCAGCTAGTAGGTTCAGTGAATGGAGGGTTGGCCCAAGAGTCAGGAAGAGCTTAAATTCAAACTCAGATACTTACTAGCTATATGACACTGGGCAGGTCATTTAACTCTGTTTGCCTCAGTTTCTTCATCTATAAAATGAGATGAAGAATGATATGGCAAACCACTCCAATATCTTTGCCAAGATAACTCCAAATGGGTTCACAGAGTCAGATATGACTAATTGACTAAACAACAATAACATATTACTTGACAATGTTAGATTCAATTCTTGAAATGCTCCTAACACGTATTAATTGCATTGACCTTAATTACAATAAACTAAATGCTCAGAAGAGATTAGCCTAACCAGCCACAAGGAAAAAACAAAGTAGATGAAAAAAAAATAATTTGGGGAGGAAGGGACTAGTTACTGGGGGGATTAAGAAGGACTTTTCCTAGCAGATGGGACCTGGATGATAGACTGACATGGATATAAGTACCCTGATCCATAGGGTCTGGGTACCTGAATCCATCATGAGACTACTAAATGAAATGATTATCATCTGTGGTATGAAGGGAGCAAAACCAAGAACATAGGAAAATGCAGCTGAGATCTGGGGACTTCCACCAGAGAGTGTGCCATTGGTGAATATAAGCACTGTAGCACTAGTCTAATCTCCCCGCCTTTCCCCTGCCCAGGACATCCTCCCTTGACTGACAGCTAGAGCATCTATCTTCTTTTATTGTTGTTGTTGTTGTTGTTGTTGTTGTTGTTGTCGGAGAGGCATTTTATTTAGACAACTGAAAAAAATTAGATGTTCAGAAGCAGTGAGCAATGAAAGAGAAATCAAACCAAATACTTTATCATGTATTCCCTTCTTTACAACTAAAGCAAAAGTCTGCTTTTAGAAAAAAAAAGTCAGTAAAATAGGCCATTACATTTTTTTTTGCTCCATAATAAAGTAAAATGGCTATAAGAAATCTAATTGAAATAGGAGAAATTGGATGTTGGCTTGCACATATTCATTTAAAAAGGCAGTAGGATAATGGACTAAATGAGCACAACTCTACCTGCCATCTTTTGATGTTCTCAGTTTTCACTTAGCAACAACACCAAGTTAGTTCCAACAATGGAGCTAACTATCCCATCCCCCATCATTTACTGCCCATGTTTGCCTTAAGTAGAGGGTAACTCTGTAAGGCTTCTAATTGTAAGAGCAGCTATCTTCTGAGGCAGGATGCAGACCAAGAAAAGGAGGCAGAATCCTCCGGGATTCAAGCTTCACATTTCATTAGACACCCTGCTTTTCAGAGGATTGTGCAACAGAAAACTGAACTGGAAGAGGTGTCAGACACACAGACCATGGGCCAAATATGGCCCACAACACTAGCCCAAATGCATTTAAAATACAATTAGGATCTACCAAACTAAATAAATAACAAATAATAAAACAAAGATAATATTAATATATAGTTTTCAAAGTCAGTATGCCACCCATAAAGATCTTTATAAGGCCTCCAGTAGCTTTGCCAAGAAAATCCTGAATAGGGACATGAAGAGTTGTGCATGACTTTAATGACTGGACAACAACAGCTAAGATCGTTATGCCCAATTTCATTATCCCATTCCTTTTTGAGTTTGACACCGCTGCCTGGGACCATCATTATGAGCTCTCAAGACATTCTTGAGCTACTAAATGGAAACCACTACAATTTTAATGAACCATTTTACCTGGCATGCACATATTTACTCAACCAGAAGCTAAAAAATGTTGATAGGAGGCCAGGTGTGAGAAAGAGTATTTCTCGGTGTATAGTTTCCTTTCCAGGAGCTATTCTGATCAATGTTGAGATTTTGAGAGTGAGCAAGTCAAGGAGGTAATAGCCTGATCAGGAATCAGGAAGTCTAGACTTCTTGTAGATAAACAAGTAGATATCCACAACCAGAGCATTTTAAATGTACTCTACTGAACGTGCTGAAGTCTGAGCTAAAGGCTTGATAGAGTCTCGAGGAAACTCTGCCAAGACTGGGGGAGAAAGGGGGCTCAATTTCTTGGTCACCCCTTTTCTGCCCAACATTCCAGCTGTGGAGAGCCCAAAGGAATGAAGGTCATCTGCAGAGACAAACTCAGTAGGATCTATAGACATTGATGGTCAATCCAGGCCCCTCTGCAGGCTCAGGATTGAAGCTGAAGGCCAGTGAGTTTAAAGATTCTGGGGTGCAGAATGGACAGTAGGTCATAAAAGAAGGACCACGACTATCCTACCCATGATCAGGCTGGCATTTGATGACCCAAAGATAATGGGTTGGAACAGGTTATAAGTCTAGTCAAGTGATTACTTTTAATCAACTATGTTGCCATGTCCTTCGGGCAGCTAGGTGGTACAGTGGATAGAGAACTGAGCTTGGAATCAGGAAGACTCATCTTTGTGAGTTCGAATCTAGCCTTGGACAATAGTCATGTGACCCTGGGAAGTCACTTAATCTTATTTGTCTCTGTTTTCTCCTCTATAAATGAACTGGAGAAGGAAATGGCAAACACTCCAATATCTGGAAATCCACAAATGAGGTCACAAAGAGTGTGAAATGATTGAACAACAACAACCATGTACTTTCCACATATCGTGAACATGTAGCTCTAATGTGAATGTTATGTACTTTAGACTTAAATGGGTATTTGGGAGAATTACCTGTAATTATGCCATATGCTTTTTTTCTAACTATGGTGAGATGTACCTGGGTACCCAGTTTGATTTACAAGGATTCCAAATATTTTCCGGGGGGGGAGAGGGGATGGAAGCCTATGAGATAGTTTCAAATTCACAAATTATGAGACAGGGAAAGCTAAATGAAAAAGGTCAGGACATCAGAATGTCTGGAGAATTATGCCAGGATGAGAGCTTGGTCAGGACCATGAACTTGGAAAATGTGGAAGGGCAAATAGGCTTAGTATCAAGGGAGGTCTAGGTACTTCTTAGCAATCCATAAGGGGGAAAAAATCATACTTGGAGATGGTAGTAAGAAAAGCAGGGCTACTAGAGAGATCATCGCAATTTCTGAAAAATCCAAATTGTGGCAACTCCAAGGGCAATTTAGTCCAGCAGAAAGAGAGATGACTCTGGAATCAAAGGATCTAGGTTCAGAGCTCATCTTTGTGAGGATGGGCAAGACACTTCTCTGGACCTGTTTCCTAAATCTGTAAAATGAAGAGGATGGACATAATGTCCCTTTCTTTATAGATCTATGATCCTCCTGGAAAACATGGGAGTAAGGAGGCTATGTGTAAGTCACCAATGATGACATGTGTTTGGAGAAATAGCATTTAAAGGCAATGGGGCAGCTAGGTGGCACAGTAGATAGAAGTTTTTTTCTGACTATGGTGAGATGTACCTGGGTACCCAGTTTGATTTACAAGGATTCCAAATATTTTCTGGGGGGGAGAGGGGATGGAAACCTATGAGATAGTTTCAAATTCACAAGTTATGAGACAGGGAAAGCTAAATGAAAAAGGCCAGGACATCAGAATGCCTGGAAATGTCAGGAAAACCCGAGTTCAAATCTGACCTCAGACACTTTCTAGCTTTGTGATTCTGGGCAAGTCACTTAAACCTGGTGTCCTCAGTTTCCTCATCTGTTAAATGAGCTGGAGAAGGAAACAGCAAACCATTCCAGGATCCTCACCCCCCCCCCAAAAAAAAACCAACAAAAAAACCAAATGGGGTCACTAAGCATCAGACAGAATTGAAACAACTGAACCATGCCATATCTCTTCTGCCCGTCATCCTCCCTATAGCTCCATCCATCCCCTCTCGTTTTCCTTTCTAAAGTAAATCTTAATTTTATTCTTATAGGATAGCTTCTGATATTTGAAACTGGTAGGCCTGTGCCCATTGAGCTTTTTCTTCTCCAGGCTGAAATATTCTTGTTGTAGCTTTACTTTCACACCCCCTTCTCCTCCTGGTCATCCCTCCCTCAATACCCTCCTTCGTTAACACGCCTCTTAAAATAACGTGCCGGCTTGAACTCCATACGCGCTTCCAGAGGTGATCTGGCCACTGCGGGATTACAATGGGACTGCTATCCAGAACGAAGGTCTCCAAAGACCTAGAGGAAGGCTTTCAACACATCCGCCAAGCAGGAGGTACAGGAAGACACCGACAAGGACTGGACTGGGGGGAAGACGGCAGGGAGGGTGGGAAGGGACCCTAGAACCCCATTAAGGAAATCGGGGTGCAGCTGAATGGTGAAAGGCTCTGGAAACAGCCTTTCCCTCCCATCGCCCTCTTCCCCAGTCACCCCACCCCCCAGCCCGGTCTGTCCGGTGTCTGACCGCAGCTAGGGCTGCTCCAGCTCCACCCCCACACCCCCTGCCCCGGGCTCCTGGCCCATTCCGGAGCTCCCTAGCCTGGGAGACAGCCACATGCCATTTTCTCAGTCTGAGAGATAAAAAGAAAGAAAACAAAGGAAGCTTTGTTAACTGGCCAAATGATAAGGAAAAGAGAACCCAGGTATATGAGAAAATTGAAGGGCTGGAGGCTGAAATGACACTAGACTTAAGAACATGATCATTATCAAAGGAAACTGAATTGTTTCCTTTAAAAAAAAAATCCTAATATTCTTATGTACTATATAATCTGGAGAGACGCTGATTTTTTATCTTTAATTTCCATCTTAGAATCCATACTGTGTATTGGTTCCGAGGCCGAAGAGGGGTAAAGGCTGGGCCAAGAAGGGGGTTAAGTGACCTGCCCAGGGTCACACAACTAGAAAGTGTCTGAGCCGATGCTGTGGGGGTTTTTTTAAGTTTTTTTTGGAAATAGAGGCTAGACTACATAGGATGGGAAATTGCATAGGAAATTATGTTTTATATATAATTATTATATAAGTATGCTATAGGAAATATTCCATAGAAAATTCTATCGGCTCATTAGAAGAGGATCTGGGCTAGTTGGGCTGACCCATTTGACATTTTGCAAATGCCCGTCTGGCAGCTAGTCAGTCAACAAGCGCTTGGGAATTACCTTCTATGTGGCAGACACTGTGCTAAGCACTAGATTTACAAAAAAACTCATGATCCAATGTCAGCAATTTATTATATTATATATATATAACATATATATTTGTGTATGTATTATATATTCATATGTAACATTATATTTTCAGAATAGTCAAAGTCTAATAGATCAATGAACCTGATATTTAGAAGTTTTATTTATTAATTATAATTAATTATATATTTATTTATTATATTATAGTTTATTTATTTATTCATTTTAAACCCTTACCTTCCACCTTAGAAGAGTGGTAAGGGCTAGGCAATGGGGATGAAATGACTCGCTCAGGGTCACACAGCTAAGAAGTGTCTAAGGTCAGATTTGAACCCAGGACCTCCCGTCTCTAGGCCTGGCTCTCAAACTTCTGAGCCATCCAGCTGCCCCCAATGTTTGGGATTAAAAAAAAAAAGTCTATAGAAATTCTGACTGAGTATTAGTGAGAAGGATAATTTATAAATGCTTTGAACACTGGGTTCAAATCCTGCCTCTATCATTTACTAACTATGTGGCCTTGAATAAGTTATTTAATTTGACTTAGTCACAATTTTGTCATTAAAAAAAAAAGTCTAGCTGAGGTTCCTTTCATATCTAGATCTTTGATGCTTCCTAGAATTATAGCACAACTACTGTTGACTTGTTTTGGGAAATATTTGGCCTCCTTCTTAGGCAGAAGGTAGACAACTAGGATAATTCACTTTTTTGAGTCAAAGGCATATCCTTTTCTATGTCTCCCATGGGATGTCATTTAAAAACTCTGCATCTCAGTTTCTTTATTTCTAAAATAAAGGTTTGTGGCTACAGTGATCTCTAAGATCCCTCCAAGCTCTAAATTACATGTTCCTTCAAGTATATTTATTGAAAGTACTTCAACTTCTTCCCAGAAAGATGAAAAAACTCCATCCATCTCCCCTGGTGCCATATTGGATTTTGATATTTCCTCTCCTTAGCTACAAAACATCCTGATGTATCAGTTGTTCAGTTGTTCATTCATGTCCAACTCTTTGTGACCCCATAGACAGTATGGTCCATGGGGCTTTCTTGACAAAGAGATACTAGAGTGGTTTGCCATTTCCTTCTATGGCAAATGTATCAAGAAGGGCTGGTACTAGCATACTACCATTTCAGATAGTTGCCATCTATGTAAAATAATCATTTTTCTTCTTCCTCCATTCAAGTCACAATTTCAAAATACACTCTGTCCTCATCCACTTCTCCGGGTTTGAGCAGCACAATGGGTAGGGACTACAGTTATATGTACCTCAAGGGATGGACTGAGACTTTAATCAGTAATACTTTTGCTGGGGCAAAAACTGTTGAATTGTTGTCTGACAGCAATCCAAGAAGACCTTCCAAACCTAGAAGCATGGAAGTAGAAGAGGGGGTGGTTTCTCTTGCCCTTACCCCCATGGAGGCCAAAGGGAAAAGTCCAAAGATTGATAGAGGACCAGGAGAGGTAGGGACAGAAATCACTTAAAAGGAGAAGAAAGCAAATCCCTTGGAAATGGGATCCTTGGGCAAAGTCTCATTCACCTCATGTTAGCTTCTTGGCATGAGCCACAATTACTCTCAATATGTGTTCAGGAAGCATTCCATGAGCCCTAGTCAGAGCACTTCTTGTAACCCTAATCAGGAATTAGCATGAGTGTAGAACAGCTTGTCCGGAAGCTGTCCCAGGCAGTGATCAGGCTTACCTTGAGGACCCAATGTTTTTTCAGGATATCCTCTGAGAAAGAAAACCAGGAAACCACCTCTGGTTCCTAATAGTAACTGCCCTATGTGAAGTCGATGCTTTATGGGTCAGCTAGATGGCATAGTGCATAAAGAGTTGGTTCTAGAGTTCTGATCCTGAAAGACCTGAATTTACAATCCTGGGTCAGACACTTATTGACCCTGGTGAAGGCGGTTTCAGTCTCAGTTTCCCAGGATGCAAAATGGGAATAATAATGGCATCTACTTCCCAGAGTTGTTAAAAGGCTCAATTGAAATAACATATGTAAAATCTTTCGCAAAACTTCAAGTGATAAATACTAGCTCTTACCAGAAGTCTTTATGGTCTCTTAGAAACTTAATCTAATGGTCTTTTGAAAATGTGTATATGTGTTTAAGGGAAAGTTAATAGTTAAACCCTTAGTTAAATTTCTTGTTAAAAAAAATCATTTACTGTGTGACCCTAGGCAAGTCACTTGATCCCCATTGCCTAGCCCTTACCACTCTTCTGCCTTGGAGCCAATACATAGTATTGACTCCAAGATGGAAGGTAAGGGTTTAAAAAAAAATCATTTAGTCTGGTCTTCTTCATTCAAGAAGATAATAGTACTGATGATGCCAGGTTCAGAGATCTCCCTGCTTAGGCTACTTAGAATTCCCAGAGAATAATCCACCTGGATGCAGAAAAGAACAGATATAGGACCAAATAGTGTGAAGAACTCAACATAAAATTGTTACCTCTACTGGAAAAGCCACAAGTACAGAAGTCACCCAGGATGGGCAGAAATGACTGGGTTGCAATCTCCATCAATGGAAGGAACATTCACATCCATGCCATCATAGATTTATTTGAGTATAGGTCTTCAGAAGCGTGCCATAAGAATAGTATCTTTGTCAAAGTTTGTAATGAGCTCAGAAGCTCAGCATGAAAACTAAGGATAACATAAATGCTTTTTTAGCTATATTAAGAAAAAAAGGAAGATCAAGGAAGGGACGGGGCCACTTTTCAAGGAAGATGGGATGACAAATGACAGAAAGAAGGCAGAGTTGTTCAGTATTTAATGTGCTTCTGTTTTCTTTGCTAAGGAGACTGATCTTACAAAAATGGCAAATAGGGATTAATACTCAAAGTAAGTATTGAGGATGGTAAGAAATCACCCAGCTGCCTTTGTTGAATTAAGACACCAGGGCCAGATAAACTACCTCCCCAGGTAATGAAAAACTGGCAGAGCTGATCCCAGAGTCATTGTTAGTGATGACTGAAAGAACAAAGAGAAAAGAGAGCGGTATCGTAGGACTGAAGAAAGTAACTGTTTTCCAGATTTTCAAACAAGGGAAGAGAAAAGGGTCTTATAATGTTGAACTAGAGACCTAGACTTTGATTCCTGGCAAAATTCTACAACATATTATGAAAAGGACTGATGATTTCTTGAAAAGGAAGCAGTAAACACCACATTCTCCTCCACTCACCCTATATTCCAGTCAGATTTACCAATTTACTGGTCTCTAAACAGCTAATCTTTTGCCTCCATTCATTGGCACAAGTTGTCCCCCATGCTCCATTGAACTTCCTTCTCATCTCCACTTCTTAGAAACCTTTGCCTCATTCAAGATTCCAATCAAGTACCTCCTCCCTGGACCCCCTGGTGGTTAATGTTCTCCTCTTCCTTGAATTATCTTGGATTTACTTGGCTGGTAACATATCAGTCTCTTCCACTTCTGGTCTGTTAGCCTCCTCTCCTCCCACCCCCAAACCTACCCCAGGGAGATGTAAATACCTGAAGGGCAAAGACTATTTCTCAGTGTGATGTTGTATCTCCAGGACCAAACACAGTGCCTAGTACATAGATGACATTTAACAAATCTTTGTTGAATTTGACTTGTTTCAATTAAAAACAATCAACATAGCTTCATCAAGAATAGGCCATATCAGACTAACTTCAACTAATCTCATCACTAGACTGCCAGATAAGGTAAATTCTATGCGTATGCATATATTATATATTAATTAATTGTGTATATATAATTAATATATAATTTTATATTATATAGATAATCATATCTATATTATACATATATGTGTGTGTGTTGTGTACCCACATATATTTTATATATATGGAGATATAATTTTCCTGATCTAGCACTCTAGTAACCCTCTAAAGAAAAAAGAAAATGAGATTAGTTAACATTACTCTGAACATAGATGTATACCTAAATGTTTTATGCATATACACACCAAGGTTACATGAATGTGTATAAGACATAAGTATGTATATATATATACATATATATATGTGTGTGTGTATGTATGTATTTCACCTAGATTTTAGAAAAGTATATGAAGAAGTCTCTCATGCCCTTCTTGGTAAAAAGATGGAGAAATATGGGCTGGATCACAATATAATTAGATGAAGTGAGTGCTAATTAATTGGCCAGACCCAAAGAGTAGCCATTAATGGTTCAATGATAATTTGGTACTCCAACAGAGTAAGTATCCCAGGGATCTGTGCTGTTTAACATTTTTCTCAGTGAGCATAGATAGCAAAATCATCAAATTTCAAGATGGCACAAAGGTAGAAGGGAGAACTAACATACTAGACAGGGTCAGAATTGGACCAATTTGAATAAGATGAAATATAATAGGAATGAATGTGAAATCTTAAACTTGAGTTTAAAAAAAAACAACAAGTATGAGAGGAATGACTAGAAAGAAATTTGTTGTTGTTTTTTTAATCTGGAGATTTTAGTGGGCTAGAAACTCAACATGAGGCAATAGTACAAAATGGCAGCCAAGGAAGCTAATGGAATTTTAGATAATACTAAAAGAGACATAGTATCCAGGACC
Organism: Monodelphis domestica; assembly: GCF_027887165.1. Classification (NCBI taxonomy): domain Eukaryota; kingdom Metazoa; phylum Chordata; class Mammalia; order Didelphimorphia; family Didelphidae; genus Monodelphis; species Monodelphis domestica. Next base: position 458,901,836 of record NC_077228.1, read on the forward strand.
AATGAGTCAACAAGAATTTATTAAGCACCTTTTATGTGCTAGAAACTGTGCTAAATGCTGGGGATACAAAGAAAAGAAAAGAAAAGAAAAGAAAAGAAAAGAAAAGAAAAGAAAAGAAAAGAAAAGAAAAGAAAAGAAAAGAAAAGAAAAGAAAAGAAAAGAAAAGAAAAGAAAAGAAAAGAAAAGAAAAGAAAAGAAAAGAAAAGAAAGGAAAGGAAAGGAAAGGAAAGGAAAGGAAAGGAAAGGAAAGGAAAGGAAAGGAAAGGAAAGGAAAGGAAAGGAAAGGAAAGGAAAGGAAAGGAAAGGAAAAGAAAAGAAAAGAAAAGAAAAGAAAAGAAAAGAAAAGAAAAGAAAAGAAAAGAAACAAACAAACAAAAAACCAGTCCCTGCTCTCCAGAAACTCACAGTTTCATGGCAAAGATACCAGGACAACAATTATGTACAAAGATGATGTATCATGGTAAATTGGAGATACGCCTGTGTACTCTGCCCTAGTCAGAGCAAATCTGGAATACTGTATTCATGTTTTCAGTGACATATTTTAGGGGAGGACACTGATAACCCAAAGAGTCAGAGGAGGACAAATATGTAGCTGATAAGCATCAAGACCGTGCCATATGTCCATCAACTGCAAGAACTGGGCATATTTAATCTGAAGAAGAGAATACCTATGGGAACATGCTATGCTTGTTGAATCCAATTTTATTCATAAATAAACATTTCTCCCACTAGGCACTGTGATCAGACACCCAAAGTGCCTCATCATGAAGTACAAATTGTGTCAGAACACTCAAGATATGGGTTCTGTCCCTTTTCAAAAGAAGAAAAGGGGAGAACAAAAAGGTCAAAGGAAAAAGCAAAGATTCTGATGGGAGAAATGTTTGGTCAAAGGAAGGGCTTGTGCAGATCATGCTAAAAGCTACTGTCACAGAATAATAGCCGTTTGTCACCAGGACACCCTTATATCCATCAGTGGCTCAATCAACAAGCAGGTATTACAAGTCTATTATGAGCCCAGCTGGGCACTATTAACAATACAAAAGAAGTACTTGATGGTGTTCCTGTCTGTAAATCTAGTTGCAGTACACAGTTGGTGACAGATATAGTAAATAAATGCAATGGGAATGATGTGATAATGTAGGAGGGGCATCGGTTTCCCTCAGAAAATGTGATTTTGTAATAATATTCATATAAGATTGTAAATGTAGAGCTGGAAGCCTTAGAAGTTAGTCAAGAGGGACCCAATCCAATCCAACAAGCATTTATTAGGACTTGCTATAGGGCTAGGCAGAGACAAAGACAAAAATGAAAACGATAATAAGCAATTTGGGAGAGTCGGTGCCAGCAATTAGGGAAAAACGTAGCTGATAAATTGCCCAACTCAGAGCCAGAATACTTGACTTCAAAAACTGCTTTAGATATGGATTAGCTGTGTGACCCTAGACAAATCACTTAACTTTTTAGGCTCAATGTTTTCATATGTAAAATGGGGATAATAATAACACGAATCTCCCAGAGTTGTTCTGAGCTTTTGCAAACCTTAAAGTGTTATTACATTATGATAATACATGTATAATCCATATTGTTTACCATCTCTGAGAGGGAGGAGGAAAGGGAGGGATGGAAGTAGGGAGACAGTTTAGATCTTATAATATTGGAAAATATATGTTGAAAACTGTTATTACCTATAATTGGGAAAATAAAATATCTTTGAGTAATGAAGTGTCACCATCTTGGCTATTATTATTATAAGAGGCAGCACTCGAATTGAAGCTTGAAAAGAACTGGGGACTCTAGGACAGAGCTGAGGAGGGAGAACATTTCAGTGATGGCAGGTTGGTCTATGGAAAGGTGCCCAGGCAGGAAATGGCATGTGGTATCAAGGATCCACCAAGTGACCATTTTGCTAGAATGCAGAGGGCTTGAGGAGGGGCAATATGAGATGTTTATGAAGCTAGCACAGCGTCGCATTGTGATTAGAATCTACACATAAAGTCATTTGACCGAATGCTGTTTCGGGGAAAGTCAATGAACATCACTGGGTGGCTGTTATTTAATCATTTCAGTTGTGTCCAACTTTTCAAGTCCCCATTTGGGGTTTTTGTGGCAGATACTGGAAAGGTTTGCCATTTCCTTCTCCAGTTCATTTGATAGATGTCAAATTCTCAAGACATTATGCTCAAGCTCCACTGTGAAGTGAAGACATCTTGATTACAACATTGTTGGTCCAGTCTTTCCTATTTATTTCAATTCAAGCCAATCCAACTGAGGCAAAGAGAGTCTCAGGGTCACACCACTAAGTAAGTGTCTGAGACCAGATTTGAACTCAGGAAGAAGAGTCTTTCTGGCTCCAAGACCGGTGCTCTATCCACTGTGCAACCTAGCTGATGCCATTAGGTGGTTATACTTATATTTTTATTTGAGACAGTTAGATAAAATGGACTTGGTAGAATCTTGCCTCATCTACTAGCTGTATGATCCTGGCTAAGTCCCTTTAACCTCCACTTGCCTCAATTTCCTCTGGAAAATATGAATAATAATGGCACTCAACTCAAGGTTGTTGTGAGTATAAAAATATATAGAAAATGACATAATATCTAGATAGTGAAATAATACATGTAAAGCGCTTCATAATCCTTAAAACGCTATATAAATGTTAACTTGTGGAGAAGAGAGAAATTATAAGGCATTCAGCAAGACAAGAAGCTGCAGATTGATCAGCTATCAATCAAAGGAAGATTCCATGTTACTGGGAAACAGTTGAAGAAGGCAAGAGCCAACTACTGACTGTTTTTCTGGGCTTCTTGGAGGATGGTGGTGACTTTGAAGGAAGAAGCTGGGTCTATCTCTGGGACTTGGGGTAATCAAGTTGGAGGTGACCTGGCTGATTTGAAGGCAGAAGAAGCACAATAGTCCATATATCTCTCTCTGACTTGCTCTGTTTCATGGTAGTGACTAAATTGCCATTTCTCTCAATATCCTCCAACCTAAGACTCATTGTAGATAATAGGGAAACCTCCAACCCTCTTACCTCCATCCTTCATCTTTCCTGTTTTCCCCAATAAACTCTTACTTAAGATAAAGAAGAGAAAAGAGTATTTCCTCTAAAACATCATAGCTCACCCTGAGTGACTTAGAAGGAGGCTGAAGAAGAAGGGGGAAGGGGAAACTGAAGGGAAGAAGAGGGAAGGAAGGAAGATTGGAAGAGGGAGGAAGGGAGGTTTAGAGAGAGTAGGGTAAAATAAAAAGAAGATACCTGATATAGTAGTTATCTAGTATCCATCAAATAAACCCTCCAATATTATCTATTACACTCTTTACTATTATTATTACTGTAAGAGTCAGACTCCTAGACTGCTCCTCCATTTTCTCGTCATCTACCCCCCTCCAGCTGACTCTTGATCCAAAGCACTAATAGAGGGAGCAGTCCCAGAGAAAACTGATAACAGTGCATAATCCCCTAAATGCCTTGTCTTTGGTTTCATGGTACATTGCATGGTCTTCCCCCCCCCCCCCCCATCCTCCCCACTAGATTTTTCTTCCTGCTGGTGGTTTGCTTAGCTAACATTAAAAATAGTTTTTTCATTCCCTAAGCACATTCCAGTTGGGTGGTGGTGGGAATACAGCCCAGAGTAGGCTGGGTTGGAGAGAGAGGCTAGTCCAAAACACGACATGACGAAGCTCAATCCTCTGGCTCTGATAAGTCATAATTAAGCAGAGCACACTGGGTAGATCATAGAAAAGAGGTCTCTGGGCACCCAGGCTTATGAAAAGTTGGGACCAATGGTAAAAGTGTCCATTGCATGCAAAAACAGCCAGTGAATGACCGCGCTAGCCATCCTTCGGTTGTAAAGTGGGAAACAGGGAAGGGCAAAGTTGGCTAAAGTAAACTTTTATGCCTTGCTCATGGATATTTTCATATGAAAGTTTAGTTTGATGTTGGCTTCCTGGTATGAAATTCGAGACTTTTGTAATCTGAATAGACTGTGAAATCTTAAAAATACTGTGAACTCCAGACAAGGTTTCATATGTTCCAGGCACAACCTCTAAACTAAACAAAGAAAGCTAACTCTCAGAGTCAAGGCTAATCAGAAGGGGAGCTAATGAATTTTCTAGTTGTCCTTCCTTCCTTAAAGTGTGTGTATATGTATGTGTGTGTGTGTGTGTGTGTGTGTGTGAAGCCAGACAAATTTATCCTAGAGAAGAAAAGATATAAAAGAGCATGATATGCTTATTGAATTAATTAATCAATCACATTGATAGATGGTGTCAAGAAAGTTCATTCCCTCCCCCTCCTGAGTAGCTTGACCTGTCCATCCACATTCCACACATAACACAGTGGCTCCATGTTTTGCGTCCATGTACGTGCTGTACGTCAATAAGAGTGAGGGGGGAAGTCCTGAAGGGGCTTCTCACTTTGGGAACAAACATGGGGAGAGAGGAGGCAAGTACCAAGGAAAGAGGAAGAGACTTGCAGGAGAGGCACCTCATGGTCAGGTTTCTTAGAGGAATGATATTTATTTCTTCCTAATAAACTTTATAAAATATATATCTGGGTAGAAATATTAATTCAATTCTTACAAGATAAATATACATATATAAATATATATATATATACACACACATTAGTGACTTATATAAATTTATATTATACCTACTTAAGGCAACTATTGAAGATCTGACCATTCAATTCTTCCTTGATTGGTAGCTCTAATTGGATAAAGAATTTATTGGGAGGGGAGTAGGAGGGGAATTCTAGTAATTGATCAATAAGCACATGGGTAAATGGAGTATTCCCAGACTACAGCTCTTTCTAAATAGCCTTTGAAAAAACAATAACACTTACTTTATGTCTTAGAATCTATATTAGATATTGGTTCCAAAGCAGAAGAATGGTAAGGGATAGGGAATGGGGGTTAAATGACTTGCCCAGGGTGACACAGCTAGGAAGTGCCTAAAATCACATTTGAACCCAGGACCTACACCTGGTTCCCCATCCACAGTGCCAACTAATTGCCCCTATTTCTAGCTAGTCTTAAACCCTCTTTTCCCAGCCCAAGACACAGTAGCCTAGACTGTGGCTCAGTATTTTTTTTATTTCCTGGAGGGAAAGAATAAGTGGGAAAAGAAAGAAGGGAGTGGGTTGTGGGTAGCATACACAGGGGCATGCTGGAGCCAGCTCTAACCTCCTGAGAACAGATTGTTCAATTTTCAGTGTGAGAATTTACACTTAAAAAAAAAATCAGCAAATGCTATAAATCAGGACTTGGTTTATTGTTTTGTTCATGATCTACAGTGAAGTCATGCAAAAAATGTTCATAAAATTTAATAATTAAATAATTAAACCTAAAAGTGTGTCCCGAGTTCATTCCCACCCACCCACCCCCAAAATCAATTATTATGCATTTACTGGCATACTGAGCATACAGGGCTTCAGAAGACCCTCCAAAGGGAAAGAGTGTCAAGCAGATAAAATGACTGAGAACCACAGAGCAGCAGCACAGGGGGATAGCAGCACAGACCCCTGCAGATGAAGCTGCCCATGTCTCTTCAGGCAGTCCCAGAATCCCAGAATCTCAATTGAAAGGGGTGTCAGGTACATGTATAACCCAATGGAATTGTTTGTCAACTCCAGGAGAGAAGAGGGGAGGGGAACAACATGAATCATATAAGCTTGGGGAAAAAAAAGAAAATTTTTAAAAAAAGGAAAAACTAATCTATTGGAATCCTCTTTCCAGCATTCTTCCAAAGTGGCTATCTAGCTTTCAAGCTTGAAAACTTATAATAGGAGGCTTCAGACGCTCTCTATTTGATTGACCCTGAGAAATCACTGAACCTCTGCCTGCCTTGGTTTCCTCACCTGTAAAATGGGGGCAGTCAGACTCAGTGGCCTTAAAGGTCCCCTTCATCCCTACCTCTGGAGGAGATATATCTCCTATATCTCTATTCTTTGCATCTTAGGGAGGTAATGTGATATAATAAAAATAGATAGTAATAATAACATGATGACAATTTATATAGCACCTTGAGGTTTGCAAAGCATTTTACATATATCATTGATCCAATGATTAAATAATGAAAATATTAAGATGATACAATGAAGAGAGTTCTGGGTCCTGGGATTAGAGGACCTGGGTTCAAATTGTACCTTGGATGACATATTTGTGCTTTTAGACAAATCAATTAAACTTCCTAGATTGCATATATAAAATGGGAGGGTTAAACTAGATGTTCTCTGAGTACCATATAGCTCTGCCTCTAGAGTCCTAGTCTAATCCCTGTTTGGGAGCAAGAGCAGTCAACTGTCCATTAGCAAATCTTAGTCCCTTTCTAGATAATCAAATCCTTTCTACGGATAAAAATAATCGAGCTAGGCTTTCCTTCTTTCTTTTCTTCCTTTATTTCCCTTCTTCTATCCTTTCTTTTTTCATTTTTTCCTTCTTTCCTTTCCTTCTTTATTTCTCTCCTTTCTTGTCCTTCCTCCTTCCTTCCCTTTGTACATGTATATGAAATTTCATTTAAGTCCCACAACAATCCTCTGAAGTATATTCTACAGCTATTACCCCCATTTTAAAGATAAAGAACTGAGACATTGAGTGTGAACTGATTTGCCCACTGTCATTCAGTTATAAAGTATAAGAACCAGAATTTTAATTCAGGTCTACCTTACTGTCAGTCCAGGATTTTGTCCTTTACTTTTAAAATACAGAACCATAGAATGAGTTGTGACTTATGATTGGGATGGAATACTATTAAGCCATAAGAAACAAACAGCAGGTTAATAAAAAGTTGTAAAGGGTTTACAAGAAAGGAAGGAAGGGGGGAGGGAGAGAGGGAGAGAGGGAGAGAGAGAGAGAGAGAGAGAGAGAGAGAGAGAGAGAGAGAGAGAGAGAGAGAGAAGAGAGAAAGAAAGAAAGAAAGAAAGAAAGAAAGAAAGAAAGAAAGAAAGAAAGAAAGAAAGAAAGAAAGAAAGAAAGAAAGAAAGAAAGAAAGAAAGAAAGAAAGAAAGAAAGAAAGAAAGAAAGAAAGAAAGAAAGAAAGAAAGAAAGAAAGAAAGAAAGAAAGAAAGAAAGAAAGAAAGAAAGAAAGAAAGAAAGAAAGAAAGAAAGAAAGAAATGTATGGTTTTTTTCCCCTTCTTTACTGATCAGTGTATGCTTTCCTTGGTAAAAATGGATTCCTAAGTTGGAAGCCCCTGCTGCCACCCCCTTAAAAGATCTCATATCTATTTTCCAGAGTGTTCTTTGATGTATATGTTATAGAGAGCTGCAAGGACTTGTTCACTCTTACCTCCATATACTGATTAAGCAGACGCAGGATGCCATCAGTGAAGTTGAAGACATTCCTCCAGCCAAAGTTAACCATGCCTTTAGGTCGGCCCTCCTGAGGTCCATTATAGAGAAAGTTAAGTATGGTTTCTGCTGTGAGTCCTTCTTCATCAAGCTGTCTGTTCACAAAACTTTTCACTGTTGGGTTCTCCAAAGTATCCTAAATAAGGAACAAGAAACATATTTGGCATTTTTACAGCAATCTTTTTGCCCTAGATCCTAGATTTAGCTCTAGAAGAAACCTCAGATGTCCTTTAATCCAACCCTCTTTTTTAATAGGCAAAGAAATCAAGGCTCAGAGAAATTAAATGACTGTCCAAAGTCACTCAGGTAAAAACTGTCAGAGCCGGGATTGGAACCAAAATTTCTCTCTCTCTCTCTCTCTCTCTCTCTCTCTCTCTCTCTCTCTCTCTCTCTCTCTCTCTCTCTCTCTCTCTCTCTCTCTCTCCCTCTCTTCTTTCTTCCTTCCTTCCTTTCTCTCTTTCTTTTCCTTCCTTCCTTTCTTCCTTCCTTTCTTGCTTTCTTTTTTCCTTCCTTCCTTCCTCTCTTTCTTTTTTCTTTCTTTCATTCCTTTCTTTCTTTCTTTTTCTCCCTTTCTTCCTTCCTTCTTTCCTTCTTTTTTCTTTCTTTCATTTATACTTTCTTCTTTCTTTCATTATTTCTCTTTCTCTCCCTCACTTTCTCTCTTCTTTCCTTTATTTCTTCCTTTTTTCCTTTCTCTCTCCCTCTCCCTCCCTCTCGCCACCCAACTCTCTCTCCTGTACCCACACTACCTCTGTTCTAGCTCTCAAGGTTCTCCCCACTTCATAGTGTTTGGGGGCAAAGATACCCAAGGCCCTTTAGCAGGTAGATGAGTTTTACTCTAGACTTTAACAAGTAGACTTAAGGCACTGTGGTACCATAAGGGAGAACTTTACAACAGAGTAACCTGTCCCTAAGCAGATCCACCAAAACCTAATTATTACCCATAATGTAATAGTCTTCTAAGAAGGAAAAAAGCAACAACAAATATCTTTGGGATATTTTTTCTTTCTTAATTAGACTAATTGGAAGAGACTTAATACACCTTTCTTGACTATGTTGGAAGATGCTCCTTGCAAGGTACATCCCATCCTGACTCCCATGAGGGTGGCCAGTTTGAGGAGGATTCCCTTCTAGGATGATTGAAGCCTTCTGAAATCTTCATAAGTGGCAGAGACCTTGGGATTTTCCTCTTGGTTAAAACATTATGTTTGGATATTTCCTTGGCATTCAATTCACATATTTCCTATCAAAATTAGGTGACCTTAGTGGTATGCTCTGAAGTTTCATAGACCATAAGATTACAGATTCAGAGCTAGAAGGGACCTTGGAGAAAACTGAGGCCAAGAGAAGTTAAGCAATTTGCTCAGAGTCACACAGGAGCTAAAATCTTCCTGAATCTAAGGCTCAGGCCTTGAACTCTCCCCTGCTTTATACTTGCCTCCTGGCTTCCCTAATTTTTTCCAAGTCTCAACCAAACTAAAAGCCTTTCCTTGTCCTCCTTAATCTCACTGCTTTCTCTCTGATTTCTTTCCATTTTATCTATCCTATCTATATCCTATTTGTATGTAGTTATTTGTTTGTTATCTTCCCCATTAGCTTGTGAACTCCTGGATAACAGGGACTATTTTTTTGTCTTTTCTTGTATCCCCAGCATTCAGCACGGTGCCTGGCACATAGTTGATGCTTATTAAACGTTTGTCGACTTGGCTTGAATATAATCACTACATCCTGCGTCCTCTCCATGACCTTTGGATCAGAGGTAGCACCACAGGAGCACAGATTTGGAGAGAGGAGATGTGGGGGCCATGCTTGCTATATTTTTACCTTCATTTTAAAAACCCGAATGACCCTTTCTTGGGGACGCAATTTCTCTTATCTGGCCCCCTCCCTCTCCCACCGCACAAGAACATCTCATACTCGAATCATGGTCATTTGTGTGCTGTTGTCAAAGAAATGCCAGATCTGCGGCCCTACTTCTTCCCAAGCTTTAAGAAATTTTCTAACACGATCCAGTTCTTCAAAAGTCGAATTGGCCTGAGAAAACAAGACACATAGACAAAGGAACAAGGGGAGAGCAAGGAGAAAAAAAGAGAGAACACATGAAATTGTTTCCGTGGTTCTCTTACACACCTGTCAGGGTGGTCACGATATTTGGGAGAGGCCTTTCACGGAAAGGGTTTTCCTTTTCTACACCAACCTAAAGATTTCTCGGTCTACTGAGATTTCCCAGAACAGACTACCATTTCTCAGGATCCCTGACTGACAGAAACTAAGGCTTTTTTTTGTTACCCACAATGGTCCATGGGATATTGACGGTGTTACTGTTTCCCTGCATTCCATGAAACATTTTGGTTTCGTTAAGTTGGTGAGCTGGTTCCTCCCCCTCTCTCCTCCAGTTAACATCAGTGTCCTCCTGACCCAGCTAGGACAGACAAATTGGCCGTTTGAACTAGCTGAGGGTAGGAATGACACACACTTCCGACAGGGATAGAACCTAGATGTCTGGTGGGGAGACTTCATCACAGATGGAGATTCTGGGCCTGAGATGCTAAGGCAAAATAGTATGGCCCATGTCAAGGAACAAGTGAAAGGGGAGGAGGAAGGAAAGCCCAATAACCCACCAGTCCAAAATAAACATGAGGAAGACCAGGGGCAAATAAAACAGATAGGAGGGAAAAAATCCCCATCCTCTGGAGGGGCCCAAGGTAAGGAGGCATGAAGGGTGAGGAGAGAAGAGGCTTACATGCTTTAATATCCGATGCACAGCAGGGGAATCGGGGGAAAAGAGGATTTTTCCCATCAGCAAGGGCTTTGCTGCCCTCCAGGCTATTTTAGTTAAAGGGTTTGCTTCCATGTTCTGGATCAATGAATTACAAAAAGATGCTGCCAGGAGAGAGGAAGACAGGGTTGATGGAACCATATCCGCTCTGCCCAAAGGCTTATCACCAAGCAGAGTCATTATCATGTTCACATCCCAGGCCCCATTCACTGAGAACTGAAGGACTGGACAAATAACCTGAGCTAACAGGCTGGGCTCATACAATAACAAGCTCCTCATTAGCAAGTAACCAAAGGCCCCAGTACAGCTCAATCAAGGCCTTGTCACTGGAAATGAATGCTGGAGGTTGCCTTGCTCTATTTCTGACTTGAGAAGAGAAGAATTGAAAAGATTTCTGGTGATTAGCCCAAGAGACAAAGGGCATTATCCCCCCACTCCCCAAGGAAAGGAGGTATAGAGGCAAACAGGGAGGGGCAATAGAAAGACATCGACAGTTTTAGTCATCTTTATTTATCCAATGATTCTAGGCCAAGGTCTTTCTAAGGCATCCTGAGCTATTGGTCCCTTCCTCTCTTAGACTGCCTACCATCTACGTTCGAGGAACCTAGTTGTATGGAGCAAGTTGCTACCCCATCAGAATGTAAGCTTCTTGAGGGCAAAGATGTTTGGGGCTATTTTTTGCCTTTCTTTATAAACCCAATATCGAGCACGATACTTGGCATACAGTAGATGCTTAATAAATGTTTGTGGATTTGATTCAGCTTGACACTGTTATTGATGTCATGAGACCAGCTATGGCTGGCACTTCTCCCACTGCCTTATTTCATTTTTTTTTAGGTCATGGTACTCATTTTCCCTGTTGTTACAAGAGCCAGGAAAGAAAGAGTGAAGGGTGGGGGAAGTTCCCTGGCAGGGCTTTGGCATCTAGAAAGTTAGCCAGGGCTGCACACACAGATCTCATTCGCATTGTGCTTGTCAAAACACCCACAATCATGTTGACTTGCCAAGGCCCTTCTGACCTGAGTTTTGCTTGAAATTCTGGCCTGCTTCCCAATTCACCCTTCCTCCATCTTTTCCTCTAGAATTTGACCCTAATTCAATTAAATCAGTGGCCCTCTGTTTTTTCCAGCCAAGGCTCAGCTCAATCCATGGCTCATGTCCAAAATACTTCACAATTACTGTCCTTTCATCAGTGGGAAAATAGAGCCCCCTCTTCCATTCCCCCGCTATGCACACACCCAAAGGTGAAGCTATTTGCCCAAGATTATCCAAAGAAGTCAAAGTGTTAAAACCAACATAGGATTCCCAACCACAGCCCAGGAGCACCTAACCAACCCAATCCACGTGGTGGATAAGGAACAACCCAAAGAGTTAAAAGAAAACTTACTTGTTCTCTTATCATAAGAATAGACTGGATCTTTTCTCGAAGGATCTATGCCCAGGAAGGCTTTGTAGTTGTTGTCTTCATACCAGTTATAGGAAAATACTCTGGAGCCACCCCGCTCAGGGTAACCACACAGGAGCTCAGAGAGGATACTCATCAATTGGCTAAAAGATTCTGGCCCTCCATTCTGCAGGAGAGGCCCTGTTACCCACAGCAGGTGCCGGACACTTGGCCGATGGACAAACTGGGGAAGAACAATAGCCCCAGGTTTGTAAGAATAATGGCTAACATTTACCCAGCCTTTAAGTTTTGAAATGTATTTTCAGTATATGCTAATTTAATAACGTATATACAATTATCATCTATCTATTATAATGATATAATTCATATTTATTTATTGATAAGATTCAATATGGTATATTTAAAACCTATTGATTGGATGAATTGATCAGAATTACTAACTAAACTTGCTTAGTAACTAGAAACAACAATTTTTCAGTTACTAATTCTATGTAGGAAAGCAGGAAGCAAGTACTTAAAAAGTGCCTACTATGTGTCAGGTTCTTTAAAAAATAGTATCTCATTTGATCCTCACAACAACCCTGGGAGGTAGACTTTTAGCAGCCCATTTTTGTTGTTGAGCAGTTTCAATCATGGCCAACTCTTTGTGATCCCAGTTTGGGTATTCTTGGCAGAAATATTAGAGCAATTTACCATTCTCTCTCCAGTTCATTTTACAGATGAGAAAATTGAAGCAAACATGGTTAAGTGATTCGTCCAGAATCACACAGCCAGGCTTTTTTGAGGCCAACTTGGAATTCAGAAACATGAGTCTTCCTAATTCCAGGGCAGGTGTTATGGTCACGGTACCACCTAGCTCCCCTATCTCCATTTTACAGTTGAAAAAAATGGGAGCAAGCAAAGTTTAAATGACTTGTATAGGGTCACTCAGCCAATAAATCATAGGAGTGACCGCAGGTCTTGCATGATTATTTAAAAAACTCTTACTTCTATCTTAGAATCAATACTGTGATTTGGTTCCAAGGCAGAAGAGCATTAAGGACTGGGTAACGGGGGTTAGTTAAGTGATGTGCCCAGGTGGCCCAAGGCCTCCCCTCTCTGGGTCTGGCTCTCAATCTGCTGAGCCATCTAACAGTCCCCTGGCATGGCTCTTAGGTCTATTATTCCTTCCTCAGTGAGAGCACCATAGGTCTAGAGCTGGAAGAGATCTTACAGGCCATCTAGTCCAACATCTAGTCCAATCTAGCTTGCAGAAGTTGAACAGCCTGCCTAGAATCACTGAGAAAGGATTTGGGCACATGTCCTCTGGCTTCGGATCCCAGATTCCATCCCCTGCATTAAGCTGGGTGAGTCCCCTTAGATCACGCTGCTTCATTAGCAAGCAGAGCCAGAGCTAACAATGGAAGTAAAGTCTTGACTTGCAGCAGGATCTCCATGGCCATATGTCTAGAGAAGACACTCATGGTGGCGAGGAAACTCTATGCAGCTGTAAAAATAAAGACAGACCAATGCGCCCAGAGGAATCTGGGTGAACTAGCAGGGTTAGAGAGGTAACCAACAATGGACATAAAGAATTTTTATAGATTGTTTCTCCCCTTTCAATTCTCCTTGTTTGCCTTCCCTGAAAATGTGTCTGCTGGGGAGTGGGAGAGCTGGGACTAGATGTGAACCCTCGCCTATTAAGGGCAGAAAGAGGTTTACCTCCCCTTCTCTAGCAAGGTAGAGAGCCATGGATAGAAAGCTGGATTGCTAGAAGTGGTTGGTATTGACCATCACAGGCAGCCTAAGCACAAACCTCTCGGGCTAGACAGAATGGAATACAGTGAGATTCTTGGAAAGCTCCCTCCATACACCACAAAAGCCAAATTCACAACTCTGCATTACAGTCTTTTTGCTGCCTCTCTTTTGTTTTGCTGTGGTATTTTTAAGATTCTAGTACATAAAGAAATGAACTGGAGGGAGAAAACTCTCAGGCTTACAGAGGGAAATTCCTTTCTCTTTGAGAGTCCAGGAATAAATTCAACATGAGACCCTCAGGAAATTAGTCTCTCTATATATATTAGTTTCTCTCTTTCTCCCTCCCTCTGTCTGTCTGTCTGTCTGTCTTTCTTCCTCTCTCTCGCTCTCTCCTCTTTCCCTCTCTTCCTCTGTCTCTGTCTCTGTCTCTGTCTCTGTCTCTCTCTCTCTCTGTCTCTCTCTCTCTCTCTGTCTCTCTCTCTCTCTCTCTCTCTCTTAGTTTGTCTCTCTCTTTCTTCCTCTCTCTCCCTCTCCCTCTCTCTCCTCCCTCTCCTCTCTCTCCTCTCTCTCTCTCTCTCTCTCTCTCTCTCTCTCTCTCTCTCTCACACACACACACACACACACACACACACTCTCCTCCCTCCTCCCCTTTCTCTTTCTCTGCCTCTCTCTTTGTCTCTGGCTCTCTGGCTCTCTCCCGAGAGTAACACACTACCATAATCAGAAGACGAGAGACCTGCAGTAATAAGAAGAATGGCCAGGGCTTATCTAAGAAGCTCTAGGATTCCTATATTCTTCAGTGATCAGAGTTTGCTTAACCTTGGGAGGGGAAGGGGGAGGAAAGCCACTCTTCTTGCAAACATACCTCCCAACTTGTCCTAAAAAGCATTTGGGGATTTAAAATCACCATTGGAATTCAGTGAGGTGAGACTGAGCCCAATCCTCCCATAGCTATTCAGGGAGGTTTACTTGTCATCCCCTTCTTTGTCCACATGCCAACACTTGCCTCTACAAACTGACAAGTGTCCCAGAGAATCCTGGTGGTGAGTCATGCCTATAATGATAGACTGTACTTCTCTAAAGCAAAGATGTCAGGTTGTTTCTACCACTGTAAATCTCATAATGCCCCTGGGAGGGATTATTATCATGATTATTATTATGTTTTGCCCATTTGGCCAAAACCACACAGGATGGGCAACATGGATGGAATGTAGTTTGCCTTACTCAAGGGATTCTCCTGTGACGGAGATCTTGTAAGTCTTGAAATTTCTCAGACTTGTGAATGTTAAAAAATTTCTACATTGAGGAATCCTCCATTGGAACAAATTTCCTACCGGGAACATTCCCCATTTTGATGTAAGAACTCGCCAGGATCAGAAATGGGAGGACCTCTACTCCACCTGTACTTAAGATTGCTTTAGGGGAGAAAACTCCTTGCTGAACAATGAAAGTACTTGGACCCATGCTTATGATGAGGCAGGGAGTTCTTTGAGCCATGCCTGTTTTTAGAATTGATACAATGGGATGCTAGGTACCTATAAAGGTCGGGCAACTTGTAAACTTGCCAGGAGCAAAGAGGTGAAAACTTATTCAGAGGTTCTCTCTTGAGGAGATTAGTCGACTCAGCTGTGTTTTCTCTGGTTCAGACTTACTGAGGGAATTAGTCAACCCAGTAGTATTTTTTTCTGATTCAAACTTACTAAAGGGATTAAATCGACCCAGCAGTGTTTTTAGAATGGGTTGTCCTTTGGAAAATATCTACAGTGACTGGTAGATGTAAGGACTTAGGGGAAGTGACATAGGAGAAAACCCCCTATATAAGAAAAAGCAGAATCTCTTGAGAAGGGAATCCTTTTGGAGGATCTCTGATGAGGATCGCTTGGGAAGAATCTCTTGAGAGAGGCTCTGGAGAAGGGAAGCTCTTGGAGGACAATCTCTAAGGAAGTCTCGCTGGAGCTCCTCTGAGGGGACTCTGTCCCTCTGGAGGCTCTGGAGAGAGGCCCTTTGAAACAGTCTCTGGCTGGATCTCTCTTGGAGGAGGACTCTGGCTGGAACTCTCTCTGGTGAAGTCAGCTGAGATGGAGCTGGTCTGGTGTCACTAGAATCCTTGCTTAGACAGACCTTGTGGTGAGTGATAAAAGACTGACTGACTGATCTCTCTCTCTCTTAAGACTCAGGTCTAGACCATGTTGGCTTAAGACCCTTCATACTTATTCCTTTCTTACTCTTTCTCTCTTTCTTTGATTACTCATTGTATTATTAATTAAATTCTCTATAAAACCCAGTTGACTTGGGCATATTCATGATTGGGAATATATTCCCTGGCGACCACCTTATATTTGATTTAAAAACCAAGACACTGTAGTGAAACATATTTTCTGCGGTCAAATTTACTCACCCACTCTTATATCTAGCATAATTTGTATCTTCCACTACTTTTAACTCTTACAGTTTATGACCCAAACTCTTTTAACTGCCACAGTTTACAACCACAACAATTTTAAATATTACAGTTTATGGCTCTCCCACTATTTTAATTCTTACAATCTGCTGCAATATTGGAGTCCTGGACATAACAAACAAAAAGGAAGAAATGGTATGCTTATTGCAAAGCTGGGATGGGTAGCTAAGAGATGACAGAGTCAGGTTCAAAAGGATCTTTATAGGTTCCAACACAGGGCCAAATTGAATAATATTAAACGGACTAGGGATAAATGCCAAGGTTACACGTGGGTTCAAAAACCCAACATCATAAGTACAAGCTGGAGGAGGAGAAGGTGTCTAGATCAATAAAAGATCTGAGGGTTCTCGTGGACTTCAAACTCAATCTAAGTCTCTAGAGCAAAATGGCAGGCAAGATCCCCAGTACAATGGAAGGGTTCATAAATAGAAGCTTTGGTTCCAGGAATAAGTCAGAGATCATCCCTTGTATTCTGGCTTGAGCCAGCCATCTGTGGAACATCATGTTCACTTTCAGGTGATGAGAAGACTTGGTAGGGTTTGATTTAGATACCTAACGGGTTGTCACTAGGGAAGAGGAGCTAGACTTGTTCTGCCTGGTCCCAGAAAGTATAACTAGGTCAAAGAAGGTTTGACACATAAGGAAGATTTTCCTGACCATTAGCGCTATCCAAAAAGAGAAGGGCTGCCTCAGGAAGTGGTAGGTTCCCATTTGTCATAGGATCATAACTGGAGAACTGGAAGGGAGACTAGAAGCTATTTAGAAGAACTCCTTCACTTTATTGATTGAGGAAACTAAGGCACAGAGCAGTTAAGCGAATCGTCCAAGGACTCCCATATATAATCTTGGAGAAAAGGCTGGTGTCCAAGGACTCCCATATATAGTCTTGGAGAAAAGGCTGGCTTACCACTCCTGGGGGATGTCTCAGAGAGGGGGATTGGGGTTCAGACACAGATTGGATTCCATGGCTTCTGAGCTCCTTTCTGATTCTACAAATCTGTGACTCACACTAGGTCAAACAGTCATCCCATTTGGTTAATATGTATTAGGAATTCTGCATGGGCTCATTTCACAAAGATTTGACTTGCATTCTAAAGCACATATAAGCAATCCCCAGATAACCATATAAGGAGCTAGAAAGGTTGATATGCCTTAAATTCCTTTGCATGCTATCAGCTCCACCCTTCTTATGTTGATAGGCACCAACCCAAAGTTCCTGAATATTGGTAAAGCAAAGGATATGGAGCCAAAATACGCCCCAGAGCTGGTCAGTGTCTGGTGGGATACAACTTGGTTGTGCTCCACTTGAATAGCAGCTGTATCCAGACTATGTTCATGGAAGAATGACCTGGCTAAATTAAGGTTGCTAATTTACAAAAAGCAAAATCCAACTTGGACTTTTTCTGATCTTCCTTGGGGAGCCCAACTCGATCTTCAAGGGCTAAGAAGGCTGGGGACAGAGGGTGAGATGGGGGAAGGTCTGAAAGGTATTTTTATTTTTCTAATTAAATATTTCCCAATAGAGTTTTTAAAATCCTTATTTTTTGTTTTAAAATTAATATTAAGTGTTGGTTCCAAGGCAGAAGAACAGCAAGAGATAAGCAATTGGGATTAAGTGACTTGTCCAGGGTCACACAGCTAGTCTCTGAGGTCAGATTTAAACCCAGGACCTCCTGTCTTCAAGTCTGGCACTCAATCCACTGAGTCTAGGGCTACCCCTTGCCAGACATATTTTTAAAATAAAACGTAACACAGAAAAAGAGGCATTCTTGGTCTGGAACAGAGTATAACAGGCAGAGCTATAACTAGGTAACCAGGACATTGTCTCAAGGCACCAAATTCTAGTGAGCTCCAATAGCACCTACATTGATTTCGGTGCTAAATACAACTGAGCTTAATATCTAGTTAATTAAAACAACTAGTTGGAATAGAAAGCCACCAAATGGCATATGCTTCCTCCTCTTTTTCTTTCTTCAGCCCTCGGTGCCAGTCCCCCAGGTCAGTTCCCCCAGCTCCAGAGCAGCCTCACTGGGGAGTCTCTGTCTGCAGACACCCTACACGATTGTGGATCATTTTCTTGCTACTTGCTCTGGGTCCTTGGTGAAAGTTGCCCTAAATATGAAAAATGCTAATTATACCTCTGATAACAGGCCACAGCAATAGAGGAGATGTGGGTCCAATAATTGGCTTATAGTTAGAGAGAAGAGATGAATAATCTTGGGAGATACCCAGATCTAGATAAGCAAATTTCTGATGAACTTTGGCCTTACACAGAATTACCAAATTTATATATTTTGTCCTTTATAAATTCTCCTTTGCAATCCTCCTCGGATGCTTCAGTATAATATCTGAAACACCTCTGAGCTCTGGAAGACGATCTCAGTAGAAATTCTAGCAGGGCCATATTTAAAGTTAGACTTCAAATATATATTCAGTGACAGACTTTGTAGGCAAGAGGACAGACCAGCAAAGTTTGAAGAAGTTCCTCTCCAGTAGGCTGGCCAGTAGAAGATAGCTTTTTTTTTTCTTTCATAACAATTCTTTTTTTTTTGGCCAAATTTTTATCTTCATTAGCAGAAGGAGTTCCCACATCCAATTATATTTTTTTTGAAGACTATATCAGAAGATGAATTATTTTGTTCATAAATAAACTCCTAAATAAATATGACTTCCATATTTGTTGGCTGAGGAGAAGAAGGGGCACGTGAAGTATGTGCTAGATAATTGGTGAACAAGTGCTGATTCCAGAAAAGGAAGACTAAGACTGGAAACCATTTCAAATGAGAATGATGGTTCCATATGGACAAATGAGAATGTCCAACCTGGAATTCAAGAGACTTTGTTATGATATGATAAGATCATAGCATTATAGGATGGTATATACAGAACTAGAAAGAACTTCATTTTACATAGGAGAAAATTAAGGCCCAAAACCTTCCCCAAAGACTTTTCCAAGGTCACACCAATCTTAAACATCATAGGTAGTGTAATAGATATATTTTGATGGGTGTATATTGAGGGTATGATTTAATATTGATATATGATATATGATATAATATATATGATATAATATATGTGATATATATAATATAATAAATAATGAGGGTATGAAACCAAAATAAATATCTTAAAGTGTTTGAAGTATCATATGGAAGAAGAATTAGACCTCTACTTCTTGGCCACAGAGAGGAAATTGCTAGAAACAATGGGTTTAAGTTGCAAAGATTTTGGCTCATCATTTCGACTTTAAGGACAAATTTCCTAACAATTAGAGAAGTCCAGAAATAGAATGGGCTACCTCATTAAGTAGTGGGTCCCTACTTCTAGAGGTCTTCATTTAGAGAGAGGCTTGATGACCGTTGAGGATATCACAAGCCAAATGAGTTGAACTAGATCATCTGTAAGGTCCATTTGAACAGAGATTCAGTCATTCTATGAGCTCATCAATGATGCTACTGGTCTATGAAACCATGGAATCCAGTGACTCAGGAACCAAGAATTCCCTGGACTAAAAGGCCATGTCCTTCTGGGCCTTATTGCAAGGGATATTATTCCTGAGAAAACTGTCAACCTTTGAAAACCTAACCAGGCCACTGACTGAGAGCAATTCTTTATAATGGTTGAGGATATTTTCAATTATGAGGACTATATCAAAAGCACCCAACACATTAATATTATTGCTATGGCCATTTTTATAAGTTATAAATATTTACCTAATTATCTACCCATCTACCTACCTATCTACCTACCTATCTATCTATCTATCTACATTTTTATAAAACATTATTTTATGTTATATTAAAGGTTGGTTTATGCATCAATAAAGCTTTTCTTTTCAATTAAAAAATAAACTATGGGGGGGGGGCAGCTGGGTAGCTCAGTGGATTGAGATCCAGGCCTAGAGACGGGAGGTCCTAGGTTCAAATTTGACCTCAGACACTTCCCAGCTGTGTGACCCTGGGCAAGTTACTTGACCTCCATTGCCTAGCCCTTACCACTCTTCTGCCTTGGAACCAATACACAACATGGATTTCAAGACAAAAAAATAAATAAACAAATAAAATAAACTATGAAAATCCTCTAAAAACCACAAAAGGACTAGTGATACATGCCTATGATTCCAGCTACATGGGAGTGTAAAACTGTTGGATTTCTTGTGCTTAGTAGTTCTGGCCTATAGTGGGCTAGACCAATAGCATGTCCAAACTAAGTGAGCCTCCGGGGAACAAGGAATCACCAAGTTCGCCCTAGGAGGGACAAACCAACCCAGGTCAGAAATAAAACTGGTCAAAATTTCAGAGCTAATTGGCTTGTAAATAGCTCTTGAAATTCTAGAGAGGGGGCAGCTGGGTAGCTCAGTGGATTAAGAGCCAGTCCTAGAGACGGGAGGTCCTAGGTTCAAATCTGGCCTCAGCCACTTCCCAGCTGTGTGACCCTGGGCAAGTCACTTAACCCCCATTGCCTAGCCCTTACCACTCTTCTGCCTTGGAGCCAATACACAGTATTGACTCCAAGACAGAAGGTAAGGGTTTAAAAAAAAAAGAAATTCTAGAGAGAAGAAATCAGTCTCGAAAAAAAAAAGACTAAAGAATAGCAGATAAATTATCAAGCTAATTTATAGCAGATTAGAATAATATACTCATTTGCCAACTGGAAAGAGCCTTAAATTCAGGTCCTAGGGCCATTGCTCACTTGTAACAGAATTGAAAGCCAGAACGTTCTGGTAGCTTTGTTCAATAAGTAAAATATGATTAACCTAGAAAATTAAAGATAGGTAAAAGGACCTCAAGACTATTAGATGCAGTCATTAATTGTCACACCGTACAGATTGGAAGTCCAGCAAAGTAATGTTTTTCTTAGGGTTCAATTGTTCAGTGGGAAAATCTGGGAAAGCCATAATGAAGTTTCCTTGTTCTGTATTAAAATTACCATCATCAGACCACTTACCTCTTGCACTTTTGGAGACATATTAGATAAAGCACTTCCCCAGGATCTCAGATTGACACCTTGAGAGCTGCCGTCGATGAGTGTGGGAAGCTATAAGTGATAAGAAGAGAGGGGGAAAAAAGTCTAGTTGTACATGTGTGCACGCGCACACACACACACACATCACGTAGTCACTCAACTTTCTTGTGCCCATTAGAAAAAATTTCCTCCCAGCTTTCTGATCACAGACACCATTTCTATGAGACTGTTTTCAAAAGCACAGCTCTTTTTTCTATCTAATTGAGAAAATCAAAGGATATTATTCTAGGTCACCCTACTGAGCAAGTCAATCACAAATAGTTTCATGGTGACATTAAATACACCAAAGTAATTCTGATTGCTGGGCTAGAGGCACCAAGCAAGACGCCTGGAGGAAGAAAAACAGGGAACATCTGTGTGGAGTGAGAGGAAGAATGTGAGTGGAGAGTTGCCAAGGCGGTCACCTCAGTGGCTCTCCCCATCCTCCCTGACTTCCCCACAGATTGTTCCCATCTTTTCTTCCATTGTGCTCTTTGCATTCAGGTCGACCTTTCTTCCTCTGTTCAACATGGGCTCTCTTTTGTCCTGGGGATTTCTCTAGTTACATGATCTGTCTGAGCGGCTGCTGTGGGTGATTATTAAAGAGAAGAAGCATTCCTACAGATGCCCCAAATGCCAGCGATGCTCCATTGGCCCCGAGTGCCACAATGCCCAGTTGCTCAATCATTTTCTTTGAGCTGCCTATCCTGGGTCCAAGCACCTTCTAGTATTCCCAGGAGGCCCAAGCGCCAAACCCAACTGAACAAACTGTGTCATGGTTATTGTCATCTTCTATTAGAATGTAAGTTCTTTGAGGGACGATCCTGGTTTTTATATTTTGCATTCCCACAATGCTTAGCCTAGTACCTGGCACATAGTAAATACTGAGTAAATGCTTTTTTATCCATCCATCCATTCATTTGCTCATTCATAGAGTTGTTTTTTGTTTTTGTTTTTTTAATCCTTATAAGACACTGGTCATGTATTTAGCCTTCACAGCAAGCAACCTTGTGAGGTAGGGAAAGCCAAGGCTATTCCCCCCATTGCAGAGCTGAGGAAAATGAGGTTGGAAAAGGCTAAGAGAAGCACTCACATAACCAGTTAAATGGCAGAGACATGAAGCTCAAGCCCATTTCCTGATCCCAACTCCAGTACTTTTTTCTTAACATCATGGTGCCTCATTCATTTCACTGAAACGAGTCAGTTGCTTGCCCAGGGAGTTCCAAATGAAAGGAGAAAAACTGAATTCTTGACCTTCATTCCCCTTTCTCTGATTTTATCACCCTCACATAGTTTCACAGGTTTCAGTGCTTAGGCAGCTCTGGTTCATTTGTCACAATGGATTCTTCACCTGGGGCCCATGAACTTAAAAAAAAAAAATTATAACTGTAATTTAACTTAATTGGTTTCTTTTCTAATTCTTATATTTTGTTTTATACATTTAAAAACATTATTTTGAGAGGGAACCCATAGGTTTTACCAGACTTCCAGAGGGGTCTATGAAAAAAAAAAGTTAAGAACTCCTGGATTAAACTAATATATTATATAAAATATCCCAGAAATCTTTTTAGCATTAACTAAAATTAAAAGAAAGAGAGAGAGAGAGAAAAGAAAGAACAAAAGAAATATCTGTATGTATATGAGGTTTATCCACCCAGTTCACCAGTCTTCTTGAAGAGATTCTTTCTTTTTCTTTCTCTTCCTTCCTTCCTCCCTCTCTCCTTCCTTCCTTTCTTTCTCCCTCTCTTTCTTCCTTCCTTCCTTCTTTAACTTCTTTCTTTCTTTCTTTCTTTCCTTCCTTCCCTCCTTCTTCCTTCCCTTCCTTCCTTCTTTCTATCTTTCTTCCTTCCTTCCTTTCTTCCTTCCTACCTTTCTTCCTTCCTACCTTCCTTCCTTCCTTCCTTCTTCCTTCCTTTCTTCCTTCCTACCTTTCTTCCTTCCTACCTTCCTTCCTTCCTTCCTTCCTTCCTTCCTTCCTTCCTTCCTTCCTTCCTCCCTCCCTCCCTCCCTCCCTCCCTTCCTTCCTTCCTTCCTTCCTTCCTTCCTTCCTTCCTTCCTTCCTACCTTCCTTCCTTCCTTCCTTCCTTTCTCTTTTCCTTTCTTCCTTTCTTCCTTCCTACATTCCTTCCTTCCTTTCTTCCTTCCTTCCTACATTCCTTCCTTCCTTCCTTCCTTCCTTTCTTTCTTTCTTTCTTTCTTTCTTTTTTCTTTCTTTCTTTCTTTTTTTTTTCTTTCTTTCTTTCCAATTCTTTCTCTTTCGCACCTTCCCTCCATTCATCCCCTCACCCTCTCCCTTTCTTCTTTTCTTCCTTACTTCTTTTCTCCCTTTCTTCCTTTCATCTCCAATACCTTCCACAGTATTTGTTATAGAGTAGTTAATATAAAAGTTTATTGATTGATCAATTGGCTTATTTTTTAAAGAGCTCTGTCAGACTTATTGATGAACAGCACTTTAGCATTCGCCAAGTACATTATCTTATTTAAATCCCCAAACAATCTAGTGAGTTGAATGCAAAGGATATTGTGATCCCCATTTTACAGATAAGGAAGCTGAAGTTATGAGGGGTAAAAGGAGTTGCCCATAGTCACATAGCTAATAAATATCATAAGCAAAATGTGATCTAAGACTTCTTGACTTCAAGTGCAGTGCTTAATTCATCCACCAACATGAAGGAAGTAGATGATGAAGTAGGGACAGACTTTTTTTAAGGGAAGAAGTATCACAGAAGTGTTTGGGTGTGTTTCAATGTTCCCCATGTCTAAGGCTTCCTTCTATTCTAAACAAGTTTTCTCCATTTCCCAAAGAACAAAGAGTTCCCCAAGACCAGGCACAACTCCCATGGACAAAAAAATTCTCTTTCCCATTTTATAGCTGAGGAAAACTTTGCCTCTCTCTGTGCCAGCTGTATGTACTATTGTTGTTATTTAGCCATTTTTCAGTCATATACAAATCTTCATTTTTTTTTTTGGCAAAGATGCTGGAATGATTCACAATTTCCTTCTCCAGCTCATTTTGCAGATGAAGAAACTGAGGCAAACAGGGTCAAGAGATTTGCCCAAGGTCATAAGTGTCCAAGGCCAGATTTGAACTCTAGAAGAAGAGTCTTCCTGACTCCAGACCTAGCACTCTATGCACTGCACCACTTTGCAGCCTTATGTGTATTCTATTAACTGGTCTCTTTTTCCTGAAATTATCCCTTATATCCCACTTATAACATTCTGAAAGATTCCCTCTTTACTCAAATCCGACCCTATAAACGCAAATGGTAGACACTGATGTTTAAATCTGAAACTACAAAATATACAAGTAAATAAAGGACTGAAAACCAGAGAGGGGCAGTCATAATGGCTGCCTCATTGGGGGAAAGCCCTCTCTAGCTAAGTGGGGTCACTGTCTCCAATCCATACTCAATGCTGTCTCTCTAAGTGGAGATAAATGGAACCAGAACCAGACCGAAAAAAATATAATCTATTAAGGCATGAAGACCATTCTTTGATCAGGCCCCCAGGTTCGGTTAAAATATGTGCTTTAAAAGAAAGTCCCCTTTGAGAGAAAGCTTGAGCTCCAGTATATCCAGAACTGAAATTCCCTCCCAAGAAAAGTTAAGGGTTTAAAAAAGAAACAAACATTTAGCAAGCTCCTAATATGTGTCACAGGCTATGAACTTGGGCAAGTCTGGGTCTCAGTTTACTGATCTGTAACATAAAAGGGTAGGATTAGATATCCTCTAGGTTCATTTCAAATCAATTTCCTTTAGTGGGTTTCCTAAGGATGCTTCTCATAGGGAGCTTAAGGAAGGCCTTCTGGGGTTAGTGAAGACCAAATGCAAATGGATTTCTTTATAAGAGACGCAAACTATGATGGATTTAAATTGAAGAAGCCTGACTGTCCCTTTAGCGCTCTGATCCTTGGCATTCTCATCTATAAAATGGACAGGATTTATTTGACGGCCTCTGATGTCCTTTTTGGCTCTGATGGTTGGGGGGGGGGGGGACACTCAATCATCCTGGAAGGGCAGATCATGGAAAAATCCATCTCCCCTGCTTTGAACGTTTTCCTGTGAGCCAAGACTGCTGGCTCGCAGGTAAATGAGCCCGACAGGATTCTAGGACATCGTCCAGCCCAAGGGAGGCAGCCATGCCCCAGAAGGGAAGAGGCTATGAAAATAGACCTCGGGGAGTATATGCATTTTTATCATTTCCCTATTATTACTCATCTTGTGTGAGAAATGCCCGGGTCTTTGTCCAGCCCTCAGACGATGTGGGAGCTTGCAGGCAGGCTGGCTCCAGCTCCGTACACTGAGTGAGTGTCTATTTAAGCTCTCAGGAGACAAATTCTTTGAAGATGAATGAAGATGGCACGCATTTTGTTGTTTTTCTGAAAATAGGCTACTAGTAAACTCACGTTTCTCTAGCAATTTAAGGTTTACAAAGAAAGCACGTTGCTTACAAATACAGTGGGAGAGACAGGCCACTTGAGTATCCTGAACCCCATTTGTTGAAAATAGGGTGCCTTGGGGGGGGGGAGATTTCCACAGCTGGAGGAACCCCTCCTCTGGGGTGGGAAACGTAGAGTCTGAGAATGTCGTTTGGGGACCAAAGGTTAAGTGATTTTTCTCACAAAGCCACCATGTGGGAAAGGCAGGATTGAAGCCGGGTCAGCCCTCTATCCGCCAGGCCCCAATACCGCATTCTGTTTTAGTTAAGGTGTATCGACGCCTGCCTTTCAAGGGGCCAGTTGGGCGGCCCAGTGGATAGAGCACAAGACGGGGAGTCAGCAAGGCCCATCTTCCCAAATTCAAATGTGGCCTCGGATACTCGCTGTGTGCCCTGGTCAGTCCTCTCTCCCCAGGACTTCACTCCCTTCCCCCAGAAAAGGAAAGAAACTGACATGGAGGAGTTTTCTATAACGTGCCTGTGGACGGCTGAATGGGGACCTGTTGTTACCGGGAAGCCAGCTTTATCCGGGAGGGAAGTGCGTTGCTGGGTAACCCGGAGAACTGTGGATTTGAGGAATGTTTGTCAGGACCTGACAGCAGTTAAGTGTCAGATGAAAAGAGAGGAAACCGGCTGCAGCGGTGAGGGGGGCAGCAAGCACTGACAATCTGAGGACTAGGAAATGCGTCACGAGTCAAGAATTTAGACTAAATTATTTCACTCAGGGGCAACAACAACAAAAACCCGCTCTGTCCTTCCAGGAGAGGCCACAGAGACGAACTGTTTCCCAAAGGCTGCGGGGAACAGAGTCTCTTTGACTGACTGGGGTGGGCATGTGAAACAGACTGGACACACGATGCTCTCAGACTCGAGTGAGAATGGGCAGAGCATCCGGCCAAAGGGGCCTCTGGCTCTATGTGTGGCTTGTGGGAACCAGACTGGGCATCCAACGATGGATGCTGCCAGGAGTCATGGGGTCGTAGGAGAGCTAGAAGGGCTTCAGAGGTCATTGGGTGCCGCCCCTTTGTTTTACAGCTGAGGAAACTGAGACCCAAGGAGATGGGTCCAGTGGCATTTGGAGAGCGCGCCATGATAGATCTAGTAATCAAAGCCTGGGTGGCTCTTTTCACTGGATCATCCCATTCTTCCCCATCTAAATTTTGGGAATCTTAGGAGGCAGCTGGGTAGCTCAGTGGATTGAGAGCCAGTCCTAGAGATGGGAGGTCCTGGGTTCAAATGTGACTTCAGACACTTCCCAGCTGTGTGACCCTGGGCAAGTCATTTGACCCCCATTGCCTAGTCCTTACCATTCTTCTGCCTTGGAGTCAATTTTGACTCCAAGACTGAAGGTAAGGGTTCAAAAATAAATAAATGAATGAATGAATGAATGAATGAATAAATAAATGAATGAATGAATGAATGAATGAATAAATAAATAAATGAATAAATAAACAAACAAATAAACAAAAATAAATGAATGAATGAATAAATAAATGAATGAATGAATTTTGGGATCTTAGAAAGATCTCGTCTAGGTCTATAAAATGGAGGTGTGATATGGGGGAACACTTTGAAGCAATGAGAGTTGCTATCCGTCTTGGGAAGCTGGAGATCTTTGGGGGGAAAGCCAGATCACCACTGGCTGGGGATGTTAGGGGAGATTCTTCTTCAGCTGGGAATTGGACTAGATGGATGGTCTCAGGAGTCAGGAGGAATCTCTGGTTTCTTTCAAAGCTCAGCTCAAATGCCACTTCTACGTGAACACAAACACACACACCTATATACATCTGTGGATGCTCACACACACACACACACACACACACACACACACACACACACACACAGGCACGTGCACACATCGATGTTACACGAGAAAGCCAACAAGATGGTATATTAGATAGAATGTTCAACTCAGAACCAAAAAGACCTTAGTTTAAATCCTAGACTCAGACACCAGTGTTGACCCTGGGCAAATCATTTCATTTCCCCTAGCTTCTGTTTCATCATCTGTAAAATGGGAATACTAACAGCATCTACCTCGTGAAGTTGTTATGAGGATCCAATGAGATAGCATGAAAAGTGTTTTTGAAAACCTCAAAGTTCTTTATAAATGTTATATGTGGGGGCAGCTGGGTGGCTCAGTGGCTTGAAAGCCAAGCCTAGAGATGGGAGGTCCTAGGTTCGATTCTGGCCTCAGACACTTCCCAGCTGTGTGACCCTGGGCAAATCACTTGACCCCCATTGCCTAGACCTTACCACTCTTCTGCCTTGAAGCCAATACATAGTATTGACTCCAAGAGAGGTAAGGGTTTCAAACAAACAAATAAATAGATAAATGAATGAATGAATAAATGAAGGAATAAATAAATAAATGAATGAATGAATAAACAGATAAATAAAGAAATGAATAGATGAATAAAGAAATAAATGGATGAATGAATGAATGAATGAATGAATGAATGAATGAATGAATGAATGAATGAATGAATGTTATATGTCTGTAGATCCATGTCTGAATCTAGACTCTCCGGAAGCAGAATTTATTTCATTCTTTATCCTTGTGTCCCCAGTGTCTAGCTCTAAACCTGGCACGTTGCTGCTGTTGCCTCATAAATATCTGCTGGAACAATGGCGGGGCCATTTGAGCTGGTCCTTGAAGGAGGCTGGGGATTCCAGGAAGCTGAGTGGAGAAGGGAGAGCATTCTGGGCAGAGGGCAGCAGAGGGGATGTTGTATTTCCAGGGAAGCAAGTGAAGGGGAGCAAGCCCTTCTGGGAGGAGGAGGGGGAATCACCCCATGGGAAACAATTTTCTTTTCTAAAAGTGCATAGAAGATCATTTGAGGAGACAGAGACTCAGAAAGGTCTTGACGATGGGGAGAAACCATTGGCTGAGCTGGATCATTCTCCCTTCCTCATTTCTAGGCCCGGAAGTATAGAGGAGGGTTGGGAGGAGAATGTTGGCCCCCTTTGGGATCTTTCCTCTTTCTTTCTTTCCTCTTCTTGCCTTCTAGATGCCAGTCGGCACTCTGTACCCTCTTCAAATCTGGGAACAAGTCACCAAAAATTTGCTAAGGCCCATAAGAGGATTTTTAAGTTCAAAGGTTTGGAAAGGGGAGAAGCCAAAAGATAAGAAAGGCCACACAATATGGAACCTCGTTTTCAAATGCTATGGATTTGGGGCTTTTCCAGTGGACTTCGACTCTCCTTTTGCCCTTGACAAAAGCATTTCCTAACAGGGACTTCAAATGGCCAGTTGAAATTTAACCAGCTGCAGTGACCTCCCGGAGGGCAGAGACCAGCTCTCGGTGGATAAGCTACCAAGCTTTCTTTCTGGTGAACAGAAGGGCCAGACATTTGGGGGGATTTCCTAGCACTGCTGAGCATTCAAAGGGGCCGCCCCTTAGGGTTCCCACTCTTCAGGTCTTTATCCGTGGCCTTCCCAGGGCTCAGCAAAGAAGGGCAAGAATGGAGCCAGAAAAGGCCAAACTGGTTGCAACCATGGAGGGCTTCAGGGAAAGGAAGGGACACTGAACCCTACTCTAGCATGAGCTTTCTGAAAAGGGGTTTGTGGGAGGATGGGGGAGAGGAGGCCAAGGAGAGACCATGAGCCAAGCCTCGGGGGAGGCCAGATTCCCTCTATCAGCTCCTAGTGACAGGGGGAGGGGAGGGGAAATTCAGGTTTCCCAGCAGTGTGGCAGGTCTTGGCACCAAGCTCAGTTCCCCTGCTGAATTTCCACAAATAAACATTCGACACAGAAGGAACTGATTTGCTTCTCAGCAAGATTTCAAAGCTATTCGGCCATAGCCCAAGAGAAAACAGGATGAATAGGCAGAGGGGGGAGGAGGGAGAAGGAGGGAAGGAAGAAGGGAGGGAGGGAGGAAGAGGAGAAAAAGAAGGAGGAGAAGGAAGGACAGACAGACCTGGGCCAAATCAGACAGAAATCATTCCCAACCCCTCACGCAAAACTAAAGCGAAACTTCTTTAAAAAATGTTTTATGAGGTGTGAAAACTGCTTAAACAGCTGTGGCAAGAAGCATATGCATCTCCCCCCAGCTCTAGAGTTCCTGCTTTCAGGGAGGCATGAAGGTCCTCAAAACACAGATAAAGGCTCTCTCCCCAAAGTTAGGCAGGGTAGGAGATAGAGCACTGGCCTGGGAGTCAGGAATACTGGAATTCAAATCCTGCCTCACACTGTGGGGATGTGACCCTGACCAAGTCCCTTACTAGGCACTGGAGACAAAAGACACAATAAAAACAGTAATGAGTAATAGGAAATAATTTGGGGGATGGGAGTCCCAGGTAGCCTTTGCAGGTAAAATGCCTAAAAAAAAAATTTTTAATTTTAGCTCAGTGACCCTGACCAAGTCACTTACTAGGGACTAAGGATGAAAGACAAAATAAAAACAGTAATGGGTAATGGGAAATAATTGGGGGGATGAGATGCAAAGAAGTGGGGAGTCCCAGGTAGCCTTTGCAAGTAAAATGCCTGAGAAAAATATTTTAATTTTAGCTCAGTCACCCTGACCAAGTCACTTACTAGGGACTAAGGATGAAAGACAAAATAAAAACAGTAATGGGTAATAGGAAATAATTTGGGGGATGAGATGCAAAGAAGTGGGGAGTCCCAGGTAGCCTTTGCAAGTAAAATGCCTGAGAAAAATATTTTAATTTTAGCTCAATGACCCTGACCAAGTCACTTACTAGAATAAAAACAGTAATGGGTAATTGGAAATAATTGGGGGGGGGGGGGGTGTGAGATGCAAAGAAGTGGGGAGTCCCAGTTGCCTTTGCAGGTAAAATGAGAAAATACATGAATTCTAGCTCTGTGACCCTGGGCAGGTCATTTCACCTCTATGTAAAATGCAAAGCATTATAGCACCTACCTCAAAGGGCTTTTATAATCAAATGAGATCATTGTGACCCTGAAAATGCTATATGAAAGCTAGCCAGAAAGGACAAGAAATCCTCGGATACAATCATCCCCATTTGCCTTCTGCTTCTCTCTGTAGCCTGCCCAGAGGATTGTACATTCCATGTTCTCTCGTGGGGTTGAGTCACTGCATGCCTCAGTTTCCCCATCTAGAAAGTGAAGGGGTTGGACAAGATGACCTTTAAGGGTTTTCCTTCTGGGTTCAAGGCTCCGAGGCGGTGATTCCTGGCTCGGGGACTGGCGGGACGGTCTTACTGCTACTGAAGGCAAGGGTCATTCCCGAAGAGGGCTGAAGACAAGGAAAGTTGGCCTCAGTGGCTCCCATCCCCAGCTTGCCCCTCGCCTGTTGTCTAAGTTCTTTCCCCTGATATTCTGGGCCTCAGAAGTTGGCGCCGTGCCCAGGGCTCTAGCTGGCAGGTGCAGTCAGGGATTTAACAAGATTTTCCTTCTTAAAAAAATATTTTTTTTAGAATAACCACTAACTTGGCATTTAATAAAAAATAGATTTCTATATTTGTGTGAGAAATAGTGTACGTGAACAGAAGACCCAGCTATCTCTGAATTAGAGATTTCCAAAGCTTGAGTGACTCGGTGATCGGGTAAACATGGCAGCCTGCCAACCAGCTGCAATAACAGCCCTTTCCCCTGATGGCAGCGCCAAGCCCCCCCCACCCCCACCCCGCTGCCCCTGCCCCCACCGAGGCTCTGGCTGCTGCTGGGTCTTGCTTGCTTTTTCTCTTTGTTTGTTTGGGGTCTGTGTGTTTGTGCACTTGGTAATCACACACAATTGAGGAGGAATAAAAAAAGGGCCTCACTTGTGGCGAAGAATGTACCGAGCTGCCGCCCCGGATTCCTCCCGTGGAAAGGCTCGTTTTGGGGTCTGATCTCACCTTCCTCAGGCTAAGTGTCTTGGGAAGTCATTCTGCGCATTCCAAGAAAAGTGAGGAGGAGGAGGAGGAGGAGGAGGAACAGCCATATTAATAATAATTATAATTATTCATGACAATGACAATTATTCATGACAATTACAATTATTATCGATGTTGTTATAGCTGGAATTTATATAACACCTCCGGGACTGCAAAGCACTGCAACATTCTGTG